>NC_052352.1:35002750-35262535 GCF_009727055.1 Benincasa hispida
GGTAAGCTTAGGGAGCAAATTTGGGTTAGCAAATTAGAGCATGTGGCTGAACCAAGTGAAGTCTTGGTTAAACCAAGATGAGGTGGGCGCGTGGTAGGGCATGCAAATGTGGGAATAACACTCATAAGAAGGCTATGCGTTGGCCTATGCATGAAGAAGATACCTAAGCTAGTATGCAAGGAGGTGTCAAAGGTGATGCATTGGAACATGCATGCTGAAGGCAGCTGGACATGCAAAGTTGGAGTGACGTCAAACACTGATGGTTTTGGGACTACTACAAATAGAGTGTCTAGGGGACCTTAATTCTCACAAAGCACTCATGCAAATTAAGTGAAACTAGTGTGGAAATGTTTAGAGGTGGGTGTACTAGGTGATCCTAGGTTGCCATTTAATTTGGAGAAGTGAGGAGTAAGGAATTTACGTTGGAAGGCATAAGGGTCAGCTGGTCGCATAGGGCAGGCGCTTATCGCATACACCATCGCCTGGCAAACGGTGCATGCGCGCGCGCCCCACTACAAAGTTGCACACCTTGTTGACGCGGCCACTTGCAGAGCGCAGCAGTCCAATGCATGCTACGCTGCCCAGCCCCTTGTGTGCGCTCACCACGTCCCAATCGCCAACAGGCGACTAAACGATCGTTCAGTTTTTCCTACACGATCGTGTAGCTCTACTATACGATAAGCATTTCTGCTATACGATAGCAGAGTTTCATCTTCCACTTGCTTATCGTCTACACGACGCCTTCTTCTCCGTCCTCTATCAAACTCACCAGAGCCTACTCTTTGGGTTTTTTACGCTGAGGATACCGGGGTTTCTCTTATGGTGGTGTCGTCCCCGCTACTTTGTTCGTGTACGTTCGGATCGTGTTGTTGTAGTCGATATACTTGCCGGGTGCTGGTAGATCGTTGGGTGGCTTTTTGCTATTGAGGGTTCAAACATATGAAGACAGTCATCATTTGATATGAACCTTTTTCCTTGTGAATTATTGTATTTTGAGCATGCCGACAATGAGTTTAATATGCATAATTGTATGTGTTGAATGTATGTCGTTTGTGTTTCGGTCACTGTGAAATCGAAGCGATCTAAACCCGCTCATGGAACTCTCAGTATGAGATCCTTCAATTAGTATCAGAGCCAAGTTTCTGATACTCCAATTTCATTTGTTGCAACGAAATAACGTATACATTCATGGTGGGTGCATTTCTACCCTGTTTTAAGTGTTAATTCTGTTGTGGATGTGCCGGATTAATGGATGTTTTCGAGATGAATTGCCTCGATTTGTTTAATTTCTTTTACATTTCGGTTGTTTATAAAGGCCCCTGTGTTTTTGGGCATAAATAATCGTACTCAAGTCTGTATTCAACTGAAGTCTTAAGTCGTTCATCGAAGTTCTGGGTAAAGGTTGCGACTCTTCAAGGAAGGAGATGATCTAAGGTTGATCGCATTGTGCAGAAGAGGTTCTATGCGATTGTTGTGCATCGCATCATGAAGATGAAGGACTATGCGATCATGGTTGAACACATCGGTTGAACGATGGGGTATGCAATCAAGAGTTGGTTGTATCGAGTTGACGATCAGGTACGTGATCGCTGAGTATCGTTTAATGTGTGCGCGAGCTAGACGATCGTTTAGGTCAGCAAGCTTCATCGCTTAGTAATTGACCAAACGATCGCTTAGCATCGCAAGGTAAATCGTTTACCAAGTTGCATGCATCGTGTAGAAGATGAAACGTTCGCGTATCGTTTAAAGCACGCTAGACGATCGTTTAGTTCAGCAAGCTTCATCGCTTAGTAATTGACCAAACGATCGCTTAGCATCGCAAGGTAAATCGTTTACCAAGTTGCATGCATCGTGTAGAAGATGAAACGTTCGCGTATCGTTTAAAGCACGCTAGACGATCGTTTAGTTCAGCAAGCTTCATCGCTTAGTAATTGACTAAACGATCGCTTAGTAACTCAAAGGTAAATCGTTTACCTGTCATCGCGCTATACGATCGTTTAGACGATCAGGCTTCGCAGCCTCGTCATCATCTACACGATCGTTTGCTAATGTTCCTATGTCTAGTGTGCGCTGAACGATCGTCTACCTACTGGAGTTTGCTACACGATGAAGATCTCCTACGGTTCAAAATCCGGTTCGCCTGTGAATCGGTTTGCTCGATGAAAAATGTAATAGATAGGGTTTTTCATTTCGGTTTTTTGGTTTAAATGCTCATCCCGATCCATTAATCTTTTTGTTTAATACATGCGATGTATGTTTTATATGTCATATGGTATGCACATATAGTAAATCCCAACTTAGGTTATGTATTGATCATGCATCATCTCTTTATTGTAATTGTTATAATTTAGAGAAGCATGATTTTAATTACGTAAGAGCATGCTCATGCATCATATAATATAAGAGTTATATTTATGCATGCATAAAAAGCATTGACATGCATCATCTTTATATTATAATTGTTATAGTATAAGGATGAATGATAGCATGTTTGCTTGGTTATTACGCGTAATATAAAAGTTATATAATAATGATCGGACATTGCATGAAGCATGACACATAGGTTACTTTATAAATGTTATAAATGCCTCGTTATGTGCAATGCTTTTTAGTTGTTTCTTTTTAAGAGTTAAAGAAAAATTAGAACTAAAAGAAACAAGAAAGACATGCATGCTCACTTAGGTTTAATTCATGGTTTTAAAATGTTTAAAACTTGGATCACATAGACCTAAGATCACGGTTCTAATATGATTAGAAACCCTAAGGCTTTAATCTTTTAATCAGTTTAATAGGATTAAATTGGCTAATAAAAAGTTAAAGAGTACAAATCTATCTATAAGGGACCTTTTGTCTAAGCCGGGTTCTGTCTAGGATGGGGTATTTAAGTTGACGGAAACGTAACACCCATACCTGGGAACTTACTTGGAAAGGTGAATTAGATAGATTTGATACATGCATGCAAGTTAAAGACAATCCATTAAAGTGTTTAAATGTGACTACTTGAACTTGTTTATATTTCATAAACAAACGTTGTTTATGAGCAAACTTTAAAAAGATCACTTAGACTAAAATCAGTAGCTGGATTGTCTAGGTTAATGAATCCCTAAGTAGAACATTCAGTGGGAGGTACTTGGGGCATAAGATGTTTCACTTAAACCTTTCACTTTTCTCCTAAAGTCCACACCGTGAGATCTATCCTCGGCCTTGCGGCACCTTTGGCTGTCCCTCCAACGGATGGTATTTGGGTAGGTTAATATCAAGGTGATGGAGAGAATGTTTATAGTAAGTGGGAGCGGGAAGTGCGACAGCATATCCCTCGGTTTCCCTTGTTAGATTGAATAAAGTTTTTGCGCATCGCCTCAAGGCACTCTGGGAGTGTCTCCCCTAAAGGATAGCAGTTTTGCGTGTTTCTTTATTTGATCTCCTGTAAGAGGATAAGGTAACTTAGTCTCTTGTCCTAATCTGTCAGTTTTGCGCGTTTCTTTATTTGATCTTATGTAAGAGGATAAGGTAACTTAGTCACTTGTCCTAATCTGTCTTTTCCCTACGGTAAGCGCATTAGGGCGGGACTCTGGCACCGAAAACGAGGAGTTACACTTATACGGAGTAGTTAAAGGTTAACGATTCTGGACCGAAAAATGATGGTTCTTAGGTTCAGTTCCAAGAGTTGGTTCTGCCTAATGGTTGAGAATGTCTCATCCCAGTGAAGGGGCAACTGATCATTCCACCGATGGCGTTTGTCCTGACTCACTGGGGTATCATTGCAAAATAAAAGTCTATAACTTAGGGTACTTGAAACTTTTTTGCAAAACTAATTGGTTTAAAAGTGGTTTAACAAAATCAAATAAAGATTTGTTCATATTTTCAGCAATTTTTCCAAATGGCTACAACCACTTTATTGTTGTTAAGCGCTGAAAAATTAACTGGTGACAAATTTTCAACATGGAAACACATGATCACGACGATCCTGATCATCGAGGATCTCATGTTCGCTCTCACGGAGGTTTGTCCTCCTATTCCATCTCCAAATGCCGCTCGAATTGTTCGGGAGGCATACAAGCGATGGAAAAGGTCGAATGAGAAGGCTCGAGCCTATATCTTGGCAAGTCTTTCTGACATCTTGGCCAAGAAACATGAGCCTATGGTATTAGTCCATGAGATCATGGAGTTCCTGCGGGGGATGTTTGGACAACCATCTGAACAACTTATGCATGAGGCTCTTAAATATATATTCAACTCCAAAATGCAAGAAGGCACCTCTGTTCGTGAACATGTGCTAAACATGATGGTCCATTTCAATGTGGCGAAGTTGAATGGGTCTACCATCGATGAGAGCAACCAGGTTAGAAAATTCTGCATTCTTTGCCGGAGAGCTTCCTGCACTTTGTTAGCAATGTGATTCTTAACAAAGTGAAATATAACCATACAACTCTCCTCAACGAGTTGTAGACATACCAATCTTTATTGAAAAGTAAGGAGAGGCAGAAGGGTGAGGTAAATGTTGCTTCATCCTCAAGGACGTTCCATAGAGGTTCGACCTCAGGAATGAAGTCTGCACTTTTTACTTCTAACTCTGCAAAGGAAAAGAAGAAGGGTGGTAAGGGAAAAGGGAAGACACCTGCTAACCCACCGCTTGTCGCCCTGAGAAGGCGTCCACCAGTTGCTAAGGGAAAGTGTTTCCATTGTAACCAAGATGAAAATTGGAAGAGGAACTGTCCTCGGTATATGAAGGAGAAGAAAGTAGCCAAGGGTAAGGTCAAGGTGGATAAAGGTAAATGTAATTTACTTGTGTTTGAAACTTGTTTAGTGGAGAATGATGATTCAGCCTGGATAATTGATCCAGGCGCCACTAACCATGTTTGTTCTTCTTTTCAGAGGATTAGATCTTGGCGACAGCTGGAGGCTGGTGAGATGACAATGCGAGTAGGCACCGGGTACGTCGTCTCAGCTATGGCAGTGGGAGGACTCCAATTGACTTTATAGAATAGGTTTCTAATTTTACATGATGTATATATTGTTCCTGAACTAAAAAGGATCCTTATTTCTGTAAAGTGTTTACTGCAATGTAAATACACTGTTTCATTCAATTTGAGTAAAGCGTTTATTCATAAAGATGGTATCTTTATTTACACAGCAAATCTGGAATCGAATTTATATGTGCACAGGCCATTAGCCATTAATTCCCTCCATAATACTAAAATGTTCAAAACTGTCGTAACTCAATCAAAACGTCTACGAATTTCTTCAAAAGAAAATGCCCAACTTTGGCATCTACGTTTAGGGCACATAAATCTCAATAAGATTGAGAGATTGGTGAAGAATGGACTTCTAAACTTCTAAGTGAGTTAGAAGAAAATTCTTTACCCATGTGCGAATCTTGCCTTGAGGGTAAGATGACTAAACGACATTTTACTGGAAAAGGTTTTAGAGCCAAGGAGCCTCTTGAGTTAGTACATTCTGACCTTTGTGGTCCTATGAATGTGCGAGCCCGAGATGACTAGGAGTATTTTATCAGTTTTACTGATGATTACTCCAGGTACAGATATGTTTATCTTTTGCAACGGAAGTCTGAATCCTTTGAAAAGTTCAAAGAGTTCAAGGCTGAAGTTGAAAACGCATTAGATAGAAGGATTAAAACACTTCGATCATATCAAGGTGGAGAGTTTTTGGACTCCGCATTCCAGGACTATTTGATAGAACATGGAATCGTTTCCCAACTCTCAGGGTCGGGTACACCTCAGCATAATGGTATAGCGAAGAGGAGAAATAGGACCTTGTTAGACATGGTTTGTTTGATGATAAGTTACACTTCCTTACCAGACTCATTTTGGGGTTTCGCAGTGGAGACTGTGGTGTACATACTCAACTGTGTTCTCTCCAAGAGTGTTGCAACAACACTACTGGAGTTGTGGAACGAGCGTAAAGCTACTTTACGTCATTTCTGCATTTGGGGTTGCCCCGCATGTGTGCTTGAGGTAATCCCAAGAAGTTGGAACCACGGTCGAGGTTATGCCTCTTTGTAGGCTACCCCAAAGGTACACAAGAGGGTTATTTTTATGATCCAATAGAAAATAAGGTGTTTGTTTCAACAAACGCTACTTGCCTGGAGAAGGATCATATAAAGGAGCACAGTCCACTGAGCAAAGTCGTGTTGCATGAGCTTTCCAATGAAACTACTGAAACTTCAACAAGAATTGTTGAAGATCCTGCTACATCAACAAGAGTTGTTGATGGGAGTTCATCCAGAAGGTTAGTTCCACCTCAAGAGTTGAGGGAACCTCGACGTAGTGGGAGGGTTGCGAACCCACTCGTTCGTTATCTGGGTTTCATGGAAATCCTTGCTATGGTAGAAGATGGCGACGTTGAGGATCCGTTGTCTTATAAAAGGCAATGGAGGATGATTGATGGATGAATGGGGTTTAAGGCATATGGTACGGATGGAGTCGACATTCATGTATCTTCAATCCTCGTCATGAGATCTTGTAGATGCAGCCTGTGGGGTTCGCCCTATAGTTGTAATGGATCTACACAGCGCAACAAGGGTTCTAAATTAGATGATAATTGTACCTTCAAAGCTCGATCTTGACCTGGTGCCATGAGAGGTATTACTACAAAGTTATTGGGCGCCAGTACGACTTATGAGAGATCTTCTCACATGTTTTCCATTGTTACACAGTGAATTCTGCGGCCTTCCTTCCATGCAGTGCATTTATTAATAATGTATGAGATTGGTCAAGATGGATGTTGAATGTCAGACGTCTTCGATATTGGACGATCTTGAGAACCATATTAAATATGGTACACCTCGAGGGATTAATAGCCCAAGGCAGCAGAAGGCAAAGACGGTTTGGCAAACTCCGATCTGGCTCGTTTATGGACTGAATATCCAGGTGGGACGTCTTCAGATTAGGTAATCATACGGTTGTGATGCTTGCACAATCAAGTCTCGTTATTGACTTTACCAACAAAATGTGTCCATGATCTTGTGTCTAATCTAAAATAGATCATCCCAATGCTTCGAGTAGTCTTTCTAGTGTCGATGTTAGAGACGTGATATTCCTACTTCACTTGTTACGGACACACCCTAGCACTGATTGGATCTACTGACTGCTTAAGAACTGGCTAACGACCATATCAAATGAAAAGTTTAGGAGAGGCTCAGTTTGTTCTAGGTATACAGATCTTTCGGGATCTCAAGAACAAGTGCTAGCAACTGTCTAGGCATCGTACATTGACTAATAGTTCGCTCAAGTACTCGATGCAGGACTATGAAGAGCCTACTGTCGTTCAGAGCATGTGAGTCACTTTGTCTAAGGAAATGTTCCTAAGACACCTCAAGAGGTGAGGAGATGAGTATGGGTCCCTATGATCGTCTGCCATTGCAGTTTGATGTAACGCGAATCTTTTGTACTTTCAGTATATTGCTATGTTGGGGCATAAGTCAGTAGGTATCAGTCTAACCCAGGCCAGGTCACTGGATCGCAGTGAAGACATCCTTCAAGTATCTTGTAGAACGAGGACTACATGCTCGTGTATGTTGTGGGGATTTGATCTTACAGGATCAGAATTCTGACTTTCAGACTGAATGAAAAGTCCTCGTAAGTCCCTAATAGGGTCATTCTTTACTCTTAATGGAGGAGCTGTAGCTATGTGCGAAAGCACTAAGCAGGGGTGCATCGCCGACATCAACTATGAAGGCGTAAGTAGAAGGCTTGCGAGTGCTAAAGAGAGCCTGATTGGCTCAAGAAGTTTCTGACAGACCTGGAAGTGTTCCAATATTCTAGCCTCTACCCTACTAATGTAATATATACTGTGGGCATGGTGAACTCCAAGGAGCCAGACCAAGGATACGGCGCGAAAACTACTGAATGCGTGCAAGGTATCATCTGACCACGAGAATAGTAGCGTCGAGTGGCACGTGGATGTCAGCAGATTGCTTCGAGCACAATGTTGTCGACCGTTTATGAAGGCTCTTCACGCTAGTATTTTGGAGTCACTACAGAGCATCTGGCATAAGATCGCCCACGCTAGCTACAAGCAAGTTGAGATTTATTGTACTGGGATTTTATGCTATTTAAGATTTGTACTTATTTTTATTGTAACCACTTGTTTAGGACAAGGGTAATTGGTTGGAGTTAATGCTTAAATCCGTGTCTGTAATTTGTAAACAGTATATACGTAACACATGTTGATGTTATATAATGATATTATACTACTCATTCTTGTTATTATCATCGATATGTTTATATTTGCTTAACAGCAAACATAACTAAAAATCTGTATCGTTATGTGACTCAAGCATGTATGTGGGTGACATATCAAGTGGTATGTTCTGGTATAAACAAAATGTCTTATAAATGGATAAGAGAACATTATCCTGGTAACTCGATCGGACACGACCCATTTATGATGGAATGTCACAATGGTGACTTATAACAAGATGTCTGATCTTGATCCTTCGTGTGGAGAGACATAGAGGGGGGCGTTCCTAACAACAGAGTTTGTATAATGAACATATCACGAAGTGTAATGTCTCATATAAACTAACACCATTCAGCACAGAGACTTCATTCACTAGGATGACCATAGGGTAACATGACCTCAATCCTGAGTGAGTTGGGAACTTCTGCCATTGAGGGCGGTCCTTTGATTTGTATGGGTGCAAGTGGCCAAGTCGCGATTCAAACCTAAACTTTAGGGATTTGTCTGATTTGGGAGCTAGGAACTCAGCTAAACAAAGATAGATGGCCCTTAAGGGCGATTCTGGGTGTTGAACAATGTGGCGTCACACACTTTTCTTGGCCAAAAAGGTGTTCACACATAGTTGGACTATGTTGTATTGTTCATTAGAAATAGGGTACTTAAGGAGTAGAATGTAACTACAGGGGCAAAACGATAAATTGGCCCAACTGTACTTACGAGCATCTGTGAAAGGTCATTGTACTCATGATTGGTTATATCTGAAGGACACGGAAATATATCTGTGGTAAGAAGAGTTCAGCTGTTGTCTTTAATGGAATCACTATAGTTAATGGATGGTGAATCCTCGTGGCTAAAAGGTTTAGTCAGCTATTCACGTACTGTTGGAACTTCGAGCCACAGGTTCATTAGGTCACTGGGAGCTTGGATAAAGTTGAAGAACAATTTTTGGGTTAATTTGAAATGTTCAAATTGACAAGAGGAAGTTCAATTATATATGATATAATTGGACTGGTTAATTATATATATATAATTGGCTAAATGTATGAGAATATATTATTTGGAGGAAATTAGATATAATATGATTTATATCAAGTAGAGGAGAAATACTATAGTAGATATATGAATATCAAACTATAGGATATAATATAATATGATTATATTTATTAATTAAATTAATTGATTAATTATTTAATAATTAACGAAACGGATTTATTCACGTTCGGACGTGGGAAGTGGGGCTGCGAAGGTTATGGTAACCAGCGATTAAAACAATGAAAATCGTTTTCATTTCAAATTCAATCGGCATTCGTATTCGCCGCGCCCAAAAAGAATCCATGGAAGCGATTGCGAGAGCCTATACATAAGAAGCTCGTTCGTCTAAACGATACTACCTAACGTGTTTCTCTAAAATCATATATATCTTTCCTAAACGATCGTTCAGTTTTTCCTACACGATCGTGTAGCTCTACTATACGATAAGCATTTCTGCTATACGATAGCAGAGTTTCAATCTCACTTTGCCTTATCGTCTACACGACGCCTTCTCCTCCGTCCTCTACCAAACTCACCAGAAGCCACTCTTTGGGTTTTTGATGCCGAGGATACCCGGGTTTCTCTTGTGGTGGTATCGTCCCTACTGCATTGTTCGTGTACGTTCGGATCGTGCTGTTGCAGTCGACATACTTGTCGGGTGCTGGTAGATTGGTGGGAGGTTTTCCGCTACTGAGAGTTCAGACATACGAAGACAGTCTTCATTTGGTATGAACCTTTTTCCTTGTGAATTATTATATTCTGAGTAGGCCGATAATGAGTTTAATATGCATAACTGTATATGTTGAATATATGTCGTTTGTGTTTCATTCAATGTGAAATCGGAGCAATCTAAACCCGTTCATGGAACTCTCGGTATGAGATCCTTCACAGCCTTGCGGCCATCTTACACGTTGACTACCTATGCTGCCCATCAGCCTACCCTATTAATCTCAAAAGCTGTATTTCCAAAAGTTGAACCTATTTTTGAGTAGGTTGTGGTGGGTAAGTCAAATTATTCAATTTGAGGATAGATTTAAGACCAAAATTGATTTATTTGAGAAATTAGGCTAATTTAGAAATTCGAGGAAATAAGACCAAGAACCGTTCAGGAAAGACTGTAGGAAAAGCCGCAACAAAAAACTGTGAGTGGTTCCTACTTTCATATGATTTTTGAATTGTATGTATATATGTTATTATATATGTGTGTGTAAGGTTTGGAAAGTTGGCATGATCGAAAAATGTGTCTTCCTAGCTTTTGTTTATTGATTCTATCGTTGATTGGTTTATGTTGTTTTACAAGAATGATTGTTTTAACTTGTCCTTGTTTGATAAGATGAATTGACGGGAAATTGAGATTGTACCTTAGAAAAATTGTTAGCGTGTCTCAAGCACGACCAATGGGATTTGTCGACATGTACACATTCGGCAGGCTATGTGGGCACTAGAATTGTTCCTCAACTTGCATATTGGGAATAAACAGGAAAACTTGAGAAACACATGATCATGCCATAAGAAGCCAATTACGGGAGGATTACATTTTTATATGTTATGAATGTTTGATTGAGAAATTTGTTTCAAAAATGAATTGTCAAAGCAAAACTTATTTTCTTATAAAAAGTATACCACTCTTTGAGCTTCGAGCTCATGTTTTCCAATGTTTCCCTCCAGGTAGCGGTAAAAGAACGTTATGGAAATGTCACTCAAGATTTAGAACTGACACTCTCACGGAGCGAAACCTCATATTTGGTTACCATTGAAATTCGTTAGGGTTAACTAGGATTGAAAATGTATTTAGTATAAACACTTATAACTGTTATTAAAAGTTAATTGAACTGTACATATTTGTTTTCTGAAGAATTGGTTTAAGGGTTGACAATAGATATTATAAGAATAGTGTCTATTGTCTTCACATTTTCTTTCGAGTTTAGGAAATAAACTCGAGAGGGGTGTGACATTAAAAATGTGTTAAGACAAAAAAAATGAAACTTGAGAACCTATTCAAGAGTTTACTTATTATACTTATTACAATTTTAAGAGTTTAATTCTATTTATCAATAACTTTATTACCTTACTGCCTGCTTATGGAAGATGTTGGAAACTAAAAATAGTCTTTTAAGACTATTTTGTTTTTGAAACTGGACTTAAAATTCACGTGTTTTTAATAAATGTAAAAAATATAACTAAAAATTGTGAGTGAACTAGCATATTTTCAAAAATTGAACATAAAAAATAAATATTTATCAAACGGGTCTTAATTATCTAATCCACAAATTTTAGAGCTTGATGATATATTGACAATTTTAAAAATTTTATAGATTAAACATATAAATTAATTTTGTTGAGTTCGATGTCAGTATTCTTAAACACGAGGTTTAGAATATCGACATCACAGAAAATATCAAAATCATAATTTTATAGAAATATCGATGAAAAGATCAACTAATGTCAACATCCAATAATATTTTTTAAAAAATTAAATAAACAAATTATTTAAATTAATAATTAAACCCTTTATACTTCATAAACGACTTAAAATGCTTATTTTTTAAATTATATTTATATTAGTGATACTTTATTGTTTTTCTTATGTTTCATGACTTTTTTACTACATAATAGAAATGTTGATGCACCACTTATATCGACATCGAATCACAGAAATATCTCGCTTAAACATAGTTTTGAGTTGGTGTTTGTAAATAATTTTCAGTTCAACATTTCCTCATTCGAAACATCATTTAAGTGCATATTTCGGAGTAATTTGAAAATTGTTAAAATCATTTTATCATATTTATAATTATTTAGAAATACACCTTTAATTATTTAAAATTAATTTAATATTTAGTTCTACATACGTAATTAAAATTGATTTTGAATCATTAAAATTATGTTTCAAAATGATTTTAAAAAGATTAAAAATGATTTTATTTATTTCGAGATCACATTTCACTTAAATTATAAAAAAAGTGTAGCTAAACTTGCTATAATATATATTTAGGTTGAGTCTTTCCGGCCTATTCAACATTGTATTTACATCATCATTTAAATCAAGCAACTACCACATTTGCCAAATTAAAATTATAACATTTATTGAATTCTGCTCGTAGCTTTAGAGTCGACGGCAAAATTAAACGCCGCCCTCTGCAGACCCGATTCCGATCTACCCCAATCCCTGACTCCGTTCTAATCCGATTTTGATTGTATTCGGAGTTCTTCTACTTCTCGGAATTGATCAAAAGCAGGGTGACAGAAATTGGTTGCAGGCTCGTTCAGAGATCGATAAACATGGTGACCGACATACTTCTTCAAATTGTTCTCATCCTCGTAATGGTCGTCATGTTCCTTGCTATGCACAACATTCCACAGAGATATTTTGCCAAGCTCCGATTGCGCTTTCGATCCAACGTCGAATCAAAACGTCACTTCGTTAGAGGCGCTCAGCTTCTCGCTCGAGCGAGATCTGCTCCGTCGCGCTCCTCAGCCACGTCGTTAGCGGAAGAAGTCGTAGCGGAAGCCGATAAGGCTATCGCTCTTGATCCTAAGGATGCCGCTGCTCACATCCTCAAAGCTCTGGCTCTCGACATTCAAGGATTCAAGACCTCTGCTCTGGAATCGCTCGATACGGCTCTGTCGCCGCTCGTCGCAAAGTCACTCAGCGATGAGGAGCGAGGCGACGCGTTGTTCAAGCGAGCTGAGTTGAAGATGTCCACGAACCGGCGAGCCCTAGTTGACTCGGCTTTGGCTGACTTGACCGAGTCCGTGACACTGAGTCAGAATGCAAATTCCTACTACTGGTTAGGGAAATGCTACGAGATCAAGAAACTGAGAGGAGAGGCCAAAAAAGCATATGAAGAAGCTTTGAATATAGAACCACGATTATCCAACGCTCGGGAGGCATTGGAACGTCTATCATCATCGTAATCAAGCCGACGACCACTGTGAACTGATGGGAGGTCAACGCTAGAAGAAAAGAACATCCCTCGATTTTGTCAGGTCCAAATATCTCCTCCATTCTCGTGGTTCTTGCTACCGGACTCCTTTATTTATCTTATGATTGAGACGCTGAATTGGCATCTGAGATGAAATCCTAATTGCAATGCCATCTCCAGAATAGTTCTCTCTTGTCTGAGACTAATGTTTGTTCGTTGTTTGGGTTGTGAACAAGCGTTTGAATAGGGTCTAATATTTGTTTCGTTTCTCTGAAATCTTCGTTTTCTTGTCTTCGATGCAATCTGTTAATTTTGCCATAGATTTAGTTGTAGCTTTTGTAAAATTAGGGATTGGAACAAACCCAGAGAGGAAATTTACATGGCAAATATTCGAAGTAGCTTTGCTTTGCTTATCTGATCTTCAAGAAAAGAAATTTAAAAGTTTTCATACTGAAGACACAAATTTGTCACAATGCAACAGCCACCTCGAACGCAATTTCACATTCGGAAAAGAGTCATAAATGTTTTTAGACGCAGGGTCATTTGCCCTTAAAATCAAGTAAATTTGGATCATTCATATGGAAAAAAAAACTCACTCTCATCGGCAAAGCATAATTACAGAACCACTTAATATGACCTTTTTGAATCCCTTTTTGTTGATACATTTGGGGTTTCAGCTCCTTTTTTTAAGACAGAGAATAACCCAAAGACTCGTTACGGTCGCAAGAATGCTTGCTCAAACACATAACTATGTCTATGGGCTGATTGAGTTATTTGGAAAATATTTCTAAGATGGTTTTTTCTTTTTTCAAACATATGGTCATATGAAAGTTTAATCCTTAATTTTCAGCTTTTTCTCAACGTCATCGCAACCACGAATTAAAATTAGAAGATACCACTAAAACAATTTATTTTCAAAAATCAAAAGGGGAGAATTTTCATCCAAATGCACAAACAAATATTTTAAAGTCAACAAATCGAAAATATCTTGATGAATAAGACACCGAAAACCCTTTCCAAAGGTAGAATCATCACAACTGTTGAACTCAAAAAAGGAAGAAGAAAAAAAAGGGTTTGGAGGCAGATATGATTTAGATAATATTAACACTGGTCAGGAAGTTAAGGTATAGCTTATAAGGATAGATATTATGAAACTACAGCCATGACAATATCAAAGCAAGATTTCTACTAAAAATTAATCTCACCCCCTCTGATCATTGCAACTACACTTAAATTGGCTGGTCTCAGATCTTCAGTCCAATAAATTCAACTTCTCAGGCTTTTTTTAGTAAAGCTATTCAAGAATATTCAATTTTACTACTTACCCCGACGTTAAGCATATGCATAACCCTCTCACAACAGGTCGAAAGGAACTGTCGGTCACTGAAGCTCCCCTGTTACTCCAGGGGCAGCCACATTTGCCACTTCACTACAAGTTGGTTGAACATTGGCGAGAGGAAAGCTCGTAACATCAGAGGTTGGACAGTTTATTTGATTGGAACTGAAAGTATCCGAACAACCATTTTCATTACCATTTAGGAAGGCAGGCATGTTGGTTTGGACGTTAGAGCCCAATACGTCATTGTTACTTGAGCTTAGGTCAGTCATTCTATGCTCGGAATTCAGCACAGTATCTTTGGCTAAATCAACAGGTTCCCCAGAACCTGGTACCTGGATGACTTCGGTTTTAAAAGGTTCCAAGGTTGATGTATCAATGTAGTTCAAATTGAGTACTCTATTTCTGAGGCCTCTCTTCCTTAACACTCCTCCTCCTCTCTTAAATCGGCCTCTCTTTGATCTGGGAGCTCCATTTGTTGTCTTTGGTTTGACTGAGCAATCTGCTGCTTCTTTTCGCTTGCAAGATGGGATCACAGTGAGCTGAACTTGATTGACAGGTTTTGCCGCTGACAATGAAGTCGGGCAAGACTGGATTGCTAACAAAGCAGTTCTTGCAGCTTTAATTTCTGCTTCTTTCTTTGTTTTTGCTGCAGCACCAATGTAGCGGATCCCTCCAATTTCTACTGTACATGAGAAAAGGGGTCCTCTGCCAGGGCCATCATCTTTTTGGCATTGATATAGTGGGATTGCAAAGTTCATCTTCTGTGCATATTCCTGAAGCAGATTTTTGCAGAGTCCTGTTTCATGCTGGAAAAGGGCAGAGTTGTCAAAATAATAATAATAATAAATAAATAAATAAAATAAAATAAAAGCAGAAAATCCGCTGTTACAAGAAAGCATAATTTCTTCTTTTCACTTCGCCCCGCTAAAAGCAGACAAATAGACTGTTGAAATCTGTTTAGTAAAGGCCCAATATATTTAGGACCATTTTCTTATTTAGGGCGAGTCTGGGAAGTAGAATAACATATAGAATATTGAAGCTTTATTATTTGTTTGATATGAACTAATTGGGATATTGTCATCGATACCAAAGGGAGTACTTCTGTCAAATGAGACTCCAAAGAAGATTTCTACTGTCCCTTCTTTCTAATGGGTTTTAAATATAAAAATCACTTATTGATTGATCCATAACCTGACCTAGATCAATATTATGAACTCAATACTGTAAATGATAGTATCGTTCTCGTCTCCATTCTTTGTAATATTGTTGGAACAAAAATATCAATATGAAAATAATTGGCACATGGAGTTGTGATCTGATATATAGTCTATCATTTTTATAGAGATAGAAAATATCTTATCTTATATAGATAGAAATTGATCTTATCTTCTGTTTTGAAATCAAAGAAAGATATTTTTAATTTTTTTGTCAATGTTAAGTCCCCTGTACACTCATTTTCTGTTAAAAGGCACTATTCATAATCGATTAGACCTCTTAAATAACATTTTTCTCAATGAAATTAAGAATTCAAAAAAAAAAAAACTATTCCTTTCTTCTTTTTGAAAAACAGACATATATCGAAGAACTTTTCCTTTAAAGTATTTAGCCCCTCCAACTCCAACAGTATTTATTTACATAAAAATGCAATAAGAATTAAGTACAGATGAACTAGACAGAGCACTCCAAGAAGATTCATGAAATTTTGCTGGGCCTACTCTCTCCCACCCCAATACATTTGTCCTAAAAAACACCTTGGTTTGTTTCTGTTCGATGTTCTACAAACGTAATTATAATTTTATATTTAAGTATTCTAGGCAAGTGACGGTCAAATCAAGGCGTAAGATATGGCTACTTGGAGCTCCCTCCAACTATGACGTTGCTCAAGCATGTTGGAAGCAGCTGTTAGTGAGAGTTGAGAAGGTCTTTTTCAAGCATATGTTCAAGTTCCTAGGTGGTTTCAGAGAAGGAAGATGGGTAATTGTAAGCCAAAAGAGGGCTATCAAAAGACTTATCATGTTGCACCCTAAATAAGAATTCAATTGGGGCGAATAATCAGGCATAGATCTAAACGAGAAGGTTGATATGGATATGAAGTCTAGGTGAGAGGAGCAGAGAGGGCTTGTGCAGAGAAGTTCGATCAAGGACCTCAAGACTTGAATCCATGACTTAGAAGAAATCTAAGTTTAATACTTGAACATGATTTGTTCTATAGAAATCCAAGCTTAAAACAAATTTGTATCACACGATAATTGCTGTTATTTTGAACTGGTTACATCCAAATTGTCCCTCAGTTTATGACACTTAATATAGAACAGTCAACCAACAAATAGTCATGAGGACAAACAATAGACTCTGACATTTGGTCATTGAGAGGTCCACAGATATCTATAAGTGGGATTTGCATGGGATCATTCAGTAAGGTCTAAGAAACACATTTTTTTTTTATTATTATTATTAATATAAAAAAATAAAAAATAAAAATAAAAATAAAAAAACACTATATGGGATGAAGGATATGAAATCTTACCACAGGTAGAGAGACGTGTGGGTTCAGATCACTAGATTTTGACAGCTCCATTAGAGCTACTTCAGCAGCTGACTGCTCTGCTGCCTTGCGATTAGAAAATCCAGGTAGAGAATCATATCTAACATCATTAACAATCACCGTAGAATGAAAGGTTGGCTCATGGGAAGGACCTTCTTTGATAGTCTCATATACAGGTGTAGGAAGTCCCACCTTTTGTGCATATTCCTGCAGTCGACTTTTAAAAACATAGCAATTTGAAACACCTGATATCCATCAAAGAATGAGAAATATAAGCACCAATAACAAACTTATCCAAAGCTCAAAATAATAATGACAATGATAACAATAACCCATAATTCACGTGAAAATCTAAATTCATATAATATAATAACTAGGTTACAGATGAAAAGAAACAAGCTAATAAATAGAATAAAAAAACATTGGCACAATGGCAACAAAAACTTCAAACAAAGGGATCAACTAAAATAACTTAGAACACATTCTTTAAAAATAAAACACCGGTACAGTAGTTGTATTAAGATCTTCACTTCTCATTCCACGATTCCACACAACTAGTTATCTCAGAGAATACTCTCCTATCGGGGATCAATTTCCCCAATGTAAAATTAGCAAAATTCTCGAAAAGTAATCTAAAAGACTGCCAAGTTCCTTGAGAAATCCAACTGAAACAACATCAATACTGCAATTCAGACACCATTAGTTAATAATAGAAACGACTCTGAAAAGTAGCTGATCGAAGGTAAAAGGGAAAATGGAATACCTTGAAAGTTGTCCTTGGCTGGCATAGCTTTGAGGAAAAAAAGTGAGAATACTCTCTCAGCAGGAGATTTGAGTATTGGTAAAGGCGAGGGGGAAACGGGAGTGACAGGGAGAAGGAAACCAGTGCCGCTGGGCTAATCACTTCGTAGACGCGAAAAAAAGAAAAAAAGAAAAGAAAAAAAAGAGCTGCAGTGCAAGTTCGGAGCCTAGGTGATGGTGCCCTAGGGTTATAAACCATTCCCAACCAAAAATAAAATAAAAACATATATTTCCATTTTGTCCATTTTAAAAAATTCTGAACCTTATTATGCTCTTTCGGGGAAAATAAATATGATAAAAGGGGAAACCGAAGACATTGCACTTCTTCTTTAAAGTTGAATTAAGGTCATCATTGCCTTATAATAGTACTTGACAACCCAAAAAAAAAATAATAATTAAATTATAAAAAATGCCCATGGAGTTTCAAAATTTTTTAAATTATCTTTAAACTTAAAAAAAAAAATCAAAATACCATTATTATTAGTTTTGGATGAAAACGGTTAAAGTTTTGTTTAAAAAATACTCTCGAACTTTCAAAACATTTCAAAAATATCCTTAACTTAATAAGAGTCCAAAAATATCTTTACCGTTAATATTTGAACAAAAATTGTTAATTTTTAAAAATTTAAAAAATTTAAAAAATGTTAAAACTAATCAATTTGTTTGAAGTTTTCTTAAGTTTGAAAAGAACCAACTTTAAAATGAGTTATATAGATATCCTTGTTTTTTCATATAGGAACTCTCATATTTGTCTTGATTTTCCAATTCTTAGCCCATACCAATTTTCTCAACAACCAAAAATTTAAGTTAAAACATAAAATACCACAAAATTACACACGATTTCACAAAATTCCAAAATTAAAATCTCTTCCTAAAACATGCCAAAACGATGAATAGTAGAATAAAAAAATATTTGACTATTTTATCGTACATATATATACTCTCATATTTCTCTTAATTTTTCAATTATTAGCTTACACCAATTTTTTCAACAACTAAAACATACCACAATGCTACAATCCTAAAGGCCCATCACGAAGCGCCTTGGAGAGCAAATTGGAACGAGCGTCTCTTCATGTGCACGTATCAAATGGAGAGCGTTGTAGCGCCGCAGGGCAGCATTGCAACGCTTGCCTAGTAAACTGTCTCTGTGAATGGCACGGGGCACAAGTGTAGCATTTGTGCAATGTCGTGTCTCCCCTTGCTCGATTTCACCGTTTTACCCCGTTGCTTATTAATTGCTCCATTTAAGTTCGAATTACATCAGAAATGTCCCAATGACTTCTTTTGCTCGATAATCTATCTAAGAACTAAAATAAATATTAAATTCCTAAGAACCAATAGATTTAGGCTAATACATTTTTTATTTGACTATTTATCATTTTGGTACATTTCAAGAGGAGATTTTGATTTTAGAATTTTGTGAAATTTTGTGGTATTTTATATTTTAACTTAAAATTTTGGTTTTTATTTTGGTTGTTGAGAAAATTGGTGTAAGCTAAGAATTGGAAAATTAAAATAAATATGAGAGTACATATGTTAAAAAGATGAAGATATCTATATAATTTATTTTAAAATTAATTATTTTCGAACTTAAGAAAAATCAGTAGGAGCATTTTTAATTTCTTTTTAATTGTTAAAGTCATTTTTGTCATGAGGAATTAACAGTTTTTGTTCAAATACTAACGGTGAAGGTATTTTTGAAAAGTTTCGAAAGTTCAAGATTATTTTTAAAAAACAAATTTAATGATTTCCATAAAAAACTAACGGCAAGGATATTTTTTTAACTCGTTTTGAAAGTTTAAAAATATTTTTGAAAGTTTTGAAATTTTAAGGACATTTTTTATAATTTAAAAAAGAGGGGGGGGGGGGGGGGGGGGGCAAAATAGAGATTTAAATAATTTAAGGCATATGTAAGGAATAATAATACTTTAATGTCAAAGTAGGCATAGATTGATAGACTTTTATTTCTTTTCTTATGTTCAAATCGAAATTTTTTTACTCTCCATCTACTTATTTTTCCAATACAAAAAAAGAGATAGATGATTTTTTTTTTAATAATATTATTTTAATATTTATTGACAAAAATAGTGTTGGTTGAAAAGTATTGACAAATAAACCGTTACAAATCATCTGTCCAATCCACGATTTAAGGCGATGATTTTTTTTTAATAATATTATTTTAATATTTATTGACAAAAATAGTGTTGGTTGAAAAGTATTGACAAATAAACCGTTACAAATCATCTGTCCAATCCACGATTTAAGGCTTAATAGTGGATGAGGTCCACGATTTCCTAACCACACGTCATCCAAATGTTGAAAAATAATTTTACAAGTTTGTCTCGTGAAGTTATAAGTCTGTCCGATGAAATTACTTCACGGGACAATCTATTCATCTTCATGAGACGTATTTATTTTTTCATAATGTTGTAAGTTTGTCTCGTAAAGTAACTTCACAATACGTCTCGAAGACCAAGTCATGAGAGGGGTTTGCCACATTAGCCATCTAGTCAATTATTTTGTTCAAATCTAATGGTTTTTTTTTTTAAAAAAAAAATATATAGAGTCCACGAGTTTGGTTTTCATTAACCAAGTCATACGTTGACTTGGTTTAATATTAATCGTGTAGGAACATGATTTTGTTACTCTATTTTTGTCAATATTTTTCTCTTCCACTCTATTTTTGTAATTTCTTTTCTATGTATCATATCTTTATTATCACTTTAAAAAATACATTATTTTTTTAACTTAACCCCGACTTAAGTATATTAATAGATATTTAATGGTTAAGTTGGGCTTATATTAACTATAAAATGACATTTTTTTTAGTATTGAAACACAAACCAAAAGGAACAATAAGCAACTCGAAAAGTCATCCATTCAATAATGAGAGAAAGTTCTTAAATGATGATATAATAGTATGATAGTTGTAACTTTTTTGAGTTGTCCCTAAATATTTGTATATCTATTTTTCGAATTAATGTTTAGAAATTTAGTATTAAATAAAAAAGATATTTTTAAACACATAGAAATTATTTCTAAACTACACCAAATCATTAGGGATTGTTTGGTGGATAGTAATGTAATGTGTTACTGTTTATAATGTAATCTAAAATTCATGTTTGGATTAAGTAATTTTGAGCTCGTAACAAATTCATTATGTTCCCACTGCTTTCAACTCAATCTTATTTTCCGATCTCATTTTGTAACGTGGAAGCATAATTAATACCAGAAAAAATACTTCGAGTGGTTAAAAATACTTTTTATCATATTTCAAAACTACTTACTTGGGAAAGTTCTTTAGCCATTTACATGACATGTCATCAGTAATAAATGTTTATCAATCAATGGAGCGTAATCATGAAAAGAAACCGAGCAAACCTCCTGGATAAAAAGAAATATCTAAGAGTATTTGTAAAAAATAAAAGAACTCATTTAGCATTAATTTATACTATAGACCTTAAGATTAGAGTTAAATTTCTCCACTAGATTTATCAAAAAGAGAAGGAAAAAAAAACCTCTGATATTTATTTGTGCAGAAAGATGCTACTTGGCAATCCAAGTCATCAACTAACCAGTCAGTCTAACCACGTGAACTCTGAGGAAGTAAAAAAAAAAAAAAAACTATACAATTTCCTGCTTGACACATCAGAAAAAAACTGTTTCATCAATAAGTTGAACCGTATAATTTGCATCTGAATGTGACATTCCAAAAGCCCAAAACCAAGTACAGCATTGAAAGTAAAATCTCATGAGCTTCACGTGTATTGCTCGGGGGAAACTGACTAACCAAAGCAGCCAGCCAGCCAGTAAGTCACAAAAAAGGCCTACAATACTTTGCTTGCTTCACACTAGCCCAAGATATTGTTATGTTCAAATCTTTTAAGAGATAGCCTACACTACCCAGAAAAGCTTAACGCCATATCCAATTGCTGTATTCATGCTTAGAAGCCGGTTTCTGGTTACAGAAAATCTCATCCATGAAGGTATGGCTCAGCTGTCCTGCCAAGCTAGGCGGGTCGTCGATCAACGCATCGATAAAGGCACTAACAACTCTTCTGTCTTTCCCTGATGCTTTCAAGCTGAACCAAGTCAGGAACTTCACTCGAAAGTCCATGTCGATGTACCCTTCATTCTCTAGCCACTTCACCATTCTAACGGAATAATCATAGTCGGATTCTTCGGTTCTCCTTTTGCAATTCAAACCGAGTAGGATGCGCGTCTCGCTTATTTTACAAGGTGTGGAAGGACAAACGGATGTCGGTTTCATTGAAGTGATTGAGTTCTTTGGAGAGGGGTTTTTGTAAAGTCTCTCACATTTGCTCTTGTAGAGTCCATCCAATGGATGAAGATTTGTCCCGTTGTCGTTTGAATCCACCCGAGAATGAAGTAGATCAATGTTCCTAATTTCTCCATTTCTATGCTTCACCAAAGCTGGACATGGCGTTGATAATTTGGGCGTTACCCATTTGGCTTCCCAAACACCAAAAACTTGTGTGCTACTAAATAAAGACACCTTGCAGTAGTACTCAGTTGAAGGAAAGAGGCTATTGATCTTGAACTTCTTTTCTGGCTTCAATGCAATGAAAGATGGCTGGTCCGGATAATGCTCCGTGTTGGCTTTACGATGCCAAAGCCTGCAGCCTAAGAAGTCTTTTAACAGATGATCATCGTATTGGAGAACAACCATCACAGAGGTAGGGGAAGAATCTTCAAATAGGATCTCACAGTCTGCCAAGGAAAATTGCAATGAAAGGTGAAAAAGTGTTTCATCTTTTTCCATTTAAGATTACTACATGACATTACTCCATAAATCAAGGAATAAGCATGCATCTCCAGGTAATCATGGCAAAATCACACTGATAATAGGCATCACATCTAATTCAAATTTGACCTCAAATCGAATTTAAAAGAAAAAAGGATATCAATTCATGAAATCAGTCCTTTCTGAGAAAGAAAAGATGCTTACTCAATGTCTCTCTCTTTTGCATACAATCTCTGTAGGGGGCACAACACATAGAATCATAGGCCTCCACAGCAGAAGCACACAGTTTCTGGACCTCAGCACCACAGGATAGCCGATTGACAATACCCCTAGCCATCCTTAAGCAAACCTCATCTAGGGGCCCCACTTCATTTGTCAGCATATTCACAGCCAATTCTACAGTTTTATGCACTTCTTTGTATAGATTTGTCCCTACAAGAATCTTGTGACACAAGGATAATCTTAGACATAGTACATCCACTCTTCTGGCCTCCTTTGCATTTAGCAATTGTCTTCTCCAACTTCTGTATTCAGCAACTTTCTAATCAGTTGATAAACTAACCCAAATATAGATATAATTAGCTCACAAAGTGGCTAGTGAACCTATAAGTATAATTTCGTTTCTTGATACATTAGATCCAGTTTATATAATGCCTGCATGTTGAAATTATATTATTATATTGATTTGCTGGTCTTTTATGTCACTTGGGAGGATGCACCCAAGTCAAACAACAACTCAGTTAAAAAATGCCAACTTAGGAGAAAAAGAGAGCAAACTATAACATACCCCATCAATCCATTGATCTTTCCACATGAGACACAGTAAAAACTTCCATCTAATTTTTCACGGAGACTATTCTTCACAATTCCAGACCTTTCATGCTTCAGGGCACACTCCAAATGACATGACATTCCACAAAAATCGTTCTCATTGGAAGGGTCAGAGCCACAGGTCAGCCAAAGACTTGGATCCTTGTTATCATCATAACAATGGCAGATGCAACATGAACATCTTTTGCAAAAAGCAAACTCTGGATTTAGAGGTGCTTTGCAAGCTACATTCTGACAAAGTTTGACTTCAGCAAATTCCTCATCAGCCTCCAAGGAAGCATTATTATTTGAATTCAAAAGCACGACAGAAGATCGGTCTGTGTTTCGGGGCCTCTTATGGCTCATTTGAGTTTTGTCTAGTAAAAAGGCAAGAGTAGTACTACTACTCCTCTCAGATTTCTGAGAAACCAACTTCAGAAGATGCTCTATCATTTGAGATTTCGAATACCCTGTGTACTTCCTTTCTTTCCCCATTTCAGCACAGATGATCTCAAGTAGCTCCCTGCGGGTAAAAGACCTAAGGATTTCAGTAGCGGCTTTGGACTTTTGGGCAATCTCATGAATTATTTCCTTTTTCTTTTCCATACTCATCTTGCTGCTGCATTTTCCAGAGTCCATACCATAACCTGAAACACAAGCATGGCTCATGCGTTCACTGAATACAGACATTCAACCAAACACCCAGCAAAAGCAGAAGTAAAGAACAAAATCAAGCAAACAAAAATTAAATTACATCCACCAAAATAGATCGTGCAATGCAATGGCCTACGAAAAAGAACAGCCAAAAAGGAGAAACCCCACATCAAAAACAATGTCGATAAACAGCCACATTGAACATGGAGATACTGTTTGGGAAAAGGGTAAAAAAAAAAATCAAAACCAAAAGCAAAGAGACAGAGAAAGAAAAGCCAAAACAAAATAAATGCTACAGCCAGATGACATGAATGACATTGTCTAATAAGGTGTAAAGACATTGATATAAACAGAGCGGCTAAATGCAAGGACGAACAGAACATCCATCAACACCCTTGTTTGAAGAATTTTTTTTAAAAAAACCCAAAAAGCAAAACCGTAAACTGAGAACTTACCCGCGAACGCTGGATCTAAGCCGGAAATCCTCTCCTCTGGTTCGCTCATTGTACGCAATAATACGAAGAAGAAACAGAAAAATTAGGAAAAGAAAGATGAAAATTGCGTAGAGTATGAACTGTTAATGGGTCTTCAATGGCGAAAAACAAAGAACAAATATGAGATAAAGTTCGTCAAGCACAGTGAACGGAGACGGAGAATTTCAGAGAGAGAGAGAGTGGAAAACTGAAAGCGAGAGAGAGAGAGAGTGAAAAAGGAAAGGAGAGAGAATCGGAGTGGAAAAATAATAAAATAATAAGAAAAAGAATAATAAATAATAAATAAATAAAAGATTATGGGCTAACAAATATGAATTGCCATTAATGTACAAATGCGAGAGTTGGTATGCAACTGTGAATACCATAGAAATGGCCAGAAGAAATTTTAAATTTTATTATTATTTATTATTCAACACGCGCCGTGTAGTACGATTTGACGTGATCGAGGATTTCGGCTTCGGTTTCTTTTTTTCTTTTCTTTCTTTCTTTTTTTTTTAAATAATAATAATAATATGCTATTTGATTTTGGGGTGGTGGGGGGCGGGGGGGCAATCTGATCACGGCTTGGAGAGGCTTTTCGGTGGGAGACGAAACTTTTATCTCTAGGGAGTGAATGCTATGGTGCGGCATTTCTCAGGGTTGGTTTGGTGTGGGTCATCGAATCATTGCCGTGCATTTATGATCCGATTGTCGAGATGCGTGCTTTGAGAGTGGGACCCACTTATAGGTAACCTATAAGCATCATCTACGATTCCAACTTTCCATGCAAATATTAGGGTTGATAATATGGGCATTTAGGTCGTTTCTTAGGTGGATGCAGTTACCCAACAGCCATTTCATGGCTCCTATATGCCTATCACCCTTTTCTTTAATAATATAAAAATAAAAATAAAATGTATTATACTAATTTTGAACTCATTAACATAACATGTAGCTTTTAAAAGTAGGTTTTTTCAATGGTATATATATTACTAAATTATTTATTAAGATATTAAATTTGTATCCAGACATTCGTCGATCACATTCAAAATTTTCTTGATGAAACATTGTTTTGGACTTCTCTTTTTGTCCATGAATATGCAATACCATTAAAAGTCTCCTGTGTTTAACTTGAATATCACTCTCTATGAATCGATGTTGTTGTGTCTAGCGAAATAAAGAAAAATAAGAGAAAAGTCCATATATGATCAAATTTTCATCTATTTGTTCATGAATTTGATAATAGACAGAAAATAAATTGGCATTTTTATTTTATAAAAAATCTTGATAAAACATAATAATAATAATAATAATAATAATGTCACTACCATAAGTACATTAATACAAATAGTAAACAGTTTAACTTATTTTAAAAGTTTTACAACATTTTTAGCTTATATCCATCCACGTTTCATTAAATTAAGACCACTACATTGTTGTTCACGTGAGTATTTAGAGTGTGCTCGAGTAAGGACTATCCTAACATAATTATAACCTCCACTTTTTATAGTAAATACTATTTTGTATTCTCCAATTAACTATAATTAACACTATATCAAAATATCCATTTGCTATAATATTTACTATTTGCTGCAATTTTAATAATTTATCTTACAAAAAATGATAATTTGTGTTTTTTAATATGTGTATGTTTATATGATCTAAAATTTACTAGTGGAACATGTGATTTAGCAAATATCACTAGACTAATATTTTTATGTTCAATATGGGTATATGTAATATAAAAAGTGTAGTCATAGCCTTGTTGGTTAAGATACCAACCATAACAACAACACACACACAAAAAAAAAAAAAAAAAAAACAATCAATAAGTAAAATATTCAAAATTTTGTCCCTACACATAGTTTGAATTAAATAATTTGGCGTGGCATACCAACTGATTTCCTTCAAAATAACAATAATAAATAAAAAAAATAAAAAGACGAGAGAAAAAAAATGAAAGAAATCGCAAAGCTTGGACATGATCAAACTCATTCTGCCATTTATACTAGAGATATGAAATCAAAACCATACCAAATCTGTTTTAATAATTTTTTTTTTGTGTGTGTTTGGTAAAAATTTTAATATTTTTTTTGTTTGGTAAAACATATTTGAATTAAATCTGTTAAAATTATTTTTAAAAACACACTCATTCACACTTATTCTAAATACAATATTCTATTAGATTTTAGATTATTCTAAAATCAGTTTTTAATTAATTTTTATTTTTATTTCTTAAAAATAAGATTTATTTTATATATCTATCTATTTCTCGCTTAATCAAGTCTATTTTTTAATTTTCATAAGTTGAATGCATCCTTTATTAAAAAATTATACCATATTGATTTTTTCAACAAAACTATTTTTCTTAATATTTAAAAATTTATATAAAATAAACAAAATATATAGTTCTAAATAATTATTTAAAACTATAAATGATAAAAAAAAAGTTAATAATACCATTTTAGTTATTATATCTAAAACAATTATATTTTATATTTATTTACCAAACACTAAAACCTACTTTTTCAGGTTTAAATTGAAATTTACCGACGCACTAATTTACTTAATTACACAAAACTAAGTATGAGTAGAGCATAATTGAATGGTTAAATATTTTTATCGTTCTCAAAATCATTCTGAAATATATTTTTAAACATTCAAACCAATTTTTATGATATAAAAATTATATTAAAAAATATAAAATTAGATATTTAATTAATTTCAAGTTATTAAAAATATTGAGTGATTTTGAAAATGATAAACATAATTTAACCATTTTAAAATTACTTCCAAATATATACATAGTCAAATAACTTTCTTTTCTTAGCGTAAAAAGTCAGTGCATAATTGTTTCACCAGTTGTTCTGGGTTTTTTATACTTTTTTCCCCAACTTTTTTATGTATACCAGCTGGAGTGATAATTGAATCAAATTTTTAAATAATACAAAATACTTTGATATTTTCTACATTATTTGTTGTATTTTTGCTTTTTTAAGTCCCAATCTCACTCAAATTTGAAGTGGGATTGAGCATGAATATAACCAATTTTCTTAATTTGAGAACCACCATGATTTGACTATGAATTTTCATTATTTTTAATCTTTAGGATAAATTTTGAAATATGACTAAATTTAATTTAAATGTTTGATTGTATCCGGATTAAGTTTAGATTTGAAATAGAATCAATTTGATTTGAGATAAAATTCTAATTATGCTGCAATTGAAATTTATCTAACTTATCTTTGGTTTAAATTGACTTCTAGATTATAATTTGAATCAAAGTTGGTAAGTTCTTTTAAATAATTTTTTTTAAATTTTAATATTGAACTATTATTGGTAGAGTAATTGAAAACAATGAAGAGAGGGAGAGAGAATAACAAGAAAAGTTTAAAGTTTCTCAGTACAAGAAAATCACTTTTAGTAACGAGTAAAATGTGTCACGAAAAGCCAAAAAATGTTGATAAAAGTATTAACGACACATAGAGGCGTGTCGTTATAGATGCCATAGTAGTCGTGTATTAATAGGTTTTAGTGACATATTTATCTCACGAGTCGTTAAAGCTTAACATTCACTGTTGTTCGCGCATTACTTACATTTATTTTTAGCAACTAGTATGAACTATGAACCATTGGCATTCTCTTGTTACCTCCATGGCCAATCACACATTTAGGAGCCAATAAGCTACAATTAGCGTTGAATTCTCGCATACAAGTAGAGATTGACTCAATTAAGAAGATTTAAACAACAACTAATTTCTATAATTGATTTCATTTGATTGAGTTTTGTTAAATTTCATTGGTATTGTTTTATTTGCAAACATGCCTAATTTTTTGTAATTTCTTTTTTACTCATATATGTTTTATGTCACATTCCACCTCAGATTACCCTTTTGATTCGGAGAGGGATGTTAAGATGACAGGAACCACTTTCTTGATAGTACCTATCTCCCAACTTATATGCACAACTTGAAACCACTAATATTATCATCGAGGAAAACACATGATCTCCAAAAGCGCACGCAACTTCTTTTATTAAAATCATTAGATATGTTTCAAATCTACATATCATGACTCTAGTCTCATGTACTTATTTTACATAACATCAAACTTGTCAATTCATGCTGACTTGACAACTATGAACGTACACTATGAAATATGACCCTTTGACAATATGGCAGACTTCGTCTTCAGGATGCATTTGGAAACTTTTTCGCTACCAGAGGAAGGGAAAACATTTGAGAAGTATGAGTTGGGAAGCCCAAATGAGTGACAATTTGAACTATTAAACATAATTTAGAACTAACTTTATCGAACTGTGAAAGATAAAAATTTAACGATTATTCATTCAACATCACAAATGTATAAAGTCATCACCGCATACTCTGGTTTACCACAACGAGATATATCAACATGCGACCATACTCAACTCACGCACATTTCGGAATATACGGCCCTACTCAGCTCACACACGTTCCAAAACATGTGACCAAGCTTAGCTCACACACATTAAATATTCTTAGTAGTGGTAAATAGCAGAGTTTCAACGTATAAGACGGTTTTGTTTAGGGGTGGAAAAATTTCCCGCAGGGTCGGGTCCCCGACCTAATAAGGGTGGAGAATCTCTAGTTTGATCGAGGGATCAAACTAGGGATTTTATCGGGCCCCCGATCGGGAATGGGGACTCGAACGTAGCCCGATTATTATTATTATTATTATTATTATTATTATTATTATATAATAGTTACCTATAATATTATTCATACTATAGGTGTGTGTGTTGAGCTATTGTATATATATAGTTTTCTTTTAAATTTTAATTAATAATATCATAAATTTATATTTATATTTAATTTACAACATGAAATGCTATGATCTTTTCTTCTAAATTATATATTTAGATGAATAAAACAATAATAATATTAACTTTTATCCTAAAATTTTTACCATTTCAATCTAAATACCAAATTATAACAATCTTAAATAAAAATAATTAAAAATAAAAAATGAAAACGAGGTTTTTTTTTCTCGTGGGAACTCAGTCCCTAAACTGGGAATTCTCGACCCTGACCACAAACTAGACTCTCCAAAACGGAGAATGGGGAGGGGATGAGGTTGAAATTCTCCTGCGGGGATGGGGATGGGGAATGCATCCCCGCCCTCGCCCCGCCCCATTGCTATCTCTAATCTTGTTACTTCTCGACATCTTAAAAGAACAATATAATAGAACATACCTTGGCGTACAGAAGGTAGCTTATAAGGAAACACACTTCAATGCATGGTTCATATTTCGACGCGTGGTTCAATTCATTTAAACATATCAAAGTTCACTAGACCAATTTATGAACACCACTCATAATCCTGACCATCAAACTTGTACCCCAGGTATCTTGGGGTGGACCAACTCAACACTCTCAATTCACACTGGTGCGAAGTGAAAGGATCGAATCCCAAACGGAAGCATGTGAACGTCTTGCATTTAGATAGTCGATTTTTAAAGAAACAAAAACAAGAAACAAATCATGCATTTGTAAAATAAACATTCAAGATAAACATATGCATGCTAGAATAGAGGAAGAAGAGAAGAAAACAAACTTACCTTTGATGATTCCTCAAGCTTTCTTCTTCCACCGTTTTCGATAATCTCGAGCTTCTCCAATCAAGATGGACACCACCAACAAGATTGTCTTACTAATCTATAGGATTCAAAGAGTTTGGAAGTGTGGTCTCCAAGAACTTTGAGGAGGAAAAAGGGAAGAGAATTCCTAGAGAAGTTAGAGAGAAGGTGGAAGTTGGAGGCTAGGATTTTATGTAAGAAGAATCCATTGCTCTAAATGGGTATAAGGATATATTTATATATTTTCCTTTATACCCTTAGTGCTAATTAATTAAATAACTTTTATTTAATTAATGTGCACATTAATTAAATGACCATATATTAAATCCTATTTAATATATATATAATTAATTATCATAAATATCATATATTTATACTAACCTCCAAACTCCATAATTTCTTAATCAATTAATTAACCATTAATTAATCAATTAAATAACTATATTAAATCATATTTAATATGAAGTTAATTAACATATAAATATCACATATTTATATGTATACATCTCTTTATGAATTCAATTCATACAAATCTAGTATTTGAATCTTATTCAAATATATCTCTCTTACATAATTTGGATTATAGACCATTATATATTAATCTCATTAATATTTGATTTGAACAATTTAAATGATTCGTCATTACTATCCTTTAGTGAGCTAACAAGGGGACTTTATGAACCTACAAATTAGAAGCTCTAATGATATGAGATTAATTGATTAAACTCCTTTTAATCCAATTAATCAATATTCATTAACTACCGATCACTCCACTAAAGATCGATAGCTACACTATTCGCACTGTAGATATATTTTTGTGTCCATGGATATAACCAATCAACGGAGCGATGACCCTTTACTAATGCTCATAACTACAGTTAGGCCAAAATACCGTTTTACCCCTACAGTTGCATCTAATTCTTTAAGTACCAGATTCCTCTAATGAACAAATAGTTTATAGTCCAACTATAAACTAACACCTATCAAGCCAGTGAGTGGTTGAGACCTCATTGTTCAAGACCCGGAACCAGTTATTAAGGGAACAATTTATCTACTTTTCCAAGGAATGGGAAGAAGTGAATTCCATTTTGTGAAGTTATGTTCCCGATTCCCTAATCAAATAAATCCTCAAAATGATAGGCTTGTTGAGTCGGCTATCATGGCCACTCTCACCTATACAGATCAAAGGATTGTCGTCATAAATAAGACTCCACAACTCACTCAAGATTAAGGTCAAGTCTCCTATGATCATCCTCGTAAAATATAAGTTTCTTCAAGTAATGATGTTATAAAGAGAAACTAATTATTTTGCAGTCCGGTCTATGTATAAACTCCTTTATACAAGATACCTCCACTCACATGTCTCTACATGAACAATATGGTTCATATTGTTTATAACATTTACATCTCATGTAATAACTATTAAGTGGGTCATATCCACGGTGTTATCAGGATAAGACACCCAACCTTCATCAATTTACTGCAAACCTTTTAGGTTATTACTTAATATGAACCACTTGTATGTCAACCACATACTGTTCAAGTGGCATCATATAATCTTGGATCTTAGTATATTGGATTGAATTAATGTTTTCTAAATGTCAAATAAAATGCCTCTGATTTTATTAGTAAACAATTTGTGTTAACAAAACTACAAACCACGAGATACATTAGATTTAGGACATCAATTCCATCAATCTCTCACTTGTCCAAAGCTAGTGGAATGTATCAACATACAATGAAAGACGAGTGAGAATGTAAAGTATCAATATATAATACAATAAACTAGGGCATACAATATACCCAACAAAATCTCCCACTTGCCCTAACGTAGACCCAGACCCTCCAACTGACCCTTAAATACTTTAGCCCGAGAGCCTTTGTAAATGGATAAGCAATATTGTGCTCCGAGGAAATCTTTATGATGATCACATCTCCCTGTTGCACAATCTCTCTAATAAGATGATACTTGTGCTCTATATGTTTTCCATGTTTGTGGCTACGAGGCTTTTTGGAGCTTACCACAGCACCACTGCTATCACAATAAAATGTGATGGGCAAGGACATGTTAGGATTGGTGTCCTAATTCTCCCGGAGTCTCGTTGTTTTGTAAAGATACACATTGCTCAATGAATAAAATAACTGTTATTTAATTCTGATATTTACTCATATCCAATAAACAAAGCTCCTTGGTTATCTTATGTGAACTTAAGCATGTATATGTGATATACAAGTGGATCATGCCTTAAGTGATAACCTAAATCAGTCTGTAGTATAAGGATTAAGGTGTGATACCTGATCCTTGTGACACTACGGATGCGACCCACTTTGTAGAGGTTTGTAAGTGTTGTAAACTACTACAGATGGTAGATCCTAACCATTCATGTGGAGACGTGGAGCGGGTGTGTCCTATGATGAAAATGCAAAATTCGAACAACAAGATAAATATGATTTACTTGTTATTGAAGCATGTTTAGTAGAAAAGGATAAAACCTGGATAATTGATTCAGGTGTCACTAATTATGTTTGTACTTTATCACAGGAAACAAGTTCCTGGAGACAATTGACAAAAGGCAAAACAATCTTTAAGGTAGGGACCGAGGAGGTTGTTTCAGCTAAAGCAGTGGGAGATATAAAGTTATTTATAGGAGATAAGTACATTTATCTTTAAAATATTTATTACATTCCTTCTATGAAAAGGAATCTAATATCTATCTGTTGTTTGCTAGAACAAAATTATAAAGTTTCTTTCGATAGCGATGAAGTGTTCATCAATACAAGAAGTAAACAAATTTGTTCTGCAAAATTAGAAAATAACTTGTATTTGTTAAAACCAACTGAGGTTAAAGCCGTTTTGAACATAGAAATGTTTAAAACTGCTGAGACTCATAAGAAAAGGAAAATTTCTCCCAATGCCTATCTTTGGCACTTGAGACTAGGTCATATAAATCTCAACAGGATTGAGAGACTAGTTAAGAACGGTCATCTAAATAAGTTAGATAGTTCATTACCACCTTATGAATTCTGTCTTAAGGATAAAATGACCAAAAGATCTTTTACTGGAAAAGGTCTTAGAACCAAAAAACCCTTAGAACTTGTACACTCAGACCTTTGTAGTCCTCTAAATGTTAGAGCTAGAGGAGGGTATGAATATTTCATCAGCTTCATTGATGACTATTTTAGGTATGGGCATAATTATCTAAAGTACCAAAAGTCTGAAACATTTAAAAAGTTCAAAAAGTATAAGGCTGAGGTTGAAAATCAATTAGGTAAAAAGATTAAAACACTTCGATCAAATCGAGATGGTGAGTATATGGACTTAGAATTCCAGAACTATTTAATAGAACATGGAATCTAGTCTCAACTCACAACCCCTGGCACACCTCAGAAAAATGGTGTGGTAGAAAGGAGAAATAGAACCTTGTTGGACATGGTTCGTTCCACGATGAGTTATGCTCAGTTACCAAGTTCTTTTTGGGGTTATGCAATTCAGTCTGCAGTGTATATTTTGAACATGGTCCCCTCGAAAAGTGTTTCTAAAACACCTTACGAACTCTGGAGAGGACGTAAAGGAAATTTACGTCACTTCAGAATTTGGGGTTGCCCGGCCACATGTGTTGGTGCAAAATCCTAAAAAGTTGTAACGTCGTTCAAAAGTATGCCTAATTGTAGGCTACCCAAAAGAAACGAAAGGTGGTTTCTTTTATGATCCTCAGGAAGACAAGGTATTTGTATCGACAAAATGCAACCTTCCTGGAGGAAGACCACGTGAAGAATCATCAACCTCGCAGTAAGCTAGTAATAGACGAAATGTCCAGAGAAACGACAAATGCATCAACAAGAGTTGTTGACAGAGCAAGTCCATCAACAAGAGTTGTTGATGAAATTGGTACTTCACATCCTTCTCAAGAGTTGAGAATGCCTTGTCGTAGTGGGAAGGTTGTGCATTAACCTGACTGGTACATGGGTTTAATTGAAACTCAAGTCATCATACCAGATGATGGCTTAGAGGATCCATTGTCTTTCAAACAAGCAATGAATGATGTAGATAAAGACCAATGGATTAAAGACATGAACCTTGAAATGGAATCTATGTATTTCAATTTTGTCTGGATCTTGTAGATCAACCTGAAGGGGTAAAACCCATCGGTTTTAAATGGATCTACAGGAGAAAATGAAACCAAGTTGGTAAGGTACAAACCTACAAAGCAAGACTTATGGCAAAAAGGTTTACCCAAAGAAAGTCGGTAGACTATGAAGAAACTTTCTCTCTGGTTGCCATGATAAAGTCATTTAGAATACTCTTGTCCATAGCTATATTTTATGATTATGAAATATGGCAAATGGATGTCAAGACAGCTTTTTTGAATGGCTATCTTGAAGAGAGTATCTTTATGTCTCAACTAGAAGGGTCAAGAGCAAGAGATTTGTAAACTTAATCGATCCATATATGGGTTGAAACAAGCATCTAGATCCTGGAATATGAGATTTGACACTGCGATCAAATCTTATGGCTTTGAACAAAACGTTGATGAACCTTGCATATACAAGAAAGTCGTTAATAAAATAGTCGTTTTTTTGGTGTTGTACGTTGATGATATTCTACTCATAGGGAATGAAGTAGAATTTCTAGTTAACGTTAAGAGATGGCTGGCTACGCAATTCCAAGTGAAAGATTTGGGAGAAGCACAACATGTTATTGGGATCCAAATAGTTCGGAATCGAAAGAACAAAACATTAGCATTATCTCAAGCATCTTATATAGACAAGATATTATCTAGGTATAAAATACAAAATTCCAAGAAAGAATGTTGTCTTTCAGACATGGAATTCATCTGTCTAAGGAATAAAGTCCTAAGAAACCTCGAGAGGTTGAGGATATGAAACAAATTCCATATGCATCAGCAGTAGGGAGTTTAATGTATGCAATGTTGTGTACTCGTCCCGATATATGCTATCTCATTGGAATAGTCAGCAGATTTCAATCCAATCCTGGATATAATATTGAGAATTTGATCCTTACTGGATACACTGATTCTGACTTCCAAACAGATATTGATTCTAGGAAATCAACTTTGGGGTCGGTGTTTACTCTAAATGGAGGAGCTGTTGTATGGAGAAGCATCAAGCAGAGTTATATTTTCGACTCCACAATTAAAGTTGAGTACGTGGCTGCAAGTGAAGCAGGAAAAGAAGCAGTATGGCTCAGAAAGTTCCTGACTGACTTGGAAGTAGTTCCTAATATGTACCTGTCTGTCACCCTCTATTGTGACAATAGTGGAGCAGTTGCAAATTCAAAGGAACCTCGAAGCCATAAAAGAGGAAAGCACATCGAGCAAAAGTACCATCTCATTAGGGAGATTGTACGTATAGGAGACGTGATTGTCATGCAGATAGCCTCACAAGACAACTTAGTTGATCCATTTACAAAGGCCCTCTCGGCTAAAGTATTCGAGGGTCATCAAGTAGGACTAGGTCTACGAGATATTCATCACTAGGGCAAGTGGGAGAATTTATGGGTATTTAATGCCTTAGTTTATCGTATTTCTAGTTTTTATTCTCTCAGTGTAACTCAACATTGTATATATTGATGTACTGGAGTTTTAGTCCAAGTGGGAGTATTATTGGGTCTTATGTCCTAAAGCTTGCAGTTTGTAAAAGATAAACCTATTTTATAGTCAATACACTTATTATTGATTCTATAAATTGCACACATAAAAGTCTAAATCCAATAAACTAAGATCCACGACTATTATATGTATACTTGAACTTTATGTAAAGACATAGAGATGGATCAAGTTCGTGTAAATAGCTAAAATAATCTATAGTACATGATTAAGGTTGGATACCTTATTCTATTAATACTATTGGATGCGACCTACTCTGTAGTTGTTACAAAAAGTTGTAAAGATACTACAGACGAAGTGATCCAGATTCGTTCATGTATTGACATGAGGAGTGAGGGCGTCCTATGCAATGAGTTTGCATAAGATCGGACCATGAAATAAGCCACTCTTACTTTATAACGTTGTTTATTGTATAAGACTGACTATTTCACTTAGATGACCTATTTAACTCGATCTTAATTCTGAGCTAACTATGAACTCCTGTTTATTTGGGATTATCCTTAGATTTGTATAGGTAAGGATTGGCTCAATAGCGCCAGTGCAATAAGCCTTCCATTTCAGGGGTAAGACCGAGTAAATAGTTGGGGACATAGGGTGCAAGATGGAATTCACGCCTACCCGTTTTAGGGATAAGAGAAAGGTTGTTCTTTTAAGTACTGAATCCAGGTCTTGAACAAGGGTCCCACCCTCTCACTAGGCTGAGACGGATCTGGTTTAGTGACTGGATCACAAACCAATTGTTCATTAGAAGATCAGTAGAAACTTAAGGAACAAGACGTAATCTCGGGGGTAAAACATACATTTGAACCAGCCATTATTACAAACAACCTGTGAAGGGCCGACTTGCTAATTATGGTTAAATCATGTTGACATAATATATCTATAGTGAGGGGAGTGCAACTATGGGCTTTAGTGGAGTGATCCATTAGCTAATGAATGGGGATTAATTCGGTGCAAAGAGTTTAGCCAATTAATCTCGAATCGTTGAAGCCCACGATCTGTAGGTCCATGAGGTCCCCTTACTAGCTCGTAAATGGATTAACTTTAGAGTAGCGTGATAAGTTTATTTGAAACGTTCAAATTAGAATTGAACGAAATTGAAGAATTAATTAATATTTAAATATGATTTAAATATTAAATTTATGAAGGTGGATTTGTGTCAAATCAATTTAATATTTGATATTAAATTAATTAGAATTAATTAAAATTTTTAAATAATTATTGATTGATTTTATTAGAAAATTAATTTTGTAAATTAATAATATTTTCAATTTTGAAATCATGAGTTTGGAAATTCAATTTGTAAATTAGATAAAATTTGAAAACACAAAAATGAAAAATTGGATTTCTCATTATCTTCAACCAAAGTAGCTCACAATATTTCCACCATTTCTAGCTTCAATAATCCAAGCATGAGTTGCATCTCATATAACCATCTTCTTTGCATGAAAGTCCTGCAATAGATAGAGAGGATTGAAATAGAACTGGGGGTGCATCAATAGAGTTTTTTGTTGAAAAATTCGAGTTGAAGAAAGGTGTTCTTCAAGGGGATGGTGCAATAAGCTCTTCTCCAAGTTACCTTCATTCAAGCTTATCTTAAGTCCCACAACTCAATCTAAAGCTCCAAGAGAATAGTAGGGAAGATCTTGACATGGTTCACAAGAAGAATTCGAGAAAATTTGCAGCTGAATTTGAGTTTCAAGAGATTCTACAAAGGTATGACTTGGAACCCTCTTATTATTGTATGAGCATGCTTTATTTACAACCAAAATTAATGAATTGGAATGCTTATTGATCCTTTTTGCTTCCACTGCATGCTGATATACTCCTTCAGAAGCAAAATTGTTTTCAGTGAAATTCCTAATGAATCTACTGAGACTTCAACAAGGGTTGTTGATGTTGGTTCGTCTACTCATACACATCCATCTCAAGAGTTAAGATTGCCTCGATGTAGTAGGAGGGTTATGAACCCACCTATATGTTACAGGTTTAATAGAAGCCCAAGGCATTATAGCTGATGATGGAGTTAAGGATCCATTGTCTTATAAACAAGCAATGGAAGATGTTGACAGGGATGAATAGATTAAAGCTATGAATCAAAAAATGGAATCCATGTACTTCATTTATGTCTAGGAGCTTCTAGATCAACCTGATCGAATAAAACCTATAGGTTGTAAATGGATCTACGTGAGAAAAAGAGGTGTAGAGGGAAAGATACAGACATTTAAAGCTAGACTTGTGGCAAAGGGTTTTACCTAGGTTGAGGGAGTGGACTTTGAAGAAACTGTTTCACCTGTTGTCATATTAAAGTCTATCAGAATTGTCTTGTCCATAGCCACATATTATGACTATCAAATATGGAAAATGGACTTTAAAACTGCCTATTTGAATGGTAATCTTGAAGAGACCATCTACATGAAATAACCGAAGGACTCATTGAACAAGATCAAGAGCAAAAGGTTTGTAAGCTTAATCGGTCCATTTATGGATTGAAACAAACATCTCGATCTTGGAATATAAGATTTTATGTTGTGATCAAATCTTATAACTTTGATCAGAATGTTGATGAGCCTTGTGTCTACAAGAAAATCATCATCAACAACTCAGTAGCTTTCCTTGTGTTGTATGTGGACGATATCCTACTCATTAGGAATGATATAAATTTTCTGATTCATGTAAGGAAATGGTTGGCCGCCCAATTACAAATGAAAGATTTGGGAAAGGTGCAATTTGTTCTAGGGATCCAAATCATTAGGGATCGTAAGAATAAAAGGTTGACCTTGTCTTAGGCATCGTATCTTGATAAGATGCTTATCAGATATTCAATACACAATTCCATGAAGAGTTTATTACTTTTCAGGCATGGAATTGTATTGTCTGAGGAACATTGTCCTAAGACTCCTCAAGAGGTTGAGATAATGAGATGAATTCCCTATGCATTGGTTGTTGGTATACTTATGTATGCAATGTTATGTACCAGACCTGAAATTTGCTATGCAGTAAGGATTGTCAGTCGATATCAATCCACTCCAGGATTACATCACTGGTTAACAGTCAAAATAATCCTCAAGTACCTTTAAAGAATGAGAGAATATATGCTTGTGTATGAAGATAAGGATTTGATCCTTACAAGATACACGGACTCTGACTTTCAGATTGATCGGGATTCTCAAATATCCACATTGGGGTCAGTGTTTACTCTGAATGGAGAAGCTATAATTTGATGAAGCATCAAGTAAAGATGCATCGCAGACTCCATTATGGAATCCGAATACATAGCTACTTGTGAAGCTGTTAAAGAGGCTGTTTGGCTTAACAAGTTGTTTACCTATTTAGAAGTTGTTCCAAATATGTCTTTGCCCATCTCACTTTATTGTGATAACATTGGTGCTATGGCAAATTCTAAGGAACCTAGGAGTCATCGTAGAGGTAAACATATTGAATGGAAATATCACTTGATTCAAGAGATTGTACATCGAGGTGACACGACTGTCATGAAGATTGCTTCAGAGCATAACGATTTTAATCCGTTTACAAAGGCTCTCATGGTTAAAGTGTTCGAGGGTCATATAGAAAGTCTGGGTCTACAGGATATGCAGCATATTGTCTAAGGTAAGTGGGAGATGTTATGCCCTAGTTTATTGTATTATATACTTTATTTGTATTATACATTAGGCTCCCTAAGCTTTAGGATAAGTGGGAGATTGTTGAGATTGATTTCCTAAATTATATTCTCGTAATTTGTAAACATTGTATAAACAACTTGTTGTTAATAAAATAATTGTTTTTTATAAGCATACAACTCAATCCAATAAACTAAGATCCTAGGGTTTTTTTTTTTTTTTTTTTTTTATGTAATTTAAACAAGTATGTAGAGACATACATGTGGGTCTTGTTTAAATAATAACCTAAACGGTCTGTAATAGATGGATAAGGTTGAATATCTTATCCTGGTAACACTACGGATACAACCTGATCCTGATCATGAAATGATTAATCTCATTATATAACCTAAACGGTTTGTAGATATTACAAGTATTGTAAAGTGCTACAAATGATCTGATCCTGATCATTCATGTGGAGACATGTGGGGAGGGGGGGAGAATATCCTATAACAAAGAGTTTGTATAAGATCAGACCACGAAATGATTAGTCTCATTATATAACACCATTAATAATAGAGACTTACATTTCACCAGGATGACTATAGGTGACATGACCTGAATCCTATACAAAGAGTTTGTATAAGACCAGACCACGAAATGATTAGTCTTATTATATAATACCGTTAATAATAGAGACTTACATTTCACCAGAATAACTATCGGTGACATGATCTGAATCCTAAGTAAGTTGTGAACTCCTGCTCATGAAGGCGATCCTTTGATTTGTATAGGTGAGAATGGCCAGATTTCCAACTTAATAGGCCTACCATTTTGGGGATTCATTTGATTGGGAGCTGGAAACACAACTACACAAGACGGGATTTACTCATTCCTCGTTGTTGGGGTAAGTAGATAAATTACTCATTTCAAAGCTGATTCCGATGCTTGAACAATGTGGTCACACCCTCTCTTGGCCCAAGAGGGACTTGGTCATAGTTGGACTATGACTTATTGTTCATTAAAGGAATCAGTGGTACTTAAGGAGTTAGATAAGGGGTAAAACGGTCATTTGGTCAAACTGTACTTACGAGCAATTTGTGAAGGGTTATCGCACTGTTGATTGGTTATATCTAATGGACATAGAAATATTATGTAGTGCGAAAAGTGAAACCTTCGGTCTTTAGTAAAATGATCGAGAGTTAATGGATGTTGGGTAATTTAACTAAAGAGTTTAATTAATTATCCAAGTACCATTGAAGCTTCAATTTACAGGTCCGTAAGGTCCCCTCTACAGCTTAACAGGGATTTAATTGAGAATTAATTTTTTGGATTAATTTGAATTTTTCAAATTAATTGAGGAAATTAATTATATATGATATAATTAATTAAATTAAATTATATGTGATATAATTCATATAATATATTTGATATATTATAATATAAAGTATTTTAAGAGAAATTTGAATATGATTCAAATACTAATTATATGAATAAGATTTATAATTAAATTTAATATAAATATGATTTATATTAAATACCATAAATAATTGAGAGGATTTAAATATTTGAATATGATTCAAATTAATTATATGGAGGAGATTCATATAATTGAATTTAATATAAATGTGATTTATGTTAAATGTCATGCATTGTTGAGAGAAAATATAACTATAGGTTATATTGTATTTTATACAATATAAAACTATAGATTATGTGTTATATTTGATATAACATAATATATATATATATATATAATAAGGTAGTTATTATATATATGATTTAAATTAAACTAATTTTATTTTAATTTAATTAAAAGGAGGGAGTTACAACTTCCTTCCTCTAATTTTTCTCTGAACGTACGTGCAGTGGTGAGTAAGGTTTTTGGAATACTCTCCATCTTCTTCCTATGGATAACAGAGAAAAGTTCTCTGGGAAAATCTTCTCTTTCCTCTTTTCCCTCTTCCAAGAATTCAAGCAAAGCCCACAACTCTTACTTGAATTCTTAATCCCTAAAGAATGCTAGAGGATTCTCAAGTGGTGGTACCCAATTGATAATTTCAAATTGGAAACTAAAGAGATCGTGATCAAGAGGGAATACGTGAAGAAAATTGGTTTCAAGGGTACGTCACTTTCTTCCCTAATTTATTCCCAAAAAGCATGCTATAATTTATATTTGATAATGCATAACTGTTTTATTTTTATAATTTAAAGTTATGTGAAAAATTAAAATAGGAAACGATCCCCGCTTCCGCACGGGGACCTTTATTGGTTTCCTTTCACATCTAAATCCTTATTGATTCCTCCAATGAACAAATAGTTTATAGTCCAACTATAAACTTGTTAGAATATATTAACGTGCAACAGAGAAAACCAGAATCAATAAGCACTCTACATATACTTAATTTGAGTTCAAAACATGCTTTAAAATAACAATTACAGAAGAGGGTTTGCTGAACACAATACCTTTGAAGAATCTTCTTCAAAACTAGCTGAGTTCCACGTGAAAGAGCTTCATTCTTCAAGTAGACAACCATGAAGATCTTCTCCACTATTCTCTTGCAAGGACTGTGTGGTGGAAACACTAAATTGAGCTAGATGTATATAAGATATGAAGAGGGTTTGAAGGGTAATAGATTTTGGCAGAATTCTTCAAGGAAGTCTCGTAAGCATGAATCCATTATTCAGCTCAGTACATCAATTTATAGAGCTTTCATTATGCAAATTCATAGCTAGCATAAAGGTCAACTCCTATTTCATGGAGAAAATGGAATTGAGTGAATAAGGTGGCTTATATCATAGTGGACATTTCCAACTTTTGGAAATCTCCACTTTTGAATTTTGATTTTAAAAAAAATATTTCCAAAATTATTTTTAAATTAAACTTATGTAATTTGATTTATTAGTTTTATAAAAATAATTCAATTAATTAATTTTTAAATAAAACTAATTAATTAAACCTTTTAATTAAAAATAATTTAATATTATTATTAAATTAATAAAAAAAATTCCATCATAATGAAATTAATATTTAAATCATATTTTAAACATTAACCGTTTCTCCAATTTCATTTAATTTTGATAAAATTAAACATTTAAATTGTATCAAATACAATAAATAGAAACCCTAATTGAATTTGAACATTTCAAATTCTAAACCCTAATTTCAAATCTTATCGAAATTACTCAATTTACTAATCCAAATTACGAGCTAGTAGAGGGACTATATGGACCTACAGTTCATAAGCTCCAACGACTTGTAATTAATTGGTTAACCTCTTTAAACCGAATTAATTACTATTCGTTAACTACTAAGACATTCCACTATAGCTTGATAGTTACACTCTTCTCACTGTAGATATATTTTTGTCCATATTAACCATAATCAGTAAGTCAATCCTTCACAAGTTGTTCGTATTTATAGTTGGGTCAAAGATTACCATTTTATCCATGTAAATACATCTTGCTCCTTAAGCTCCTACCGATCCTCCATTGAACAATTAATTTATAGTCCAACTTATAAATCATAAAACTCTCTTCCATGAGAGGGCAGAGCCCCATTGTTCAAAACAAGGCATCAACTTTTAAGAGAACAACCCATCTGCTAACCCTAAATCGGATAGGAGTGAGTTTCATATTGCAAAGTTATGTCCCTAGCTATCTATCTGGTCTTATCCTAAAATGGGGGCTTATTAAGCAGTGCTGTTGGACTACTCTCACCTATGTAGATCAAAGGATAATCCCAAATAAATATGAGTTATAGTTAGCTCAGGATTAAGATTGAGTTACCCTAGGTCATTGAGTTTGAGATAGCCAGTTTTAACAATAAACGGTTGTTATAAAGAAAAGTGACTATTTCGAAGTCCGATCTTATACAAACTCATTGCACAGGATGCACCCACTCACATGTCTCTACATGAATTATTTTTGGATCACATCATTTGTATCAATATACAAAATGAGCCACATCCAATAGTGTCACCAGGATGAGATATCCAATCCCATTTGTATACTTATAGACCATTTTGGATACATATTATAACTTGATCCATTTTTATGTCACCACATAAAGTTAAAGTATTCATGTTATAACCATGGATTTGTTTATCAGATTTTCATAGAATGATGCAATATCAATAGTTATTTATTGAATAAAAAATTCAACAACGTTTTTATTGATAAATAGAATATGTTAACAACATTTATGAACTACAAGTTTAGGCCATTCTCAATAATCTCCCACTTAGACTAACACTTCAGTAAGATAAACATATAAATATATAATGTTTACAATGTTGAGAAATAAAGGGAGTAAAATACAATATACTAGGGCATCCAAAATACCCTTTGACAAAACTAACACCTGTCGGGCTAGTGAGAGGTTGATGCCTCATTATTCAAGATCCGGAACCAAATATTAAGTGTGCAATTTATCTACTTTCCCAAGGAACGAGAAGGAATGAATTCCATCTTGTGTAGCTGTGTTCCCAGCTCCCTAATCAGACAAATCCCCAAAATGGTAGGTTTGTTGAGTCGGTTATCATGGCCACTCTCACCCATACAGATCAAGGGATTGTCGTCATAAACAAAACTTCATAACTCACTCAGGATTAAGGTCAAGTCTCCTTGGTCATCTTAGTAAAATATTAGTTTTTTCAAGTAACGGTGTTATAAAAAGAAACTAATTATTTCGTGGTCCGGTCTATATATAAACTCCTTTATACAAGATACCTCCACTCACATTTCTCTACATGAACAATGGTATATATTGTTTGTAACACTTACATCTCATGTAACAATTACAAAGTGGGTCATATCCACAGTGTTACTAGGATAAGGCACCAAATTTTCATCCATTTACTGCAGACCTTTTAGGTTATTACTTGAACATGAACCACCTGTATGTTAACCACATACTGTTCGAGCTTAATTAATGGATTCTTGAATTTTTAAAAACATTAAGAATTGTAGAATATACAGGGCAGCGTTGCAACATTGAAAAGTAGTGTTGCAACGTTGCGTATTTTGACAGAAAAATTAAAAACACATGTGCCTTATGCACGCAGCGTTGCAACACTAAGGGTTTTGGCGGAAAAATCGTGCGCCTCTTGAATAGCTTTGCAACGCTCTTTTAGTAGCGTCGCGACACTATCAGACAGATTTAAAAGAAATTCCAGTAGATTTAGTCGATGTTTTGCGCAATACACTTGAAATCTTCTTGGTTTTTCACTTCCCTTTGATGCATCTTTGTTATTCCATCAATCTTAAAGAGATTCTTCATTGAGGTAAGTAGATTTAAGACATGAACTTTCAAAGTTAGGGCTTAATCTTGATTTTCTTGTTTAGATTAGGCTTAATTTTGTTTAGATTAGGTTTAATTCTTCATTTTCTTGGTTTGAGGCATGAACTTTCAAGAGACTTGATTTTTTTAGTTTGAGGCTTGAACTTTCAAAGTTAGGGTTTAATCTCTCATGTATATTCTTGAATCTCATAATAAAATCTTGTTTCATATTGTTCTTGAATGAGATTGAATTTTAGAGAACTTGCCAAAGTTGGGATTGCCACTTTAATTCAATGCTTTGTCAAAATTAGGGCTTTAATTTTAGAGAACTTACAAGAACTTGCCACTTTTCTTTAATTAAATGCTTGCCAAAGTTAGATATATCAATGTGTCTAATTTGTTAGGGATTTATAAACTAAGTAATGTTTTACCAAACTTGGATTCAATTTTTAGTTATTGGAATTAATATATGTTTAGCACATTAGAGCACATGCACACCTTGGGTTCAATTTTTTTTAGATGTGTTTGTCTTTGTTCTTTGATTTGCTTTGAGGTTCTGTGATTTGTCTTACTTTCTTGAGGGTGGAATGTTCTAGAGCTAAACTGACAAGTTGTATGTATTGTGAACTTGTTTGTTTTCCACAACTTGTTTTTTGAAGATGATCATTGTTTATCATCTTTTCTTACTAGATTTACAATCATGGATAAATCATGGAAGCACAAGAGTAAATTATCTAAAGATTAAGAATTGGGTGTAGAAAACTTCATAAAATTTGGATTTTCTAATATAAATAGCTCCTATATTCATTGTTCTTGTTTGAAATGTGGGAATTGTGAAAAACATAGTAGCAAGGATATTAGAGATCATTTATATGTCAATGGGATGATGAAAGTTATAAAATTTGATTTTGGCATGGGGAAAAACATCCTAACTCATCATTTTGTGGAGAATCTTCTAAGTTTAACACCCATGTGTATAAAGAGATTGATGTTGGAAGTTTAAAAGTAATGATTGAAGTTTCCCACGGGGAATATTCAAAATATCCGAATGGATTTGAGAAATTTCTTAATGATGCTGAAAAACCATTATATGAAGGGTGCAAAAAATACACTAAGTTGTCTACATTAGTCAAATTGTATAATTTAAAAGTTAGATATGGATAGAGTGATACTAGTTTTTCAGAACTACTCAAAACCTTAAAAGAATTTTTGCCCACTAGCAATGAACTCCCAAATTCAATGTATGAAGCAAAAAAAAAACTTTAGGTGCACTAGGAACGAAATATGAGAAGATTCATGCATGCCCTAATGATTGTTGTTTGTATATAAAAGAATATGCATATGCAATTGAATGTCCTGAATGTGGTGGTTCAAGGTGGAAAAACGGGAAGGATACAAATGAAGGGAAAAAACAAATACCTTCAAAAGTGATATGGTACTTTCCACCAATTCCACGATTCAAAAGGCTTTTTAGAGGTATTGATTGTGCTAAAAACTTGACTTAGCACGTTGATGAAAGAATTGTAGATTGTAAGTTACGACATCCAGCAGGCTTTTCGGCTTAGAAGTTAGTAGACTCTAAATGGTTAGACTTCGGTTCTGAACCTAGGAATCTTCGTTTAGCATTGTCAGCTGATGGAGTAAATCCACATAGTGAATTGAGTTCTAAATATAGTTGTTGGCCTGTAGTAATGGTTATTTATAATATTCCACCATGGTTGTAATGAAAAGAAAGTACATGATGCTATCAATGTTGATTTCAGGTCCAAAACAACCAAGGAATGACATTGGCACATACTTAGCACCACTAATTGAAGATTTAAAACTTTTAGGGGAAAGTGGTGTTGAATGTTATGATGCTTATCGAGAAGAACTATTCAACTTACGGTCAATTTTGTTATGGACAATCAACGATTTTCTTGTATATGGTAATCTAAGTGGATGTTGTGTGAAAGGGTATAAGGCGTGTCCAATTTGTGGAGACAATACATCTTCTATAAGATTGAAATATGTGGAAAAAATGGCATATCTTGGACATCGAAGATTTCTAGCACGAAATCATCCGTATCGGCACCAAAAAAAAGTCATTTAACAGTCAAAAGAAACTTGGTACAATTCTAGAACCACTGTCTGGGGAGGCTATATATTTAAAAATCAAATATCTTGAATTTCCTAAAGGAAAGAAGAACAATAAAAAACAAACCACGAATGAATGTTCAAAGATTTGTTGGAACAAGTTGTCTTCTTTTTTTTAGTTGCCATACTGGAAAGATCTTCATATTAAGCATTGTTTAGATGTGATGCACATTGAAAAAAATGTTTGCATGAATATTGTAGATGTATATATATTCAACCTTTTATCTTGATAATATTGTAGATGTATATGTAATGTTTTCACTAACTTTTCAATGTTTAAGCCACCTTTGTAATAGATACAAGATCTAGGAAGAACATTATGAAAACAACAGGCATAGCTTTTCGTTAGTTTAAGAATTGGTTAACAAAAAAAATATATTATGCCATTTAAAGATGAACCTCAACTTCTAATAAATCCACCAGAAAAGTATCATTTATTGATCAAAGTCATCGAGAAGAGTTTGTAAGATCGAGATTGTGTGTAAAGTTTCAGGTACATTATTAATTTAATTTTATAAATATTTGTTATGTCATTCCTACTAATAATCATTACGTTTGTATAGGAAAAAAGACGCTTGCAACAAGAACGTCGATCTAAGAATAAGTATGTTCATCAAATTTCAAGGAAAGGTTATGCTAACCTTGTTGAGGAGATGGTAGGAGTTTAGTATATGTTCTCACGATTCCTAAATTTATCACAATATCTAATTTTTTCTTTATTTGAATGTAGAAGAAAGTATCTTCAAATGAAAGTGATTTTGATCGAGCTAACTTTTGGAAGAAGGCTCGAGTTAATAAGAAAGGAGAATGCGATAATGAAGATGTTCAAGAAGTCGTCAATCAAATATAAGACAGGTATTAAATTTACATGAAGTATATGACATATAGCTTAATTATATTAAATTTAATTTTTTTAGGATGAGATCTCAAAGAACAATACATATCTATTATGCCATAAACATCCCTCTCCCAATGATGTCTTAACATAAGCTTTGGGTACTCAAGAAAGACATGGGCGTGTGCGTGGGGTTGGCGGTATTGTTACTCCAACGACTTACTTTCACATAATGAAACGAAAATCAAAACATGAGAATGATGAAAATAAGGAATTTGTAAGTGAGAATGAAGCACTTCATCAATGTGTTAGAGAATTAGAAGCTAGTCTTCAAATGTCATCTTCTACAGCATTTTCTGGACATGGAAGTTGTCCCAGGAAATTTTTTGCATATGAGGTCGAATCTCAAGATAAATAAAAAGACAAGATGAAGACTGCATGTGAAAAGAAACAGAAAAAGAAGATTAAGGTGGAGGAGATTAAGTCCCCAAAGAAATGAAGAGACAAGATAAAGGTGAATGTAGATTGCAATGCAGAATATTTGAAAATCTTTAAGGTAAGTGACACTAATAAAATCAATTAAGTTCATCAAATGTCTAATTTTTCTGTTTTATATACTTTTGTTGCTATAATTTTGCTACATTAGGAGAAATCTTCAATGGAAATGACTAAGAAAAAAGAAGTTAGTGACTCAACATCAGTTCTTCCGGTATCTTTGAAATCCATTCTTAGATATGCTGAGAAGGTCATGGTCAAAAAGTCTAGTATTTCTTTACAACTTCCAGTTGGACTTTTTGGCATCAGTCGAAAGAGTTGTGTCCTGCAAGAGAATATAATTAGCTTTTGTAACATAGATGAAATCAAGACAATGACTTTGGTGGTTTACATGGCGTAAGTAATGTTATTACTTTTGTAGACTTTAGTTCTGACGTTACTTTTGTAGGCACTCATCCTTTATTGATTAAAAGGAAAGTTCACACTACACTTTTGTAGATTTACCTCTCATTTCCTTTGGACATAACTCTCAGGAAGTTAAAACTCGAAACCAGTGTAGTAGACTGATGGTCTCAGAAGCAAACCAAATAGTTCTTGCTCCTTTTAATTTTGGGTGAGTTAAAACACGTTTTGTTTTTATCAATTTCCATTAGTAATAAAAATACCAATTATTTTTTATTAACTAGTGGTCATTGAGCATTACTCACTATAAGAATTTTGGGTTTTAATGTCGGTTTAAAACTAACATTGATAGGCTTTAATGTCGGTTGATCGTGTTATAAAAGATCTTTAATGTCGGTTTTAAACTGACATTGTACACCATCTTCAACGTCGGTTTAAAACCGACATTGAAGACCTTTTATAACACGATCTTCAATATCCGTTATCGACTGACATTAAAGCCTTTTAATGTCAGTTTTAAACTGATATTAAAACCCAAAATTATTGTCCATTTTTTTCAATTATTGTATGTTTTTTAAAAACTCCATTGTCTGATCCATTTTTAATGTCGGTCAAAAAGTTAAAAACGATATTATAATAATTTATCCACAAACAAGAATTGTTTTTATATATTAATATCTCAACAAACACAAAAATTTAAATCTAAGTCTTGCTCACAAAGTACGAATAACAGTTAGCTCCCAAAGAGAATAGCAAAATTTATACATACAAAGCACTAGTTGACTTCTTACATATCAAAATCATCCCAAAATAAAATCTTAATTGCTTTTGTATATACAACTTGACTTTCAAAAGATACAAAAATTTAACTAAAGATTGAGAGAGCTGGTTGTCTACTTTTGAGTGTCATTACTATCCCAAAAAATCTGCAAAGAAGACATGCTTGCTTAAGTACATAAAATTAGGAATAATTTAAAAATAAATGAATCATACTAAAAGAAATTACATGAAGTATGGAAACTATATTTATATAAACTTACCTAAAGGAATGAATGCAAAACTTGCTATTCTTTTCTCTATTCTATGGATGAGTTTGTTATGCCCTCCATCCAGAACTTCCCTATACTTGTGTGAGCAATGTCATTTGAAAGTGTATAAACAAACAAATATAAGTTGCATTAGTATAAGCAATTTATAAATAACGAAAGAAATGAACTCAACCCATAAACAACTACCATAGCTGCACAATAGTTATTGTAATGATCCCAAATTTCAATGCTAAACTAAGGAACATTACCATATTTTAACCTACAACTAACTCTATAACTCTTATGTTTTAGGAAAATTTCAACAACATGACAACACTACCACAACAATACAAAAAAATTTTACTTTAACACCTGCACAAAGAATGCACTTCCAACAATATTCGAACAACAATCTTCTCTCAACATAACAAACAATATAAACAACAATGATTTACAAAAACTCAGATCTGATTACTCACTTGACTTCAAATCTCAGAAGTTGTCACATAGGCATTCGATCTTATATCTCCATATTCATGGACTAAGTTCCTATCAATGAAATGAAAAGCCAAAAAACAAAAACTCAACAAAGTTCAAAATTCCATCAATCCAAACAAATATCACAATTTGTATTCAGTTATCCTATCCCAGTCTGTCATAAAGCAAAAGATTATAATGACATTGGTTAATCACAATATTCTGTTATCCTAACGTAGCTACCCTAGCAAAAGATTATAATGACATTGGTTAATCACAATATTCTGTTATCCTAACGTAGCTACCCTAGCAAATAAAGCAGGAGTCTCACGAATCTATAGTAAAGATTGAATATCACGTACCAGTCTCACCATCTACTTCTATGTCTACTACATTTAAGTTCTCCTAGGAGCTGCAATACATCATTATAATTCAACTTATTGCTCAGAAGCCAAAATGGAACAATTGTTATATATTATGTATGAAAATTAAACATTTTCCTCACTGAAAATCAGTAGGAAAAGTATAATATTTATGCTATATGCCTTTATTTCTTGTTGTTTTACCTAGGCAACAGTTAGCACGATGGTAGGATAAAACTCATCAGTGTTCAGGGTCGATGGGTATACAAATACGACCTGGAATAAAAAGGTTTACCTGTAGTGTCACACGTTACATGAAAATTCAATTCAATTAATACCATACAAAAAGAGGAGCAAATTCATCAATTGCATCAGTACATGCAACCATAGAACATATTTCATTTTCTTCATGCTATTCAAATAGGAAAACGTTTGCTTCTTCCAACATCTGAATTTAGTTTATATGCACAGTTATCCAAGTTATTCCCAAAGCTACAACCATAGAACAGATTTCATTATAATTATTCATAAATGTCGAATCTGATTTAATTATAAAAAATGCTTCTTCCAACATATAAGTTATGTGCAAAAGTGAGAACAGTTCAACTGGCATCTAAGGTGTGTTAATGACCATGAGGTCCATGGTTCGAATCCCCCCACCCCTCCCCTTATTGTACTAAAAAAAGCATAAAAGTTATGCAGGTGCAAAGTTTGTTATTTTTGCCCAAACAAGGATTGTAGCTTTTGCATTAATCCATCCACAAACCTCTTCCAGAAGTGCACAATCTTGCCCAACTGCAACACCCATTCTTCGTTCGGGCATGCCATAAGGGCATGAGAAATTGATTTCAAATACATCCTGATGAACGAGATGTAAATATTGGACGAAATGAACATATTCTTGGTATTTAACACAGTAAAGAAGTCATAAACAGTGATCTTATAACTCCAGTTTTTTCGACTCGATCGATAAGTTCTTCCCAAGCAGTTTACAACTCCACGTTAAATTTTCATATAACGTGTGATTCTCCTTTTATATGGAATAACGTGCATAAGTATTCAAAGTTTACCTGTAGGGTGGTCGGTGGAACTAAGAAAGGAAAAATGTCTGACGGAGAAGTGGATTTGGACTAAAAAAAAGCATAAAAGTTATGTAGGTGCAAAGTTTGTTTTGGAGTTGTACCATATATATCATATAATCATCAACTATCATCATCAGTAAAAGAATTTGTCCCATAACTTGACAAACATAATTCTAAGGATAATGTGATCTTCCAAATGTAGGAGGGGCAAAAATACCTGTGAAATGTCAGTGATGTTGGGGGTCATTTTTGCCCAAATAGGGATTGTAGCTTTTGCATTAATCCATCCACAAACCTCTTCTAGAAGTGCACAATCTTGCCCAACTATAGCACCCATTCTCTGTTCGCGCATGCCGTAAGGGCATGAGAAATTGATTTCAAATGCATCCTGATGAACGAGACGTAAATATTAGACGAAATGAACCTATTCTTGGTATTTAGCACAGTAAAGAAGTCATAGACAGTGATCTTATAACTCCAGTTTGTTCGACTCGATCGATAAGTTCTTCCCAAGCAGCTTACAACACCACGTTAAATTTTCATGTAACGTGTGATTCTCCTTTTATATGAAATAACGTACATAAGTATTCAACGTTTACCTATAGGGTGGTCGGTGGAACTGAGAAAAGAAAAATGTCCGGTGGAGAAGTGGATTTGGTCGATTTGGTCGATAACACGGACAGATTTGGTCGATTTAGTCGACGACACGACGGAGAAGTGGATTTGGTCGATGGAGAAAAAACAGGTCTGGTCGATTTGGTCGACGACACGGCGGAGAAGTGGATTTGGTCGACAGCGAACGAACATCGAACGAAAAGAGACACCGGACGCTGGACAGAGACCCACGACAATGACAACGCCCACAAAATCAAAGATCCGTTGTTGAAGATCAGACTCTACATTGTTGGAGAAGAAAGGGTTTGGTAAGAGAGAGTGAAAGGGAGAAAGAAGATTTGGAGAAGAGAGGGTTTGGCAAGAGAGAATGAAAGGGAGAGAGAGGCTTTGTTTGAAATGAAAGAGATTTTTTTAATAAATTGAGATTTTTAACGTTGGTTTTAAATCGACATTAAAGCCTATCTTCAATGTCAGTTTAAAACCGAATTTAAATATTTTTTTTATAAAAAAAAATCGATATTATACATCCAGTTTCACTTTTTCCAACCGACATTAAAGCCCAAAATTCTTGTAGTGACTTGTTATAAATGCATACAATGATACTGTATACTACCTAGATTCAATGAGGACAATATCACGGGTAGATATAAGATATATCTAACACGTAAGTTAACCTTTTTCATTTCTAGTGTTTGTTTTAAAGTGTACTTTATTTTTAAATTTGTGGTTATTTCTCGACAAATAGGGCAATTGCGATGTTTTAATCTCAAAAGAATATTAAAAAAAAGTAGGAAGCAAACCTTATTGTAAAACCCGAACCCTAATTACTTTAAGTAAGAGTAAGTAATGAGATGTCTCCAAATGAGTTAAATGAAGCCATGTTTTAAGAGGATTAGAAGATGGAAGCAAGAAGAAATAAGCTCTTGTATAGCTAAGTGTAAACCCCGAATTCTAAGTTTTTAAACAAGTATGTTTAGCCAAATGAATGATATATTAAATATCATATAAGTGAAAATTCATGTTATTTAAAGAAGTTGTAGAGAAAGGAAAAGAAAAACACAAAATAAGGAAGCCCACTTATTGGTTTGGCACGTGGCGGTTAATCTTTGAATTCGGGAGGCGGCAGAAAGATTAAAAGGGAAAAGGAATTTCAAAAGTTTGATTTCGGCAATCTACATGAGAAAATTTAGTGAAATCAGTCTCATTTGAAAGCTAGGAGAATCTAGTTTTCAAGGTTGTCTTGCTGAAAAATGATTGCAGGAGAAGAAGAACAGAAAGTGATGAAATTATAGAAGAGACAGAATCTCGGGTTAATCGATGCCTGAGGTGAAAATTGGAAGCTCTAGGACAAACTATAGGGAATATTTGGCTGAAATTTGAAGATAAGAAAGCTAACTCAATTCTAAACATCTTTGTAGAATGAAGTTTCTACAAAAAAGGTCTGGATTTTGAGTTATGGATTTTTAAAGTTGTAACAAAGAATCTGTGCATAAGTAGACAACTGCTTGGGAAGAACAAGCAAACAACTCACCGTGGAGATTATAGAGAGATTTTGTGATGAGGATCTCGCTAATGGAGAAAATCTCGCTAATTTTGTGGTGAGGATCTCGCTCTAGAAGGGAATCTCGCTAGAAATTGGGCTGAGTATCGCTGATATCGCTGGTATCGTTGGTAAGGTGAGTATCGCTGGTAAGGGAGTATCGCTAGGAAAAGCTTGATTTTGCTCCTGAGGAGAATCTCGCTCATGAGAATCTCGTTCATTAGGAGAATCTCGCTAGTAAAGCTATCTTTAATGATGAAAGTACCATTAGTAAATGAACTATTTGAGGTATTTTACTAAAAATTCTAAGTAGTTTAACCGGGAATTATGTCCTTTCAGGCCAAGAAGAGCTAGGAGAGGCGTATAACCCGTTAAGAGGCCAACAAGCTGTGAGTGACTATATGATGAATTAATGTTTTATTGATTTAGAAACTTTGATTTATTTGAAGATATTTCTTATGCTAAGTGTTTAAATTAAGTGTCAAGCAACATATTTGTGAAATTGTTTCTCATGCTAAGTAAAGCATGTTTTCCATGGAAATTGACATGATTTAAATATGTTATCTCATCCAAATACTTTCAGCATGTTTAAGTCACTCCATTTTTACGATGAATCGGTATGATGGATGATCTAGTATGATGATTTGAACACTAAGCCTTAGTGTTCACCTAAATGTTTATGACCAGTTATATGATGGATACTGAAGGACAATGAGAAGGTATTTTAAGGATACTGAAGGACAATGAGAAGGTATCCTAGTCAAGTACCTAAGGTATGACAGTATTCAGTTATAACCACGTGCACGTAGGTAATACGATGTCGAGGGATTGAGCATAAGGGTTCTCCCCGACTAAGGTTGACATTGAGGGTTAGATCTAATAGTTCACTCTCAACTAAGGATAAGGGCAGTCATATCTTCTCCTAGGCTAGAAGGATAGTTTGGAATTGCTAATGCTTATGAATGTTTATCAAAGCATGATGTTACTAATGTATGAGTTTTCCAAGTATGTTTTCCATATCTAACGCATGCCAATAGTTTTTACAAGCTAGTTCAACATGATTTAAGTCAACTTATTTTACAAAGTATGAAGCATGCGTTAGGGTTAAAGCTAAGATTGAATGAAGCTTGATGTACTATATTTTAAATACCTAAGATTGTCAAAGCACATGCGTTGGTATTCCTAAACATAATGAAAAGGGATACTGAAGGTAGGGAAGGTATCCTAAAGAGTTTTCTATGCTTTATTCGAGAACTTGATAGCTTAAGTGAGCCGGATACTGAAGGTAAGGAAGGTATCTGAATAAATATACCTAAGGTATTGACAGTACATAGAAAACTCCACGTGTCGTAGGTAGTTTTGAATAAGAGACCGAAGTATGGGTTTACTAGGCTATATACCAGCAAAGGGAAGCTGAAGTATGGGTCTCTTGGCCGGTAACAGATGTTGGGAGCTAGAGCGATGTATGCTCGTTCTAAAATAAGGAATAATGATGTTTAATGGTGGTCTTAAAGGTTTTATGTACACGTTTTCTTAGTATACTTTAGTTTCAATATTATGTTTTCAAGCTTGCGGTTTTGAGCATGAGACTTATATTTTTTATTAAGTCACTCACTGGGCTTCTAGCTCACGTTTTCAGATGTTTTCTTTCAGGTAGCGGTCCTTCCAAAAAGACTATTCTGCTGCTGCTCTACCACTCAAAGTAACAGGTTGAAGGAAGCGTAATTGAAAACCTATGTTAGTAAGTACACATGTGTCTATTTAGTGACTAGTATTCTTGATGGGGCTCACTAGGTTGTAATATCCATGTATGAACAATGCTGTGAAGCCCTGTAATGTAAATGTGTTAAGTTCTGAGTTAATTTGTATATATTCAGGGTTTGAGCGATATTTAACAGGTAAGATAGGCAGTAAGTACCAGCAAAAGGGTTAGTAACTGTTGCAATCACCATTCTGTCCAGGTTAGGAGGGTAATCTGGTGCGTGACAAGTTGGTATCAGAGCAACAGATTTCTGGAAGAGAGGAGAAAAGTTATATATATAAATCTAAGTCCTGAGTCCTTAGCATGTGTACTACCTAAGTAAGAGGAAGATGTCAAGTAAAAATGGCAAGCAGAACAAACAAACAGACAATGGGAACCCTGACCCTACCTTTAGAAGTTCCGAGATTTGAGGGAATCCAAATGTAGGAGAACGGAAAGGTAAAGACCCGGTAAATCAGGAAATGACTTCAGACGGAAAGTCGAGGATTCCGTAGAAAGAAACAAATCCTCAATTAGAGGACATAATATTTAACAGGATCGCTAAGAGGTTGGCAGAAAGTGTTGAATCCATTCTGGCAGATTCAAAAAGGAAGTACGGTATTGAGAATGACCTAATAGGTATTGATAAATGATAGAGAGCTACAAGTCAACATAGGGTAGGAAGGAAGAAGCCAAGACTTGTGATTAGTATGAATTATAGATCAAGGTTTTGGCATCCTACCAAGCTAGTAGCTGGTACGGATAAGAAAACCCTTATGTACAAATTATAGTAAGCATCTATGAGGGACATGTTATAAAGGGAAAAACATATGTTTCCAGTACGGACAGGCAGGACATTTTAAGAAGAAATGTCCAGCTAGGTCGAGAAGTTCAGATAGAACACAACATGACTTTACAAATAATAGATAAGCCTAGTGGCTCAGGAGTCGAGGAAGGAATTCAAAGGAAGAAAAATGAGAAAGGAAGCAAGAAGGCCTCAGCGTCAGGGCATGTTTTACAGAGTGTCCTACCGAGAGGCAAAGGAGTCACCTAATGTTATGAATAGTAAAGTAACTTTATATACCAGTATATTTATGAAATAGTTGCTTATGGTGCTATGCTTTTATTGTTATCTAGCATGTTGCAATGTTTGTAGGAAAGATTGTAGAGAGCATGCCCTAAGTAGTTATTATTATGTTGTGGAGAGGTTGTAATAGTATAATAGATTAAAAGGACAATGAGAAGGTATCCTAAGGATACTGAAGGACAATGAGAAGATATCCTAGTCAAGTACCTAAGGTATGACGGTACTCAGTTATAACCACGTGCACGTAGGTAATACAACATCGAGGGATTGAGAAAAAGGGGTTCTCCTCGACTAAGGTTGACATTGAGGGTTAGATCTAATAGTTCACTCTCAACTAAGGATAAAGGCAGTCGTATATTTTTCTAGACTAGAAGGATAGTTTGAAATTCTAATGCTTATGAATGTTTATCAACGCGTGATGTTACTAATGTACGAATTTTCCAAGTATGTTTTCCATATCTAATGCATGCTAATAGTTTTTACAAGCTAGTTCAACATGATTTAAGTCAACTTATTTTACAAAGTATGAAGCATGCGTTAGGGTTAAAGCTAAGGTTGAATGAAGCTTGATGTACTATGTTTTAAATACCTAAGATTGTCAAAGAACATGCGTTGGTATTCCTAAACATAATGAAAAGGGATACTGAAGATAGGGAAGGGATGCTAAAGAGTTTTCTATGCTTTATTTGAGAACTTGATAGCTTAAGTGAGCCGGATATTGAAGGTAAGGAAGGTATCTGAATAAATGTACCCAAGGTGTTGACAATACATAGAAAACTCCACATGTCGTAGGTAGTTTTGAATGAGAGACCGAAGTATGGGTCTATTAGGCTATATACCAACAAAGGGAGGCTGAAGTATGCGTCTCTTGGCCAGTAACAGACGTTGGGAGCTAGAACGATGTATGCTCACTCTAAAATAAGGAATAATGATGTTTAATGGTGGTTTTAAAGGTTTTATGTACACATTTGCTTGGTATACTTTAGTTTCAGTATTATGTTTTCAAGCTTTGGTTTTGAGCATGAGGTTTATTTTTTTTTTATTATTATTAAGTCACTCACTGGGCTTCTAGCTCACGTTTTCAGATGTTTTCTTTTAGGTAGTGGTCCATTCCAAAAAGACTATTCTGTTGCTGCTCTGCCACTCAAAGTAACAGGTTGAAGGAAGCGTAATTGAAAACCTATGTTAGTTAGTACACATGTGTCTATTTAGTGACTAGTATTCTTGATGGGGCTCCTAGGTTGTAATATCCATGTATGAACAATACTGTGAAACCTTGTAATGTAAATGTGTTAAGTTTTGAGTTAATTTGTATCTATTTAGGGTTTGAACAATATTTAACAGGTAAGATAGGCAGTAAGTGCCAACAAAAGGGTTGGTAATTGCTGCAGTCACCATTCCGTCCAGGTTAGAAGGGTAATCTGGTGCGAGGTGTGACACTTATGGAGAACAGTAAAGGCAAGTACAAATTAACAATGACTACTTATTCATCATATTAAGTAGACATCTAATACGTAAGGATCATTCTTATTTACTGGTTTTTTCTCTGTAGTGTCCTCTATAAGTTGGGAGCATCGAATGTGGATACTATGTTATGAGGTATATGAGGGATATTGTGACCAAAAGAAGCATTGTTCCAGTTGATCAATTTCTGGATTTACTTCATATCCATATAGGTATAATATATTTTGTTATTATTCAAATATGCTCGGGGGGAATAGGGATAGTTTTGGATTGGTACATGTGATAGTTGTTATGTGGGTAGATGGATGGTTTTGATAGAAGTTTTGGAAACGTATTTTTTGAAACTGTTCATATTGGGTTGACTGTTAGAATCCACGTTGGAAGGACATCATACCAAAGTCATACAATTAGGACCTCGATATGGTTCTATTCTGTTTATCGTATCGAAGGTTATATATGTTCCTTATATTTTTTTAGAAGTGTCCATATGGGTTGACTATTAGAATTATGTTCCTTAGGTTGTACTATTGACAATGTTAAAGAAGTTAAGTTTTTATAAAGAGATATTGGTGGTTTTTGGATGGATATATAAGTTTGTTAATGCATGTATATTGTTTATTTGATTGATGAATGTATGTCATATATATACCAAATGTGGTTGTTGGATCAAAATACAGGAGCAATTATAGGTAAAAACGTCAACATTATTGATTTTTATAAAAAAAAATCACTAGCAAAATTCTTGACGTTTTTTAAGGAACTCTTATTCAAGAGTACCTACGAGCGGAAGCAGATCTTTCCAATTCATTGTGAAAGAACTACCACATATACATTCAAACATACTAATATGCATTCATAATGCTAAAGAGATCAAAAGATCATATCAGTTGAAGACTTCTTCTTCACAGCGAATCTAAAACCTAGTCGTCTACCTCGAACAATCACCACACGAACAGAAGGAAACGGAGATGACACCATCACTCAGAGCCCTTGGTATTCTTGGAGTGAGAATCCAAAGTGTGGGCTTTATTCGGATTTGGTAGAGGAGAGGAGGACGAAAGACCGTACACAACGATCAAGCAAGTGGGAGATGAGCTCGTCTATCGCATAGATAAGATACTTGATTGTTTAGGTGAAGTATACGGTCGTGTAGGAAAAAGTAAGTGATTGTCTAAACGATCATGTAGAAAAAAAAGGTAAGTGATCATCTAAACGGCCATATAGGAAAAACTAAGCGATCGTCTATATGATCGTTTAGTAAATTTTGGGAGCTAAACGATCGCTTAGGAAAAGGTAAACGGACGTTTAGTAAATAGCGCACGAAGGTGTAATTGGTAAGCGATCACTTAGCAATATCGTATAGGTAAGCGATCGTGCAGGCACTATCGTATAGGCATTGATTTTCTAAGTGATGACACACTCTTTAACACAATGTCCGCGCATCTCATTCTTAACACACCTTGAGCTATTTATGCATCTCAAAGTGATCTTTCAACACACTCACCCGTTATTAAACAGAAGAGACGTCGTCCCATTTCCCTTTTAATCGTCCAATGAATGTGATCTCATCATATTTATAACATATAAATTAATATCATATATTAATTATAGTATTTTTCCTCCATTGGATATAAATCATATTTATATCCAATTTCCTCCAAATGAATGTATCTCACACACAAAATTAATTATATCATATATAATTAACTAGTTCAATTATATCATATATAATCGAACTCCCTCTTGTCAATTTGAACATTTCAAATTGACCCAAAACTTGACTCTCAACTTGTATCCAAGCTATCAAGGAGATCTTATAAACCTAAGACTCGAAGCTCCAACGGTACGTGAATAGCTGACTAAACTCTTTAATCACGATATCCACCATCTATTAACTTCCAGGCATTCCACCATCCATTAACGGTTTATTATTTGAGTGGTTTTATAACGCGTTCGGTATGTATGATATTAAATGCTCATAATGATACGATGCTACTACTGGTTATGCACTAATTAGGGATTGCTCAGGTAGTATGCCCTACATTGTCACAAGTTTCCTTACGATAGAACCAAGTGTAATTCCACCACAAGTTTCTCGGTGTAATCCGAGGTCGAACACGGGGAAGTGGTGTCGGTTATTGCGGTATGTTCATGGTATATGTGACAAGGTTTTTAATTCTTTATAAAAGGTGTGTACAGTATGTAAATTGTAGTAAAATAAAGGAAAGCGATAAAAACGCGATAAAACATAAAAATACAATATACCTAAGCTAGATGTTACAAGATACAGGCTTTATGTGCAAGATACTAGGATTAAGGCGGGCTGTGAAGGTGGTGCAAAGACGTGGGATGCGACAACAAGTCTTGTGAACCGATTAGAAAAAGAAAGATAAGTATTACAAACAACGCAAGTTCTTAATTGAATTGAAAGTATAAATACTGTTCCACTATTCTCTTGGCATACACCTTTCAGTGATCGGTCGCGTTTCCCACATGTCTGTGGTGAAACAGAGTTTAACGTAATGAATGCAAGGTTGCTTCCATGTCTGGAAGTACTACTCGCTTTAGTTAACGCACTCTTCTGACATTCTCTCGATAGATCAGAATGACATCTTAACTTCTGCTCTCACAGGTGAAGATGTCGTCTAGCATGCTTTACCTAAACGTATTTTATAACTTTAGTACATATTAAGTTCTTGGTGATTCATATTGCTCATCAAGGGATTAAGAAAATATCACGAAGAAAGTGACTAATGGGTGAACGAAAATAGACAGAGAATGGTAAACGAAATCTGTCGAAACATTCAATATTTCTACTAAGTGTTTGATACATGATGTGTGAATGAAGAGATAAAGAAAATATGGAATACAATGAAAGAGAGATAGAACAGATACAATCCGATGCCAATGTCTTGGCACAGATTCGATGGAGATCTGCTTGCCGGATCAGATGGTTTCGATAGTTAAAAGAGCTTCCCTCTCAAGCTTGCTCCACTGGTAGCAGGGGTCTCTAGAGCTTCAATCCGGGTATATGACAGGTCGGATTTGAGATTTACCCCCTTATCTCGTTCTCTTCCTGGATTTCTTCTCTTCAGCACTCAGCTCAGCTTTTTCTCTCTAAAATCTTACAGCACTTAGCCTAGTATCAAATAGCATATCCTTCTCTGAAATCGCTGGGGTATTTATAGGAGCAGATCCTTTGACTCCGGCTTTGTGGTCCCCACTTGATGGTTATGGTTATTCCGAAAATGAAGGGATATTATTCCTTTTGTTATGCAATTAGACCATCAATTCTGCACAACCGTTAGTTATACATGTGTCTCAATCCTCCGCTCTCGCGTTGCTCAGCTGCATCTTTCGATCATGGGTTCGCATGCGGTGTTTGCTTTTATTACCACATGCAGTCGAAGCATAGCTATGGACCGACTGTCGCATTGCGCCGTTACTTCGATAATCGTCTCTTCATGGTTGACCGACGGGCCAATGTGACAGAGATGCGTTGATTAGTTTCTCATGAGCCTTGAGCACAAGCGGTGACTTGGTCTCCTGCAAAACAGAGTAAAGTTTGGCTTGTCCTCCATCTTTTTGGCGTTAGTGGGTGTAATTGCAAACATTTATAATTATTGTCATACTAAGTTAATTTTCATACAATTGGCGCATAATTACTAACTTTTGGCTGCAATATCTAGATAAGGTGGTATCAATAACTTGTATTTCTCCAAGTTATCAATAAGACATACCAATTTAAGTTGTCATGTTCCCTAACATAAAACACTTATTTGGCTTGTGAGGCAAAGATGAAAGGCTCTCGTATAAATATACTTTGACTTTATTGTAATTTAACAAGAGTGAATCCTTTCTCAACTTTTACTCCATACGAACATTTTCCCAGTCGCATCTAAAGATTGAAAGTTGGTTGGCATAATAATCTAACAAGATGATTTCTTGTAACACCCTATAGTAAGCAACTAAGTTCACAACTTGAGATCGATCTTTGGAACTGGATCTACATAATTTTACAGCATCTACAGAAACACCACTGCCTTGGGTTGATTTTTCAACACTCTTTACATGAAATCGTTGCTAATTTATGATATATTCAATATAAGACATTGCATGTTTTCTTGGCCCATTTGTAAGCCATCTTAACAAGTCAGAGTAACCTTCGACATATGAATCTAATTCAATCTAATAAGATTAAACATGCCTACTTGTTAGTTAAAGTATAATAAAGTTTTATATATTCATTGTTGTGATTGAACATTTATGTAATAGTTAGTATCACCCTAGATTTCAATCATGATGGAAATTGTTCTGTATGAATCCTCCAGAGTAGATTAGAATCTTTTGTTAGTCGTCTATCTATGGTTATGAGATCATTCATACACATCTTACTCAAATAAATTGTCATAAGTTATAGTCTTAAATTAAACTAAGTAATATGTTTACACAAATTAACTCACTCGATAAATGGTTTCACCTCTGCTGTGTTGAATAAGATATATCGATGTGCATTCTCAAGTACATCATCAGATAATGTAACTGGAGTTCTAGAAGATATTGGACGACCCTCTAGGATGACATCATTCTAGTATTGTTCATTCCGATGTTGATTATTCACCACTTCAACTGCCTGTTTAAAAAACTTATTTAAAAGTCAACACATTCATCAACTAAATAGCATGCTGCAATACACCCTTATGGTCGGGCTTTGTTTTGTACATAACCTTTCAATATTTTCATATATCTAGATTAAATATTATTAATATAAGAAGAACCACAATTATCACTATATCAAAAGTAAGGCATTTACCTTTCGAATGAGTTACATCCAACGAAATCGAACAGGTCTATACGAGCTTTGCAACCCAAATGAATAACCAAATGTGTCATTATATCAAAAAATGAAGGTGGAAAGTAACTTTCAAGAAGACATAAAATTTCCACTACTTATTTTTCAAGCTCTAACATAATATTCTATCAATTATACGTTGGCAAAGTCTATTGAAATATGAACATAGCCTATATATTGCATGTCTTGGACCTTTCAGGAGCAAGCCTCTAAGCACCAGGGATAAAAGTCGTTGCATCAGCACATGATAATCATGAGATTTCAACCCCATCACTTTGCATTCATCTAGTGATACACACTTTGAAATGTTTGAACTATATCAATCAGGCAACTTTAGATTGTACTGAAGGATCCCATTGAAGGGAACCTTGAGCATAAATGACATTGTCCTAATTTTCATTTTTTTTAGATCCGAATTTTTACAAAAAAAGACAAATTAATTATGCATTTACAAAAGAATTCAGCATGCTCATTAAAAAAAATACTTAAGGTTTCAAAAATCCGTACATCTAACTTCTTAAGTACCGTTGATCCCTCTAATGAACAATTAATTATAGTCCAACTATAACCAATCCCCTCTCAAGCCATGAGAGAGTATGGCACCACATTGTTCAAGCCTGAAATCAGCCCTTAAGGTAGCAATTTCTCTACTTACCCTTAGTGAATTCCTTCTTGTGTAGCTGCGTTCCCAGCTCTTCAATCAAATGAATCCTCAAAATGCCAAATTTATTGAGTCAGTGAATCTAGCTACTCTCACCCATACAGATCAAAGGACCCCCTTCATAGGCAAGAGTTCACAACTTACTTAAGATTCAGGTCAAGTCACCTATGGTCATCTTGGTGAAATATAAGTCTCTTCTGGCAACGGTGTTATAAAGAGAGACTATCCATTTCGTGGTCCGGTCTTATACAAACTCTTTGTATATGATACCCATGCCCACATGTCTCCTCGTGAATAATCAGGATCATATCATTTGTAGCATTTTACAACAATTGTAACAACTACAAAGCGGCCCAATCCGTAGTGTCATTAGGGTACCTAACCTTATCCATCTACTACAGACCGTTCAGGTTATCATTTAAACATGATCCATCTGTATGTCTCCACATACACGTTTAAGTTACATTAGAGAACCTTGGATCTTAGTTTATTGGTTTTGGGGTTAATGCAAATAAATGTCGAATAAAATACCTCTTATTTTATTAGATATATAAAATGATTGTATAAATACAATACAAACTACAAGACCATGAGATTTAGGACATCAACCCTAAAATCTGGATACATTATAGTATAAAGTTTAATGAGAAGATAAATATTTGAATATTATTCATATATCATTTATATGAATGAGAGTCATATAAAAACTATAGGTTAAAATCAATATGAATAGAATTCATATTTCTTATTAAAACTATACGTTATATGAGAGAATATAAACTATGAGTTATATTATATATGATATGATATAAACTATAGGTTATATATTATATGTGATATAGTATATAGTTTTATTTAATTATATTAATGTAATATAACTAAATTGTACAATAACCCCTTGGGAGTTATTTCATGTTATGAAGGGAGTTATTTGATAACTCCCCCCATCTCTCATATACAGGGAAAAAGGTAGAGCAGTTGAGGGTGTGGTTCAATACGTGAAAATACTATGAAGAAAAATCTCTCTGCAAGAAATTATTCTCCTTCCTCTGCAAAGAAAAACTCTCTAAAAAAAGCTCTTCAATTCCTTCGCCAAAATCCTTGACGAGCCCACAAATCCGTCACAATTTTTCACCTTGAGAATAGCAAGGAAGACACTGGTGGTGGTATTCATCTTTGGAAAACTGGTTGTGTTCGTGGTTAAAGTGTTCAAGAGGAAGAGACGAGATCGTGACCACCGAAAAGGAATAAATAAAGATTGAATATCTTCAAAGGCATATTGTATCTCTTTCCTTTTCCTTTTTATGAGTTAAGAAAGCATGCTTAGTTTACAGTTTGTTCTCTGTATTGTTATTCTGTATATTTTAAATAGTTTCCAAAAAAGAATTCACTGAAACAAAAGATTATTCATTTCTGCTGCAGGAATTTGATTCCTTCAATATTCACATAACTTAGACAAGCTAATTTCAGGTACCAAATTCAACAGTTGGAAAAATCCTTCATATACATTATCAACCATGTCTTTACTCAGTACATTTATATAAGCCAATCTATAACATTAATTAACAAACTATGTGTTTTAGTACTAGTAAAACATATTTTAATATTAAATCATGTTTTTAATACTTATTAAATCTGTCAAGTTCAAAGTATGGTATTTATGAAAACTCTTAATAACTCAATGTAGATTTATTTTAAAAACAACGGCTCATCACATCAAAAATCTATCTTTAACGACCTGACCTCCTAGGACTCAAGTTAGGCTGTTACTAAACACATGCATGCATGGAACTTAAAACGACATCCTTTTATAGTGAAATAAATGCTAATTAAATAAGTTGAACTCAAAAGACCTTCATTAAATTCAGATATTCAAAATAGATGATAGGGTATCCATAAATCATAAATGTTAATAAATAGGTCTGAAAATAAATCTTAATAGTAAGTTTCAAACATCAAATTGAAAGTTGAAAAACATGGAAAGAAATTTAAACCTCATGAGCGGAAGCATAAAACTGGTCCCCAGTGGTTCGTTCAAGGATTCCTCTTGTCATTCGCCAATGCGTCTTTGCCCTTACCTGAAACATAAACATGAGAAAGGGTAAGTATAAAATACTCAGTAAGTAACCCCACTACTAGGGTTAGGCTAAGCATTTATGTCCAATAAATGCAACATGAACGGAAGCTTTCTACTATTGGGACATGAAAATTTCTCTTACATGGCTTACTCTCTTTCCTTTCCCTTAGAGTGCACCTCCCACGTACACCCTAGGTCCTCTCTATGAATGTAGGGACGTGTACCTCTTTTGTACACATGGTTATGCATACACCTCTTTCGTATACACATAACCCACTGAATGTATACCTCTTACGTACACATGGTTATGCATACACCTTTTTCGTATACACATAACCCACTAAATGTGTACCTCTTTTGTACACATGGTTATGTATACACCTCTTTCGTATACACATAATCCACTGAGTATGTACCTATTTTGTACACATGGTTATGTATACACCTCTTTCGTATATACCTAACCCACTGAGTGTGTACCTCTTTCGTACACATAAATATGTATACACCTCTTTCATATACACATAATCCACTAAGTGTATACCTCTTTTATACACCCCAGATCCTCTCTTTGAATGTAGGGATGCATACCTCTTTCGTACACATGGTTATGTATACACCTTTTTCGTATACACATAACCCACTGAGCGTGCACCTTTTACGTACACCCTAGTACCCTCTAAGTGTGTATCACTTTCATATACACCAGCCCTAATACATCTTTTTTATGTACTAGTGCCCTCGGATATACATCACTTTCATGCAATCACGTAATCTGGAAAAGAAAAGAGATTACATTTAACTACATATTACATTTAACATTCACATAATCATGAGTCCTCTAAAATCTCCTCATCGAGGTCATGTTAATTAACCTCAACGTACGTTTTAATCTAGTTTTAATGGTTCAACTCTACTACATCACTTTCATGCACTAACTCATGTAAACAATCAAATATTCGAAATTTCATAATACATTATATAGCCTACACACTTTCATAATAAATCACAACAAATGCTCCAACTTTCATCTAGCTTTAAGACATTCTAGTAGTAGTGTCGCTTAACTCAAAATTTAGGGTCATGCTCAATCGTACTTGTAATATATCTCATAAAATTCTAAATCATGCTCATACATTAACATGCTTCAAACATATTATCACATGCTCATATATCTTTTTTAAACAGTCCATTAAATCTCGGAACAATAAAAATTATCCTTGTAACTAGTCTTAAAATCCTCAAAATAAATCATAAATTTATCGCCTGGCACAAAGGTGGTTCCAGTAGTAAGATTACTTACCTCAATTTGAAACTGAAATAATAATTCTTCACTCAAGCAAACTCTCCAATCCAACTTCACAACCTTTAGTCCAATCCTAGAGCATGAAGAAAATTCATTATAGTCTTTAAGCTCGATTCCATACATAAAGCAATTTTAGAAGCCAACAAAATTCTTACTCAACTAGCACTTTAATCTTAAATCACCTCCAAAACCCAAGTCAAAATCCAACCAGGAACTCCTAATTCAATCTTGTTAGTGTTGAATAGCGCGATCCCAACTTTAAACTCCGTTCTAAATTTCTAACACAATGTGCTACCGTTAGATTAACTCAAAAGTCAAAACCCCAAAACCCAAAGAGAAAAACAAGACCCATCTAAGAAAGCCATGAAACCCACCTAGACCTTACCCAAAAATTTCACCTTACTCCAAATTCTGGCGACACCACATGGCAGTGCTCAGTAGAGGACGACAGATCAAAAGAATGAGAGAGAGAGGCACGATGACTAAACAGCATTGGAAACAATTAACAGTCCGGGTGGCACACGACAGTGAGGCACGAACGGCGGCGCGTGGTCGCAAGGCTCTGGTGGAGTGAACAGACCTAGTAGCGTGGATGAGGGCTAGGCATCAGATCTGACGCATGGGTCGGGGTTGAGAACTGCAGTGGAGGCAGCGGGCTGGAGGATGGCGCGGACGGGTAGTGGCTGGATGGCTAGGGACGCCGTAGCAACTCCGAGCGAACGACAGTTGAGGATGGCGATTCTGGCAGTGACGCAAGGCTGGCGCAATAAGGTCACGAATGGCTAGGCACCGCGCATGAGAGAAGGACCTTGGAGGGGGGAGTGTTGTCACGTGAAGAGGGAGGAATAATGGGTATTTTCTTTTCTTTTAATTCTCCAACCACCCAAAAGTATAAAATAATATAATATATATATATAATAAAACATATCACATCAAACTCAAATCTTTCACCTCTTCTCCAATTAATTAAATAAACCTCAAAATAAATTTCACCAACTTTAATTCACTTCTTTCCAAAAATCCTAAATCCTAAAATTAAATTCTAACTTTCCAAATTACTTAAATTCAAATTAAAATCTATTTAGATACTTGATTTAATAACTTCCAAATAAACCAATTATCTTTTTCTAATTCTTTACTTAAATTTTTGATTCAAATTCCAAATTAAAAAGGGTAAAATTTTAAAACCACAATTTTCCCTTTTTCCCTTTCAAATTTCACAAAACTCAAAATTTCTTATCCAAATAATTCAATTATCCCTTCCAATTAATTTAAAACTCAACTCAAAGAATCCATATAACCAATAAAACTTCTTCGACCGTAACAATTTGATTCCAAATTCTAAAGATTAGGAAACTAAAACTCAACAATTTGAGATGATTAACTTAAATTGTTCTAAAAAAATCGGGATGTTACATATCTTTACTTTTAAGGAAGGGTCACTCACGCTTAAGCCACCAAAGGGTAGCTTTCAACGCACGGGAGGTGGTTATAAGGTGTGGTTGAGCCACAAGGCATGGGGTACATGCAAGGCCAACTATGAATCCAACCTAAATGTTGCGTCTGATGTGCAATACATGCGTAAATGATGAGGGAAGAATAAGTGAGACGGTGCTCATAGTGCTACCCTTAGCCAAAACCAACACAACCCACTCTGGCATACAACCCCAAAACGTATTGGTCAAGCCAAAATTTTCCACTTTTATTCTTCTTCTCCTTGGCTTTCATTTCCGCAAACCCCCTTCTTTTGTGCTTTATACTTCCCTCCATAACTCCTCTCTCTAGCCTCTTACTCAGTATTTATAGAAAAATGAGGATAAGGTTTGTTCTCATTGTCACCAAGACCTTAGCTCCCCCTGCCAGCTCCACCTTGTGTTAATCCAGCTATCATATTTCCTTTTCTTCTCAATTTCGACTGCCAGCTCCTATATTCCTTCATCAACTCGTGAGATCAACATGCATACATCAATTTCCAGCTATTCCATGAGGTGTCTAATTAGTTGAATTACAACAACCCAATTAGTTTAAAGCTTCCCAAAAATGTTAAAGCATATCCTTTATGAAATCAGTTGGCATAACCAACTTTAAACTTCTACCAGCAGCTGTCAACCCATAAAGCATGCGTTGAGTACCTTGCACTTAGCAACCTATGCGTTCAACTCCATCAGGATGTCTCTTTCCTTCCTCCATCTCCACCTGCTGGCCCCTTCCAGATATAGAGTTTAATTCCTCCTGATTTCCTCATCCCCCTCCAACACTTCGTATAATTTAAAAGTTAATTTAATACTCAACTAATGATACTTAATTAACTTTTTCTCTCTTAATTATCTAACTTGAATATTTTATACCTAACTTCTACATTCCAGTTCTCCACTTCCACCTTTACTTGGTTAATTTTTCCCCAGTTTCCAACTTTACTTTATTTAATGAAAACTTAAGTATTACTAATTAGAAAAGAGGCTTACATTTTATTTGATATTTTTAGTCTTTTTGGGGTCAGCTGTAGAATGGGCTTTTAAGTCTTAGCATAATCGTTTTAAGGGAACACGGTACGTTAACTTTTTATGTTTTGAGTTTTGTGCTTCTTTTTTCTGAATGAAAACTTTTTGTCAAATGACAGAGCCCCATCACCATTTTGCAATCATTGAGTTGGGGTTGCATGCCAAGAACATTTAGATAAATTTGATCATCTTGCTTGTGGAGTGATCAAACTTGGAGTAAGGAATTTGTTCTTCTTATGTTTTGATCTTCGATCAAACTGTAATCATTCCCTTTGGATTGGCGTCAGATTGATTTAGGGGTTTTAGAAATTGATATTAACGGTTCAACAAAAGGTCCCTAATTTACAAATTGTTAGGATTTTCATATGAACAACTCTTAGTATGTTACTATTTGTTTAATATAGTGACGTTACAAGGTTGTCTTTAAGAGGCTATTTGGGGCATTGAGTTGAGATATGATGTCTGAAATTCATGTGTTTATGGAGTTCATATATCTGTGGAGTTCATTTGTCTGTATTTGAGATGCAGAGTTGTTTTGTCTGAGTCCATATATTTATGTTTTGGGGTACAAAGTTGAGTTCATATGTCAAGGGGATTTAGAACAAATTTTTGAACTATTCGTAATCTACTTTTATGATTACTATTTTTGTTTTGAAACTTATTTAAATAATTCTACCATTTTCAATTTAAATATGAATTGAAATTTTTTAATTTTATTTTTCAAAGCTTGTCTTTCTTTCTCTTATTTATTATTGTTGTTTGTAATGAACAACAACTAACTATCTGCGCTTCTGACAGGAATATGTGAAATAAAATGGGAAACCCAAGAGAAATATAAAAAAAATTATTCCCAAATTTTCTCCATGAATTTCATCTTCATCATCTTCTAATTCTTTTTCCTTTTTCCTATTGTTGCTCTGTTTTTTTTTTTTTTTTGTCATGATTTTTTTTTAGTTTAATCTCTCCCATCATTTTAGCAATCAATGTAATGTCACCATGTTTCTTAAACAATCTCACTTTTAACTTATTTAAATTTGGAGGATCATTAAAGAATAAATCTTCATTTTTCATAAATTTTTATTAGAAGATGTTCTAGAAAACATATCCATTTTATAGTTTTTTTTTCTTTTTTTTTTCTTTTTTTTTTTTTTTTTTTTTTTTTTTTTTTTTTTTTTTTTTTTTTTTTTTTTTTTTTTTTTTTTTTTTGTTTTCATTTGTTTTTTCTTAACTTTTTGTTCCACCATTCAACTATATCCACATTTTTTACAATTCTTAAATACTCATTTGATATATCAATTCAATTAAGTAAAAATATATTTTATAATTTCTACATATAGATGTTGCACTTAAAGTGGACAAAATGTTGGATTTTATGCCTAAAACTCGTAGTTTGTAAATTGATAAACATATTCAGTTTTGGTTTTCGATAAAATTGTTATTGAAATTGTAATCTTGAATCCAATAAACTAAGGTCCTGAGGCTATTTAATGTAGACTTGAACTTTATGTGATGACATAAAACATGGATAAAGTTCGAGTATATAGCCTAAAATGGTCTATAGTATAGGGATAAGGTTGGGCGCCTTATTCTAGGGACACTATGGATGCGGCCCACTTTGTAGTTAGTACAAACGATGTGATCCTGAATCGTTCATATAGAGATATGTGAGTGGGGGCATCCTATGTAATGAGTTTGTATCAGACTGGACCACGACTTAGTCACCTTTACTTTATAACACCGTTTACTATTTAAAACTGACTAATTAAAATTTGATGACCTAGGTAACTCGATCTCAATCCTGAGCTAACTATGAACTCTTGTTTATTCGGGATTATCCTTAGATCTGCATGGGTGAGAGCAGCTCAACAGCGCTGGCTCAATAAGCCTCCCATTTTAGGGGTAAGACCGGGTAAATAGCTGGGGACATAGAGTGCAAGACGGATTTCACTCCTACCCATCTCTAAGGGTAGTAGATAGGTTGTTCTCTTAAGTGCTGACTTCGGAATAAGAACAAGGGGCCCCTCCTCTCACTAGGCTGAGAGGAACTGGATTTGTTGGTTGTACCACAAATCAATTGTTCTTTAGAGGTTCAGTGGTACTAAAGGAACGAGAAGTGTTCTCGGGGTAAAACTGTATTTTGACTCAGCCAAGACCACGAACAACCTGTGACAGATTGACTTACTGATCATGATTATATCAGATGGACAGAAATATATCTACAGTAAGGAGAGTGCAACTACGGGACTTTAGTGGAATAACCCGTTAGTTAACAAATGTTAATTAATTAGGTTAAAGAGTTTTACTGGTTAATCTTGGATTGTTGGAGCCATGATATGAAGGTCCATTAGGTCCCCCTGCTAGCTCATATGGATTAAACTTAGAACAGTATGTTGGATTAATTCGAATTGTTCGAATTAGGAAAATGGATTAAAACCGACAAGTATATGCAATATCGCTATCGTTTTTTTGTATGGCGCTCTATATTCAAATGTGATTTGAATTTCAAAAATATGAATGCGGATTCATGTTCGGGAGGTCAAAATTAATCAATAGGGTCAAAACGTAAAAAGTCAAAGGGTTGACTTTTTGCTAAAAGTCAAAGTTTGACTTTGACCAAATAGAAAAAGACCATTTTGCCCTTGACTAAGAGTTAGTGGAATTATCCAACATTTTTATTGGATAATCCCACTAACTTAAGTGGACTATGTGTAAACATTATAGAATGACATATAGCCCACTTTGGTTTAGTGCTTTGTGAGATGTTGATCTTTGGTGAGTTTTTACATGCATTAGATGCATGTAATAGTTTTATAAAAAGAAGTTTTCTTTTGAAATAAACTTCTTCTTTTCTTTTTTTTAGCAAGCTAATTTTTCTATAATTTTTTGTTCTCAAATTCTCACAAAAAATTGCCTATTTCTCACATTAACCTTGAACCTCCCTTTATTCTCTTTTCATTCCTTCATTCACTAGGTCCCAAAACCCAGTTCTAAGTCCAGAGAATAGCAGGTAAACTCTAGTGGTAGTTCGAAAGAGTTCGGGTCGAGATTCAACGAGAAAAAGCGTTTTTTGGGAACTACAAAGGTAGTATTCTATCCCTTTTAGTTTACTATTTTTTTTTATACTTTTGCATGCTAATTTTCTTTTAATTAAAAGCAATTAGAGTGTAATTAGATCCTTATTTCACTGCGAATGTCTCATGTTCCATCATGTGGTATCAGAGTATTCTTTAATTACGCTCAATTGCTTTTGTTGGGTGTTTTTTTCCTTTCTATTCAAATGTTGAATGAAATATGGATTAAAGTGGATATTTTACGGTTTTGGCATTGTTTTTCTTTAAATTTCTTGTGGAAATTCGTAATTGCTCACTTGTTTATGAGAATTAATGTGTGAAAAAGGGTCTGTAAATTTGTTAGAGTCATTAGAGTTGAAATTAGGTTGTAATTGCTCGGTTCCTAGAGATTAGACAGCTTCAATTTTTGAGAAAAAATTGGTTCCAGACCCGTTTCAGCCACCAGACCGACAACTCGCCTGCCAGCCCGAGATCCGACCCAGTTCATAGTAGCCCCACGCGCGCCAGCTGTCGACGAAGCGCTCTAGCCCGCTCCGTGACTCGACCCGGTTCGAAACTGCCTCGCGCGTTTGCCCGCCTCTGCGACCCGCGTGTTTTCCGTCGACCCGCCCCGCGCTTCCGTTAATCGCTCCAGCGCGCGTTGACCAGTCGGTCTGGACCAGTCCGTTTGACCTGGTTGAGCCAGTTTGATCGGTTCAACTTGGTTTTTGGTGTTTTTGGGGTGGTTTGAGTGGTTTTTGAGCAGTTCCAGATGGTTCAAAGTGTTTGAAGCCGGTTTTGGGAAGTTGGTTGCCGATTTCTATAATAAATTAGTTATTTGTTTGTTTTTAATGCAAAAATCGGTCCACTTTAGTGTTGTTTACCTATTATGCATGTGATGTATAATGTTGTTTGATTATGTGTGCATATAGTATGCCATATAGTTTTAAAACTCCACCATAGGAAAAGCATGTGACATGCATTTGTTATATGTTATAAGTGTTATAAAATATATACTATGCATGCTTAGTTTTAATATAAGTGTTATATTAAATCATGTTTGTTTGAAGGAAGCATGTTATAGATGAATGCTCAAGGGTTATAATTGTTATAATTTAATTTATAATTGTTATAAAATAACCTAGACGTCTAAAATCTATAATACAGAAAAGATGCATGCTCACTTAGGGTTAACCATCGAGCAATCCCAATTTTCAAAGAAAATAGGTCAATATCTTGTAAAACCGAAGTTACAAGAAAACTCACTCGGCAAGATCTTGACAAAAAGTCAGATAAGATGACTAAGGTTGAAGGTTTTTAAGTTGATGGTTCACGGAACACCTACTACCTGGAGATCGAGCCGACGTCTGAATTAGGTTAAACCAGTTTTATGAGCATGCCTGAGCGGTGTGAGGTAATAAAATTTGTTTATTACCTAGACATCGTAGGTTAAAAATCCAGTATAAAAGTTATACTCAGATGAATCACCTAGACTTAGGATATGTTTAAGTTAGCCGAAATGTATTGTTAAGTATTTTATACCCTAATCGTCTATAACATTTCAATTGGAGAGAAGTAATGTACTTTTAGCTCTAACGTCCCTAAGAGTTCACACCGTGAGATTCATGCTTGGCTTTGGGCCGCCCTGGGAGCGGACTCCATTCAGAGAATGTTTGCATGAGTCAATACCATGGTGAATAGGGGAAGTTGTTTATAGTAAGTGGGAGAAAGAAGTGTGTCAACACATCCTACGGCCTCTTCCATTAGGTCGCACTGTGAGATTTCTATAATGCGCCTACATGTCTGCTCTAGAGCGACCTTACCAATCAGAGGGTTGTATTATAGGATTCGAAACTCCACAAACTCTAGAAATTGATAAGGTCTCTCAGGTCCATTTTCATTCTTGTCTTTCCAACTTCGGGAGCATAATGATTCTGATCTTTGAGGTCTGAAAATGGAGGGTCACACTTACGAGAGATTTACAACTGTTAGTAAATTCTTGACCAAAGTACGATAACTAAGTTACTATAGGAATAAGAGTTATTCTGGTGATAGTATCTAGTTAAGAAAAGTCTTGGTTCAACGGAGGAATAGTCTATCACCCCTCGGTGAAGGTTATTCTAAACCGTTGAAATATCAATTGTAAATATAATAATGATGGGTACATTATTTTTTTGCTAACTTGATTGGATTTTAAAGAATTAATGTTTTTACTAAAAAGGATATGTTTTTCTTTTCAGCATGACTAGCTCTTTAGTTCAACTATTAGCTTCTGAAAAACTTAACGGCGACAACTACTCAACATGGAAAACAAATCTGAATTCAATACTAGTAATAGATGACCTGAGATTTGTCTTAATTGAGGAATGTCCTCAGGCCCTTGCCTCAAAACAAACACAAGGTAAATATGATTTACTAGTTGCTGAAATATGTTTAGTGGAGTATGATACCTCAACCTGGATATTGGATTCTGGAGCCACTAATCATATTTTCTTCTCTTTTCAGGAAACTAGTTCCTGAAAAAAGCTTGAAGAAGGTGAGATCACCCTCAAGTTTGGAACATAAGAGGTTGTCTCGGCCGAAGCAGTGGGAGACTTGAAGTTGTTTTTCAACGATAGATATATCATACTTAAAAATGTTTTGTATGCTCCTAAAATGAGACGGAATTTAATATCTATCACATGTATATTAGAACAAATGTATAAAATATCTTTTGAAGTTAATGAAGCGTTCATTTTCAGAAAAGGTATTCAAATTTGTTCTGCTATACTTGAAAACATCTTATATAAGTTAAGACCAACTAAAGCAAAATTTGTCTTAAATACTGAGATGTTTAGAACAGCCGAAACTCAGAATAAAAGACAAAAAGTTTCTTCTAATGCCTATCTATGGCACTTAAAACTTGACCACATAAATCTTAAAAGGATTGAGAGATTGGTTAAGAATGGACTCCTAAATAAGTTAGAAGACAATTCTTTACCTCCATGTGAGTCTTGTCTTGAGGAAAAAATGATTTAGAGATCTTTTACTGGAAAAGGTCTCAAAGCCACAATACCCTTACAGCTCGTACATTCAGACCTCTGTGGACTGATGAATGTCAAAGCTCGAGGCGGGTATGAATATTTCATAAGTTTTATTGATGATTATTCAAGGTATGGTCATATTTACCTAATGCATCACAAGTCTGATTCTTTTGAAAAGTTCAAAGAATATAAGGCTGAGGTTGAGAACATATTAGGTAAAACAATTAAGACACTACGATCAGATCGAGGTGGGGAGTACATGGACTTAAGATTCCAGGACTATATGATAGAAAACGGAATCAAGTCACAACTCTCTACACCTAATATGCCTCAGCAGAACAGTGTATCTGAAAGAAGAAACAGAACCTTGTTGGATATGGTTCGCTCAATGATAAGCTTTGTTGAGTTACATGATTCTTTTTTAGGACATACATTAAAAACTTCTGTCTATATTTTGAATAACGTTCCCTCTAAAAGTGTTTCAGAAACACCTTATGAGCTATGGAAAGGGCGTAAAGGTAGTTTACGTCACTTTAGGATTTTGGGATGCCCGGCACATGTGTTGATGCAAAATCCTAAAAAATTCGAACGTCGTTCAAAACTATGCCTATTTGTAGGTTATCCAAAAGAAATAAAAGGTGGTATTTTTTATGATCCTCAAGAGAATAAGGTATTTGTATCGACAAATATCACATTCTTAGAGGAAGACCACATAAGAAGGCATCAACCTCGCAATAGACTAGTATTGAATGAAATTTCCAAAGACGCTACAGATAGAGCTAGTTCATCTACTAAAGTAGTAGATAAAACTAGTACCTTTGGTCAGTCACATCCTTCTCAAAAGTTGAGAATGCCTCGACATAGTGGAAGGGTTGTTCATTAGTCTGACCGTTACTTGGGTTTAACAGAAACACAAGTCGTCATACCTGATGACAGCATAGAGGATCCATCGACCTATAAACAGGCGATGAAAGATGTGGACCGTGATCAGTGGGTTAAAACCATGGACCTCGAAATGGAGTCTATGTACTTCAATTCTGTTTGAAAACTTATAGATCAACCAAATGTTGTAAAACCGATTGGTTGTAAGTGGATCTACAAGAGAAAACGAAACCAAGCCGGCAAAGTACAGACTTTTAAGGCTCGACTTGTGGCAAAGGGTTATACCCAGAGAGAGGGAGTGGACTATGAAGAAATTTTCTCTTCTGTTGTCATGCTTAAGTTGATTAGAATACTCTTATCCATTGCCACCTTTTATGACTATAAAATTTGGCAAATGGATGTCAAGACAGCTTTCTAAACGGCGATCTTGAGGAAAGTATCTATATGGCTCAACCATAGGGGTTTAATGCACAGGGTTAAGAACAAAAGGTTTGTAAGTTTCAAAAATCCATTTATGGGTTGAAACAAGCTCTAGATCTTGGAATATAAGATTTGATACTACGATCAAATCTTATGGCTTTGTGCAGAATATTGACGAGCCTTGTGTTTACAAGAAGGTCGTCAATTCTACTATAGCGTTCTTAGTTTTATATGTTGACGATATTTTACTCATTGGGAATGAAGTAGGTTACCTAACCGACATCAAGAAATGGTTAGCAACGCAGTTCCAAATGAAAGATTTAGGAAATGCGCAGTATATTATGGGGATTCAGATCATTTGGAATCGCAAGAACAGAACATTAGCCATGTCTCAAGCAACTTATATAGACAAAATGTTGTCTAGGTATAAGATGCAGAATTCCAAAAGAGGTCTATTACCTTATAGATATAGAATTCATTTGTCAAAGGATCAATGTCCTAAGACACCTCAAGAGATTGAGGATATGAGACACATTCCCTATGCTTCTGCAGTAGGGAGCCTGATGTATGTAATGTTATGTACTAGATCTGACATATGCTACACAGTAGGGATAGTCAGTAGGTATCAGTCCAATCCTGGATATGATCATTGGACTGCCATTAAAAATATCCTCCAGTATCTTAGGAGAACGAGGAACTACATACTCGTGTATGGTATTAAGGATTTGATCCTTACTGGATACACTGACTCTGATTTTCAAACCGAAAAAAATGCAAAAAAAATCTACATTGAGATCAGTGTTCATTCTGAATGGAGGAGCAGTAGTGTGGAGAAGTGTGAAGCAAAATTGTATTGCGGACTCCACAATGGAAGCTAAATATGTAGTTGCATGTGAAGCAACAAAGGAAACAATATGGTTGAGGAAATTCTTGACAGATTTGGAAGTCGTTCCAAATATGCATCTGCCTATCACCCTATATTGTGATAATAGTGGTGCAGTTGCAAATTCAAGAGAACCAATAAGCCATAAGCGTGACAAGCATATTGAGCACAAATACCATCTTATCTGGGAGATTGTACATTGTGGAGACGTTGTAGTGGCCCATATATCTTCTGAACAAAATATTGCTAATCCTTTTACAAAGGCCCTCATGGCTAAAGTGTTTGAAGATCACCTACAGATTCTAGGTCTAAGAAGTTTGTAAACTAGGACAAGTGGGAGAACTTTTGGGTATATGTCCTAGTTTATTGTATTTTTGTGTTTATTGTACTCACATGTTTCTTTTCCTCACTTAAATTCAACATTGTGATACTTCACTAGGAGTTTTAGTCCAAGTGGGAGTTTGTTGGATTTTATGTCCTAAAACTCGTAGTTTGTAAATTGATAAACATATTCTATTTTGTTTTTCGATAAAATTGTTATTGAAATTGTAATCTTGAATCCAATAAACTAAGGTCCAGAGGCTATTTAATGTAGACTTGAATTTTATGTGATGACATAAAACATGGATCAAGTTCGAGTATATAGCCTAAAACGGTCTATAGTATAGGGATAAGGTTGGGCGCCTTGTTCTGGGGACACTATGGATGCGACCCACTTTGTAGTTAGTACAAACAATATGATCCTGAATCATTCATATGGAGATATGTGAGTGGGGGTATCCTATGCAATGAGTTTGTATAAGATTGGACCTCGACTTAGTCACTTTTACTTTATAACACCATTTACTGTTTAAAACTAACTAATTAAAATTTGATGACCTAGGTAACTCGATCTCAATCCTAAGCTAACTATGAACTTCTGTTTATTCGGGATTATCCTTAGATCTACATGGGTGAGAGCAATTCAACAGTGCTAGCTCAATAAGCCTCCCATTTCAGGGGTAAGACCGGGTAAATAGCTAGGGACATAGGATGCAAGACGGACTTCACTCCTACCCATCTCTAAGGGTAATAGATAGGTTGTTCCCTTAAGTGTTGACTTCGGAATAAGAACAAAGGGCCCCACCCTCTCACTAGGCTGAAAGGGACTAGATTTATTGGTTGGATCATAAATCAATTGTTCTTTAGAGGTTCAATGGGATTGAAGGAACAAGAAGTGTTCTCGGGGGTAAAACAGTATTTTGACCCAGCCAAGACCACGAACAACCTGTGAAAGATTGACTTCCTGGTTATGGTTATATCAGATGGATAGAAACATATCTACAGTGAGGGGAGTGCAATTACGAGACTTTAATGGAATAACCCGTTAATTAATAAATGTTGATTAATTAGGCTAAAGAGTTTTATCGCTTAATCTCGAATTGTTGGAGCCCATGATCTGTAGGTCCATTAGGTCCCCCTACTAGCTCATATGGATTAAACTTAGAATAGTATGTTGAATTAATTTGAATTGTTCGAATTAGGAAAAGGGATTAAAACCAACAATTATATGCGATATCGTTATCAGTTTTTTGTATAGCGCTCTATATTCAAATGTGATTTGAATTTTGAAATATGAATGCGGATTCATGTTCGAAAGGTCAAAATTAGTCAAGAGGGTCAAAACTGTAAAAAGTCAAAGGGTTGACTTTTTCACTAGGGAAAGTCAAAGTTTGAGTTTGACCAAATGGAAAAAGATCATTTTTCCCTTGACTAGAGTTAGTGGAATTATCCAACATTTTTGTTGAATAATCCCACTAACTTAAGTGGACTATGTGTAAACATTATAGAATAACACATAGCCCACTTTGGTTTAGTGTTTTGTGAGGTATTGATCTTTGGTGAGTTTTTACATGCATTAGATGCATGTAATAGTTTTATAAAAGGAAGTTTTCTTTTGAAATAAACTTATTCTTTCTCTTTTAGCAAGCTAATTTTTCTATAATTTTTTGTTTTAAAATTCTCACCATTTTTTTCTTTTTTCTCACATTAACCTTGAACCTCCCTTTATTCTCTTTTCATTCCTTCATTCATCGGGTCCCACAACCCGGTTCTGAGTCCAGAGAATAGCGGGTAAACTCTAGTGATGGTCCGGAAGAGTTCAGGTCGAGATTCAGCGAGAAAAAGCGTTTTCGGGAGCTACAAAGATAGTATTCTATCCCTTTTAGTTCACTGTTTTTTATACTTTTGCATACTAATTTCCTTTTAATTAAAAACAATTAGAGTGTAATTAGATCCTTATTCCGCTTCGTATGTCTTGTGTTCCATCACACACACACACACACACACACATATATATGTATAATGACCAACAATGAGCTAATTTGTAGTCAGAGATGATTGTCAGAGCCCTAAGTTTGTTGCACAAATGTATGAGTCAAAGATGGTTATTGAAGTTTATTATCGAATGTGATTTTTGCCAAAGTTTGTACTCGAAGGTAGTTGTCAGAGCCCCAAGTTAGTAGTCGGAGTTTGTTATCAGAGGTGGTTATCGGAGCTCATAGTTAATAATTGTGTTGGTCGTGCAAAGGTGGTCGTCGAAGTTGTCGAAGCTCGAAATTGATCATTAGAGGTGGTTGTTGGAGGCTAGAAAGTGTCGTTGAAGTTTGTCGTGCGAAGGTGTCACCAGAGTTAGTCGACAAAGTTGGTCGTCGAAGGTGGTTGTTCGAGCTCGAAATTGATTGATGAAGTTAGTCGCACGAAGGTGGTCGCCAGAGTTGTCATCGAAAGTGCTTGTCGGAGCACAAAATTGGTCGAAGTTGGTCGCGTGAAGGTGGTCATTAGAATTGGTCGTCAGAATTGTCATCAGAGGTGGCTATCGGAGCCCGAAGTTGGTCATTAGAGTTGGTTGTGTCAAAGTGGTCGTCAGAGTTGGGTCTCAGAGTGTGGCAACTGTAGTCGCCGATAGTAGATAATGAATGAAGTCATTGAAAACATCGGAAGAAGGGAGAGTTAGAGTGAGTTAATAAAGTATACCAACTAAACTCCACCAACATTTAAAGTTGATAGGTCAAACAATAAGTTGGTATATTATACCAGCTCAACTCAATTCATGTTAGTAAGCCAAACAACCCCTAAAATAGTAGCTTGTAAATTTGTTGCTAAATACGTATTATTGGTTATTACAAACATTAGTTGCAACATGAATAAACATAGTTGAAAGTTATTTATTAATTAAAAAATAACGTTGAATTTAATATGTAAACATAATATAAAATTTAAAATATGATAGTTTTTTACTAGCCATTTTACATTTAAACGAAAAAAAATAAAAGTGATGATGCAGTACATTCGGAATATAACATTAGGGGTATTCAAATAACCCGATAACCCAAACAACCCAGACTATCCAACCTAAAATGTAAGGATTGGGTTGGGTTAGTTTTGTTCTTAGGTTGGGTTGGGTTGGATTTTTCTATTTTTATTAGGTTGAGCTGGGTTGTGGGTTGGCTAAAAAAAATTGGGTTGACCTAACCCAACCAAAATTTTGTGTGTATATATATATATATATATTCCTCTTTGTTTAAAGTTTGATTTCTTTGTATTGATTAATTTTTGAATTTTTAATATTTTTCTTTTAAAATTGTTATGATATTTGTCTTTGTTTAAAGTTTACAATAAATATCATAGATATTTGGTATTTACCATCTTAATTTTATGAGATTTTAATTATTAGTCATGTGTTATATATAAATTTATATATTTTTCATTAAAAATAGAAAAATAAGTTATAACCTGACAACCCAACCCGAATTTTAAGGGTTGGGTTTGATTGGGTTGGAAACTTTATTTGGGTCATTTGGGTTGCCAATTAAACCAACCCGAATTTTTGGATTGGTCTAAAAAATACCCTCAACCCAACCCATGTACACCCCTATATAACATTGTCAAAGAAACATAAAGACAAATATCAACCTGCCACAAATGTGTGTATAACAAGTTATATCAACCTATTTAGACTATCTTCTAAGTCATCTCAATTTATATCAACTTTAGTTATAATTCTTAAATTACATCAATAAAATATGAACAAGATTAGTAGCGGTACTGTCAACAGGTTTACATAACCAAGATTTTAACATAAATTATTTGATAAATATGCAAACTTCAATAGTGAACAAAGTTGGTAGAGTTTAGTTATTTCACCGTAGATGGTGAAAAAAAATATTTTCTTCTAGTTATCATTTTGAGTTAAATATCATACAAAAATAATAACTGGCCATACATAGGCAAAAACTAAAGAGAACACACTCAATTTAAAGAGAAACCAAAAGAGTGAGAGAAAAAAATTACATCCTCCTAACCTTTGGCGTTGTATCAATTAAAACGTTGAACTAATATTTGTATCAATTTAAACATTGAATTTTGTAAGTGTATTAATTTATATAATCATTGAAACATCATTCGAAAAACATAATTAGATACTTGTAATTGTTTCAATTAAACTCCTAAATTGTCATAAGTGAAATTGTGAATCAATTAACTATTTACTAAAATTATTTTGAATGTGCGCTAATATTTTCAAGTCAATTGGTTTATTCATATGTCGAGTTAACAAATGGACAATGAAAATTGACACGTTAACAATTTTCAAATAAAATTATAATTGAAAGTCCAAATTGATTAGCTTATGAAAGCTTATAGGCACCTCATGCAAATATTTATTTAGTTCAACAATATATAGGGGTAAAGATTTAAACCTCTAACCTCTTGGTTGGTAGTTCATATTTGATGCCAATTGAAATGTACTCGTGTTGGTGGCAACTCAAATCTTAATCGGATGGTATGTATGCACTTCAAATCATACATTGCATATTGGAGGGGGTCCATTTCACATTTACTAAGTAACTCCATATTTCCCTTTATCTCTACATTTCACATTTTCCAAGTAACTTCATCTTAATTTATTTTTCACAATTATCGAACAACTCAATCTTACAATTCTATCCTCTATATCCAAATTTACTAACTCTAATATATTCACCTCAGATTTATTAATTCTACTAAGTGGGCAAAACCCCTTAAATTTAGAAAATAAACAATACAAATAATTGAACTATTGTCTAACACACTAATTCCAATAAAAATAGAAATGCACTATTTTTCAATAAGATTTTAAAGTTATGTATAAGCTTCAATTTATACACTTAAACATAAGTGGATAAGTAAGATTTAGCTTAAATCTTATATATGATATTCAAATATTGCAATTTAGTTAACGTTGCAATTTAAACTGCATAGATGAATACTTTTTTATATATATAATAATTATAAGGACGGAGGATCGAAACATTAAAATCTTTAGGAAATAAAGTTATGCCAATATCAGTAGAGTCATAGATGAATCCTGGGATGAGGATTTTGTGATTCCCTTTGGGTTTCTATTTACATTGATTTAAATTTTGGTATAATTTTATCGAAAATTCTAACGGTAGTTTGAAGGATCTTAATTGTAACACATTTAAATTATTTAATTCCAAGTTTTAAAATATACAAAATAAAATAGGATAATTCACTCCCTACAAAATCTATCACCCTTTCTTGTTAGGAAAAAAATGATAAAACTCTCTCTATGTTCCTTTAGGAGGCGTTTAACGTACAGGTTTGGAATCTTCAACCCAGAAAAATTAAGTTTAGAAATTAAACTGAGAGATTTAGGTAAGTTGACTTTAAGAAAAATGTATTTGAGTGCGGTTTTAGAAATCTAAATTGTGTTTAGAGTGCAAGCTTAGGAAACTTGTAAATTTATAAATCTTAAATTTATGAAATATTTTCTTGTATGATTAGATTTTAGTAGTTCAACTTGTCATCTTAATTATTTTATTATAGTTGAGTTTAAAATAAACCAAAAAATTTAGAAGAATATATATATATATATATATATATATATATATATTGAATTTTGAATTAGGGATGTGAAATATTTTTTGTATTTAATTAATAATTAGATTTTGGATTAGTTCAAACTTGTTATCTTAATTATTTTATTTTAGTTAAGTATAAAAATAAACAAAAAAAAATAGAAGAATATATATATATTTTTTGAATTTTGAAATAGAGATATACTAAAATTATATTTTTATTTAATTTATTGTTTCAATAATTTGGTATTTTGATTTTACTAGGTTTTGATATAAAACTTCATAGAATTTTGTCCTTAAATAATTTGAAAAGGATTGATTCTTTTACCATAATATGATAACTTCAAATTGAAATAAATTAGTATTTTAGTCTTAATGCAATTATTGAAAAGTTATAAATTTTTTTTTTATCAAAGTACGTGTGAGCAATTTTTTAAAAAAATATTATAAAATTTGAATTTTAGTTATTATTTGGTCGTCGAGTTGTTTCCACCATTTCAAATCCTTTATGTTTAAAAAATATTATAAATCTTCAAGTTAGTTAAATTGACCAAGAGAAAAAATGAAAATGTTAAATTAAATTAGAATTTTCTATACATATAGCCTAAATAAATATACCTAACAGTTGTAGTCTAATAAACTATTATTTTACATAAAAATATGACTCAAAAAAGCCAAAAACTAAATCATGTTATATGTCATGTATATTTACACTTTCCAATATATTACCATATATTCGACATATACTTGAGATCTCAATAAATAGATGATCGATTTTTAATTATGAATAATAGAAAATAAACATAATCTCCTAAAAAGAAACATTAATTTTAAACAAATAAGGAAAGAGAGAAAATTAAACAAGATAATCTATAATAATAATATTTAAAAAATATCCAAGAGAAAAAATAGTTAGAAGAAAGGGAAAGGGTACTTTCAAAAATATTATTTTAATTAAACTAAGGGCCTATTTGGAATGACTTAGAAAAAAAGGGTCGGCGAAAGTGGTGGCTAGAGGTTGACCTGCGGCGGTCGTCTGAGTTGGATAATAACGGTCACCAAAGGTGGTGTATGAAAGTTGGGTGACAAGCTTCCTAGATTAAATTAGAAAAAATAAAGATAACCCATGAGTTTGAAAAGTGTTTGCTATTCAAACCCATGAAAAATGGTGACTTCCTAAATCTTTGCCCCAAATAAGGGATGGGCTTAGGATAGGTTGGCAACCGGTGCGGGGCAGGGGCATTCCCCATCCCCATCCACACGGCATAAATTAATCTCATGTCGCCTTATCCACGCAAAGATGAAGTCGGAGATGAGGATTCTTTGTCACACCTCTCCCCAAATTACCCTCATAATCCAAGAAGAAATGTGAAGACAGCAATTGACAATCCTCTTATGACAACTACTACCAACATACTTCCATGAACATGTACTTCTAGTACCTGATAAGTAGTTTTATAACTCACAGCGGATTATTATTATAAGGTCTATACAGCCTAGTATATAGAATTTCACATAGTATGATACTTTATTTATAACAACCATTCAAAATTTTATCCTAACTTCCACGACATGAACATAATATCCAAGTTTAACAAGACATGATGAACCACCTAAGCTTCAAATCCTCTAAGGTTCTTGAGAAGTGTTTGACTCGTAAAACTGCTAGGCCTCGGGACATTGACCACTACCTGGGGAGGAAAATATTAAAAAGGATGAGCTAAAAATGCCCAGTGAGTGATGTATTTTAAATAAATCATACTTTCATAGCTCATGATATAAACATTTTTAGAATAAAACATTTACAATCACATTCTAGAGTTTAGAAATAAAATTTTGAAAATATAAAATCATAGCATGTAAAACCCTGAACTAAAACTCATCAACATTTCATGTAAAATTCCTCTACTCCTTCGCCTGAACATGTGGGATAGCCCTTTTGCTCAATCCCTAATAACCTTAGCTGAGAGAGAGCCATTTTGCTTGATTTTATCAATGTCAATAACATAGATCTTATGTGCACGTAGAACTGAGTAGTATCCTGCCTACCTTACCATACATTCGATAGCAAGGATCGTCACGTAGTTGGGTACCTTACCATACCTTCGATACTAATGCTTAGGAGTAGGTTTTACATATCAAACATGCATATTAATATCATAAAACAACATATCAAGATTACAAGAATCGGTAAATAGCTCATTTTAATGCTAAGTCATGGTATAAAACTCAAGTAGAACGCATGGGAAATACATGTAAAATCCGTCTCTAAAATATCAACATGCGTTCGAAATCGATTCCTATCACTTAAAACATGCTTTGGATTTTATTTTTTTTAAACGAACTAAGTATTGGTAATTCATAAGTAAAACACTTAGCAAATATTTTGAAAATTAGTCACTCGTTGTCTTTGAGTTGCTTCTTTAAAGGATTGTGAGCCTTCCCTATATGTGCCTACCCTGTAAGAATAATAAGAGCTTTTAATTAACACTTAGCCCTCTCTTGAGCTTAACTTACTATTCAAGCTAACATATGCTAAGCCTTAAATCTAGTTCGACGCATTGCCTTGATCCCTTTCTACTCGATGCATCTTTAGTACATTGGTACTTAATGCATTACTACACTTAACCAAATTTTTACCTTGCATCTAACTAGTGTGTGGCAGCTTGCACAAGATACTTCTAGGTGTCATAATGTGTTGGCTTCGTTTATGCGACGGACGCTTGTGCACATTTAGCCTTTGCTGGTCAGCTACTTGCTTATGTATGGCTTGCAACTGCCTGCTTGTTTGTCCAACCAAAATTCCAGATTTCATTTTCAACTTGAATAACTTAAATTCCAGACATAATCTCAAGAAAATTCTTTATAAGAACTTATTCCTAAACATCTGAACTAGCTTACCTTAGAATTCCAGCCTCTTATTTTCTCCATGAGATTAGAATTTACCGAGTTTTATAACTTAACCACGTAGCCTTAGATTCTCAAACACTTGAAGAAATTCTTCAATCTTCAGCTCAATTCCATGGAAATTTTCCTCTGGCAGTCATGGATCAACTCCCTCACCGTTCAAGCTTTAGAATGACCATAACTTTCCTTCCTTAGCACGATTAGAATGCCCAAACCAAGCCCTTCAACTCCAAACTTCTTTTTATACTAAGGTCGCATTATCACATAACATTCTTAGGACGACAGCTGACGCATTAACCCATTATCATGGCCTCTAAACACGCCACTTAGCCCGCTAATTTGGTGATTAAACTGAATGCTTAAGTCCTTTACCAATGCCTAGGTTGGTGTCCTAGCCTATCTTTCTTCTTGGCGACGCATACCTCGGCTAACACCGAACTATTGGGGTTGATGCCCTAAATCTCGTAAAATCCTATAGTTTGTAAACATTGTATGAACAAACTCTTTATGTGATTAATAATATATTCACTTTGTCTATAAAATATGTGATATTTTAGTTGCATTAACCACAAACCAACTAACATCCAAGGTTATCGTTGTAACTTAAACATGTATGTGGTGACATACGGGTGGATCATGTTTAAGTGATAACTTAAATGGTCTGTAGTAGATGGATAAGACTGGGTACCTTATCCTGGTGACACTACGAGTATGGTCCACTTTGTAGGTGTTATATTTATTGTAAAGTTCTACAAATGATTTGATTCTGATCATTCATGTATTAGACATGCGAATGAGGATATTCTATACAAAGGAGTTTGTATAAGACTGGACCACGAAATGTTTAGTCTCATTATATAACACCGTTCATAATAGAGACTTACATTCGTCAGGATGACCATAGGTAACATGACCTGAATCCATAGTGAGTTGTGAACTCTTGCCTACGAGGGCGGTATTTTGATTTGTATGGGCGAGAGTGGCCAGGTCACTAACTCAACAAGCCTACTATTTTGGGGATTCGTCTAATTAGGGAGCTGGGAACACTGCTACACAAGATGAAATTCACTCATTTCCTAAAACAGGGATAAGTAGATAAATTGATCCGTTCAGGGCTGATTCCAGGTCTTGAACAATGTGACGCCACACCCTCTCCTGGCCCGAAAGGGTTTTAGTCATAGAGACTATGATATATTGTTTATTAGAGGGATCAGTGGTACTTAAAGAGTTGGATGTAATTACAGGAGAAAAACAATTATTTGGTCCAGCTGTACTTACGAGCAATTTTTGAAGAGTCATCGTACGATTGATTGGTTATATCCAGTTACACAAAAATATATATGTAGTACGAAGAGTGCAACTGTCGATCTTTAGTGGAGCGCCCGATAGTTAACGAATGGTAAATAATGTAATTAAAGAGTTTAGTTAATTATTCATGTACGATCCGCTGCCACTCAAGGATCTCTTCAATACGAGTTCCTTCAATTGGTATCAAAGCCAGGTTGTTGGTTATGTGATTAATAATATATTTTAGTTGTATGAACAAACTCTTTATGTGATTAATAATATATTCACTTTGTCTATAAAATATGTGATATTTTAGTTGTATTAACCACAAACCAATAAACTAACATCCAAGATTATCATTATAACTTAAACATGTATGTGGTAGCATACAGAAGGATCATGTTTAAGTGATAATTTAAATAGTCTGTAGTGCATGGATAAGGTTGGGTACCTTATCCTTGTGACACTACGAGTATGACCTGCTTTGTAGGTGTTACAGTTGTTGTAAAGTGTTACAAATGATCTGATCCTAATCATTCATGTATTAGACATGCGAACGGGGATATTCTATACAAATGAGTATGTATAAGACCGGACCACGAAATGTTTAGTTTCATTATATAACATTGTTCATAATAGAGACTTACATTTCACTAGGATGACCATAGGTAACATGACCTGAATCTTGAGTGAGTTGTGAACTCCTGTTTATGAGGGCAGTTCTTTGATTTGTATGGGTGAAAGTGGCCGGATTGCTGACTCAACAACCTACCATTTTGGGGATTTGTCTGATTGGGGAGCTGAGAACACAACTACACAAGATGAAATTCACTCCTTCCCCAAAGTAGGGGTAAGTAGATAAATTGCTCCCTTAAGAGTTGATTCCGGATCTTGAACAATGTGGCGCCACACCCTCTCCTGGCCCGAAAGGGGTTTAGTCATAGTGGGATTATGATATACTATTCATTAGAATTTAGAGGGATCAGTGGTACTTAAAGAGTTAGATGTAACTACAAGGGCAAAACGGTAATTTGGCCCAGCTATACTTACGAGCAATTTGTGAAGGGTCATCGTACTGTTGATTGGTTATGTCCAATGGACACATAAATATATATCTAGTGTAAAGAGTGAAGCTGTCGGTCTTTAGTGGAGTGCCCGACAGTTAACGGATGGTAAATAATGTAATTAAAGAGTTTAATTAATTATTCACGTATGGTTGGAGCTTCAAGCTACAGGTCTATAAGATCCCATTGGTAGCTCAAAATGATTTAGTTAAGAGTCAGTTTTTTTGGTTAATTTGAATTGTTCAATTTACTCAAAAGGATTTAGTTTTTTGTTCAAATTAAATTGTTTAAATTATACATGATATAATTGTAATAATGTATTTGATGCATTATAGTTTAATGGGAAGAAATAAATATTTGAATGAGATTTAAATATATTTTCTATGAACGTGATTCATAGTTAATTTTAATGTAAATATAATTTATATTAAATGCCATAAAATAGAGAAAAGAAACCATAGTTTATATTGTATGTGATACAATATTAAAACTATAGGTTAAATGTTATATTTGGTATAACATATAATTTACTATATATATATATATATATATAATATGATAAGTTAGTTATTATATTTATTTATATTATTTTATTATTATTTGACTAATAACTTCTCCATCTTTTCTCTCCAACTACTTTAGTTGGTGGTTATTAGTTTTGTGGCAAGAGGAATAAAAGAAAGGTAGTTTTCTCTTATTTCTCTATGGCTAACGATTGGTATTACTGTTGAACGATTGAGAATTTACATAATTGTTCTATGTTTTTGTTTTTTTAGTGTTTTCTCAATCTTCCTCCTCCACTCAAACTATTCCTCCTAACCAAAATAGTCAAAGCCCACTACTCCTAGGTTCTCACCCCGAGAATACCAAGGACTTTCTGTGGTCGTGTCTGGGTTATTGTTCGAGGTTTCGTTGAAAAAGGTCTTCAAGGAGGAATGTGAGTGTTCGAGGGAGTTCCACGAAGAAAAATTCTTCAGGGGTAATGTATCTTGTACCTTTTTTTATTGTAAAAAGCATGTTGTAATTTATTTTGAATGCATATCTATTGTATGTTTACTGTAATTATGTTTTCAATGATTAATGGAATTTGGATGACGCTTCCGCTCAAGGACCTCTTCAATACGAGTTCCTTCATGCACACCTTTACTCACGGATCGCTATTCAACACGTACACTAGCAACACTCATCGACGTCCCCTTTAACCTCTCATGCCTTAGCACTTATTGTCTACCATGCGTTCATTTAAGCAACCTCGATTACTTACATACTATCCACCTTAGACCTTTACTAACCTTCATATGGTTCTTGACGCATACCTCCTGCTAGATAGCCAATTTCTTCCCTTGGATTTTGTGCCTACAGATGATCATGTGTTCCTCACTTCTAAGTTTCTGATTTCCTTCTAAGTGTTGGCTCTCTTATCTCTCTTGAGAGCACAACTTCTAGCACTTGGGAAAATTCCTACTCTCATTGCAACTAGCGCCACGCCTACCTTCATTTGCCTTGACCTTCCCAAATTTTGTCTAAGTGTTGGTTGCCCTTTGCTACCCAGAGCACCCCCTTAAATTTTTCCTCATCTCTACCTCACACGTATACTCGTTATAACCTCCATATAGTTTTCAGTAACAAACATTACAACCACATGCTTACGAGAATTTAAACACATAATTAGGATAATTAACACGTAATTTAATAGGGCTTAAACGTAAATAACTAGTACAAATAGGTTTAAGGGTTTACAATCTCCATCGAGGAACGAGAACCTATCCCCAAATATTAGAAAACACTACTAGAATAAAAGATGATTAAAAAAGTATACTTATCCTTATTAATCTCATGTATTGGTTGAATATAAAAATATTTTTTATTAAAATAATGTTAATAAGTTAATTGAAAAAATAAGAAAGTAAAAGAATTATAAAAGCCATATTACATTTACATCACAAGTAAATAAAAAAAAGGAAAGAAATGAAGAAGAAGAAGAATGAATACATAATTTAAAAGGAGATTTTCAAAAATAGGAAAATAAGGAAAACTATTTATACAAAATAGTAAAATTTATTAATAATATTTGATAGAGGCTAACAGAAATTGATAGAAGTTGATCACACCGATAGACGAGTACACACACATATATACACACACACATATATATATATATATATATATGTTATTTTTGTAAATAGATTGATATTTTTTCTATACGTGAAAATTTCTCAATTTTATTTATGTTTTAAAAATATATTAAAAAACTAAACCTAGCGGGATCAGGGTTAGGTTAGAGACTGGGCAACGATACTCTCCCCATCTACGTCCTATGCCCAGACCCTACTTTAATCTCTATCCCCAGTTAAATCGAAGATTCTCCACCCGACCCTACAAATTTTATTATTAACTTAAGATGCATAACTCATCCAATCTCAACTTTCGAAATAAACACCTCTTACAAGTAAGTTTAAATAAAAAAATTTAGACGAAAACTATCTCAAAGAAAAAAAAGAAATTTAGTGATATTTTCATATTTTTATAATTTAACCAATAAATCATGAGATCAATTACGTTACGACCCACCAATATTCGGGGCATATTTCGTAAATTCCGCCACCATTTAGGATCCCCTTTCTTCCTCCAGTCCACAGTCCTTTGTCCTCAGTCGTACCCCCATTCTCTCGTTTCTCTACACTTCCCACAAACACAGCAACGCCCACTGTAACTACAGACTTCGCGGCGCCTTCACATTCTCACAACCTTCTCTTATCTTCTCATCTTTAACCTTTGTCATTTGCTCTGCTTCGATTTTCATCTATATATTCTCTCAATTCTTTCTCCGCCCATTCCTTCTTTCCCCATTCTTGCAATGCTCCAAACCCATTTGATTTTGTTCTGCCAGAGTTAATGTACGGACGCGCTCAACCGTTGACCACGGGCGACCAGATCGCCTCCGTCCCCGACTGCGGCGACAGTGGTGAGCCCTTGGATAATCGTCTCGTTCGATACGGAGCTAACTCTCTCGAAGATGGTGGTGGAGTAGGCGGCATGATCGAGGATCTCAACCCTGATGCCGTTTATGCTTCCACCGGTGATGGTTCGGACTTGGTTGTTCAGCGCAGCGATGGTTCAAGCCAGCTCACGCTTTCATTCCGTGGCCAGGTTTATCTTTTCGACGCAGTCTCTCCTGAGAAGGTACAGTGTTTATGAGATTTAGGGTTTTTAAGTTTTGAATTTTTTCCCCTCTTCTTCTCGTTGTTATGAAGTTTTGTAATGGGACCGGGTTTATAAAGCTTGAAATTTCTGGAACCTGTGAGTTTTTCAGAATGGAATAGTACATCGAGTTCGAAACTTTCATATTTTCTTTTGTCTCAACTCTCATGGCGGCCGCAAGGGGTGGGAGAATTGAATACGAGGTTTCGGTGGGACAATTGAATACGAGGTTTGGTTAATAGTAAAAGAATAACATTCCGTATCCTTTGTAGGTTCAAGCAGTATTGTTGTTGTTGGGTGGTTGCGAATTATCTTCTGGTCAGCAAAGCGTGGATTTGGTAAATCAGAATCAAAGGGTACTACTTGAATCTCGTATCACATTGTTTTCGGAGAAATTTATGTTTTTCTTTTTAATTCATTTCCTTTCATATTTTGTAGAATGCTGTGGACTTCCCTGGACGCAGTAGTCAACCTCAGAGGGCAGCCTCGTTAAATCGGTTTCGACAGAAAAGGAAGGAGCGATGTTATGACAAAAAAGTTAGATACAGTGTCCGTCAGGAGGTTGCTCTAAGGTCTGGCGATGAACATGTTAAGTTACTGGCTGGATTTTGTATTTTCTTCCCTGTTTGCACGTTCCCTGATTTCACTTTTTCCTTGTCTTTCACATTTTCATTCAGATCTAACCCTCTGTTGTACATTAGCAGTTTTTGGGTTTGTGCATGTTGTGTGTTCACCCAGCTTTTGCTTTCTAAAGAACTCTGGGTTTTTTTATCTCTTATTTAAATTCACCAAATAATTACAGGATGCAACGCAACAAAGGACAATTTACTTCTTCCAAGAAGCCTGATGGTTCGTATAGCCACGGTAGTGTCTCAGAGTTAGGTCAACATGAAAGTCCACCAGAAACTTCGTGAGTTTTCATGGTCCTATAAATTATAACAATCTGAAACAACTATTTTATGCTGTCTGTGGAATCTGGCATTTCATTTCCGTATCAGAATTTGTACATTGTTGTATGTTAGAACTCACATTTATATCTTATTTATATCCATGCAATGTTTTGCTTTCTCTAGATGCACAAATTGTGGCATAAGTTCAATGGCAACCCCAATGATGCGGCGAGGACCGTCTGGGCCTAGATCACTTTGCAATGCTTGCGGACTCTTTTGGGCAAACAGGGTAAGTATGCTCAAAGTTGATAATTTTGTACTGCTACTTATATTTTAAGGAAAGCTTCACTTTCCCTTGATGGTCTGGGTAATGGATTTGCCAGACCTTTGCATGGAACTTATTGGCATTGTATGATGTAAGACGTGTCGTTTTTATGGATCTCTATGGGGCACAATGATTCTAAGCTCTAGCTGCACTTAGGACGAGTGGGAATGGAAAAAGTGATGATGCACAGTGTCTAGGTTACTTTGGGCCTTTTTGGTAGTAGTTGGTCTTTAAGGAAAACGTTTGATGTTGTTAACAATTTCTATATCAAACTTTTACCAGTTCTTGCATTTTTAATTCTTCTTATTCTTGCACAATTTTTCTGTTTCTCCATTAGCTAACTAACCATCTTATGTAAATATCACTTTCTTCGTCATTTCTTCGCCCTTTCTTCTTCCATTTTGCTGCTTCTTGACATAGTGTGATTAGAAGTCGTTTTGTAGTTTTATTTGACTGTTAAATCATTTTTATTTTTTCAGTTATTCAGTTGATTCATTTGGATTATTAGGCTATAGCTTCTCTATAATTTGAGCTGATGAACTTTTGATCATTAATAGAGGTTTAGTTAAAAGTTCCTTGAGATATTTTCTCTTTCGTTTCTTGGTTGCCTTACCTCCCTTGATCTTTGTTTTAATTTTCTTGTTTGATAATTATTTCTCTCGCTACCCTTGCTTTTCTCTTGCTCAGTCCTCCTGTCCACTTTTTTTTTTTCATTTTCTGTTCATCTTTTCCATGCAGTTTCTTTAGATGTTCCTTTTAAACTTGGTGATCGAGTTATGGAAATTCTTTTCTTCCCTATACCTATCACCCCCTTGCATCCTAAATCTTGTGGAAGGATGCCCAACTCAGCTTGATTAAATGATTGTCACCCTCCAATCTAGCACTATCCCAATAAAATCTCCCAATTCTCATCTTGGCTTCCTTGCAACTTTCTGCATTGATTTTGAACTTGCATAAATAGCCGTTGGAAGGTTGTACCAAAAGAATTTTACTGAAGTTGGTCTGCAAAAGATTACAAGAAATGAGGAGAAATCTGAGAAGAAGCCCAAGGTAAAGTAAAGGCACCTTCTCAATACTTCACCAAAAATTTGTTGGGGGTCCTCTCCGTAAAGGTTTTACTGGCTAAAGAATATACTGAAATTAATGGATACACGGGAGGCATAGTGAAAGACATTGGGTAGTTCTTACAAGTTACAATCGAACAACTTCCACTCCTTCTGCAACCCATTGTACTGAAGACAAGTTAGATATGGCACTCCTCTGCAACATAGAATCCTGCAATTTGACCATTTACCTTACTCTATGCACTAGAGAGGCAGAAGTCTGGCACTAACTACAAAAGTGACTCTAGTCCAGACCATTGTCATAATTAGAAAACAGTCTAGTGACTGACGTCCAAACAAAAGCATTAAACCTCACCAACTTTCAAACCTCCTCCCAGATTTCTCGGCATCTCTAAAGATCCTATTGTTTCTCTCTAGCCAAATATCTCACAAAATAGAAGAAACTCACATGCCACAACACTTTGCTCTTCTTTCTAATTGGAGGATGCATAAGCACCTCCTTCAGCAAGGACTGCCCATCTTTACTATGAGCTCCACCAACACTGAAAGACCTCCGTCAACAAACCCAAAGGTTGTTTGCAAATAGACACACTCCCACAACAAATGATTCATATCCTCCTGATGTCTCATAAGGAGAATGCACCGTTGTTGGAGCAAGACAAAGGAAGAATGTCTTTGGCCACTATCCAAGTTATTGACTCTCCTTAGTAAAACCTGCCACTCAACTATAACCTTTTTTGAAATTTTTACCTTCCATTAGGAGAAGATTGATGCCTTAGGAGCAGTTGATGGGGCCAAGGGAAGATGAAAGGTGAAAATAGGAATGACAAAAGAACTCCTAGAAGGGTTAGGGGACTACCCCCTAACACCCCTCCTCCACCGAACAGTAAATCCATTTTGAAGGATAAAAAGTGATCTGGCACATCAACTGCCTCCCTATCTAACGAAGAGCGGCGCCATAAAATGCAACCTCTTTTCTGAAAGAAAGTAAAGATGAGAAAATAAGGCACACAGAAGCTTGCCTCCCACCCAACAATCCTCTAAAAGAAATAAATTCTAAGGTTGTCACGAACTGAGCAACTGATGAATGGAGAAAAAGGAAGGCTCGAAGGGATAGCTTTCCAGAGGGTTTTACTGAGGCCAATAGGCTCCCCATCGAAGTCCACTTAAAAGGGTGAGAGGAATATGTACTCACAACCATTTTGTACCATAGCGTGTTAGTCTTAATGAAGGACGACCATCAATGGCAGATCCATCATTTTTGTTTAGGGGCTTAGTTTAAAGCTTCACAAAAATATTATAATGAGTATTTTTTTTTTAATTACAAATTTAGTTCATTAACTTTCAGTTTTGTCTCTTATAGGTAATGAACTTTAAAAATGTCTAATAGGCCTCTAAACCCTCAATTTAATGTATGGTTTTCTTTAAAAAAAAAGTGACTTATTAGGTATAAAATTGAATTTATGTTGAATGAAATTTAAACTTTAAATTTTTGTGTTTAGTAGATCCACAAATTTTAAAAAATATCGAATAGCTAGACCTATTACTCAATTACACAAAATTGAGGGTGTGTTTGGGGCAAGGATTTCTTAAGACTATAATAACTACCTCTTGCTACAGCAAATACTATTTTGTATTCTCCAGTTAGCTATCGTCAATACTATTTCAAAATCCCAATTTGCTGCAATATTTGCTATTTGCTACAGTTTTTACTATTTTACATTCATTATTTTTTTATCCTTTGCTATAGTATTTACTATTTCCTTCTTAAACTAAAATAGTTTACACCTCAAACACATACTATTATAACATACTATTATAACCTAAACTAAAATAATCTACACCCCAAACAAAAAATATAATAATCCAACTATAATAACCTAGGATTATAATAACCAACTCCTTGCCCCAAACGCCCTCTGAAATTTTAAGACTTGATACACACAAAATATCATTAGTCTCTTTTCATTTTATCAATGAAAAGCATACTTCTTTTAATAAAAACACACAAATTGAACTCTAAGTTTACTCTTTTTAAAGTTCATAGACATACAAGTTTTAAAATTTAAAGACTAAACTTGTAATTCAATCCTTTTTTTTTTTTTCTTAAATATATATACTTTTTAATTTGTTGCACCATTATTTGGTAATTCATATAATTGTTTCTTCTTCTCTCTTTCTCTCTTTCTTAAAGGTCAATATGAATATAATAGTAGAACTAAAAAATTGTTTTGAAGAATTTGAATGCAGAAGGATTCAAACCTGGGTGGGGGGAGGTGGTGGAGCATCCTAGCACAAATGACTAAAATGACTTCGTTTTATACTAATGTAACACTTTGAAGTTGGGAGGAGCCCCTCAAGCTTATGCTAAATTTTCCCTTGACCACCATAACCACTTGGCAAAAAGAGCCTCATTATGTAACAAACTTCTAAAACCCAAACCTCCAAGGTCAACATGCTTTAAGACCACCTCCCACTCAACTAAATGAGAACCTCCTCCCTCATCTAGCCTTTCCCATGAATAACTCCTCATCAACATTTTAAGATTCTTACAAATTGAATTCATGATCCTAAACAATATTCTATGAGTTTCCTTGGAAACTAAATTTAGTTGAGGGTTTGACAGTTGTCTCGTGATATTAGTCAAGTGCATGTAAGCTGACTCGGACACACATGTAGATTAACATAACTTGTCAATAAGTTTGTTAATGAGTCACCCATCATGGTATAGAGAAAAGGGGAGAGGGGTATCTTTCATTGAGGCCCTGAGAAGTATGAAGAAATTGCCAACCTACTTTATTGTAGGTTTTTCCAAGCCTTATAAAACTAACTTTCTCTTTCCCTTCAAATCCTCAATCACTTTTCTTTTGATTGGAGAGATTAATTTTAGGATTAGGAGAAGAGATGTGTGTATTTGGAGCCCTAACCCTTATCCTTAAAAGGAACATAGGTTTATGATTTGTTTGTTGAATGAGTAACCATAACTTTCATTAAGAATAAATGGAAAACAAAATACAAAAATAAAGTCCATAAAAGGGAGCCAAACTATGGAAGGGTGCTCCAATCTAGTAAAATAAGATCTAAAGGGTAATTATAGAACTACCTAATAAGGACCATACATCACTAAAAGGACCATACATCACTAAAATAAGATCATTGAAGTGCAAAAAGTAAAATAAAATCTAATAAGGACCATACATCACTAAAAGTTTTCTTTTGACCTCTAAAGATTCTATTATTCCTCTCATTTTCCGGAGAAAGGCAGGTTTTTGTGGGAAGTTGTGTGTGCCATTGTGCTTTGGAGAGAGGAACTCTTTTTAAAGGGTAGGAGAGGTCTTGTGTGAGGTGTGGGCTTTGGTTAGATTCTGTGTCCTTGTGGGCTTCTATGGTGGAGCCTTTTTGTAATTTTTTGTTAGGTCTTATTTTGTTCGATTGGAGTGTGCCGCCTGTTTTTGTAGTATTTCTCTCTTCACTTCCTGTGCACTCAATGTTGTATGATCTTGTATTCTTTCATATTCATGTATTGGGAAATGGTGCTATGATGTGTCAATCTAGTTGAGATACCACGGTGTACCCGCTGACCCTTCTATCTTTTATGTTCCTGTGTTTACATTGGGAATTGATTTATTTGTATTTTGAGCAATAGCCTCTTTTCATTATATCAATGAAAAGTTCCGTTTTCGTTTTAAAAAAAAAAAGTTTGGTTGTTCATAAAAAAGAAGATTCCATTATTCCTCTCCCTCAAATACCCCACAAAATAGCACACCCCACTTGCCAAAATCAACCTCACACAAAAAGGAAACATAACTTTTATGGTTGTATTTTGCAACAATCACCTTCTCAACAATTTTTTTTTGTTAGATGATATATAATTAAATTTACCTTCACCCATCCACTTAAGTTTTTGAGTCGATTGATGAAGATGATATCAGAGCAGGTGCTTCAGGGAGGTCCTGTGTTCAAAACCCTACAATGTTGTTCCTCCCCAATTAATATTGATTTCCACTTGTTGGGTCTTCTTCATATTTCAGCCCATAAGTGAGGTGAAGTGTTAGATGATATATAATTAAATTTACCTTCACCCATCAGCTTAAATTTTTGGGTCAATCGGTTATTTTAGATTTTTTTTCAAGTTGACAAATTTCTCAACAAAATCTTAAAACACCTCAAGCATACACGTGTATAGATTGATATATGCATCTTGAGGCTACATTCTATACATGCTTATGCATGTATAGTGTCAAATTGTCACTTCAATGTTACAGTCGTAGTTATCATTTTGTATTTGATTGTGATTCTTTTATTTGCACTTACAAGGTGAGCGGGGGTGGAGCAAAGCCCTCTTAACTTGTGGGAGATTTAAAAAATCATATATAATAGTTGATATTTTATAGTTTTCAACTTACTTTGCCCTTAAAAAGTCAGAATTCTAAACTTTACCCTACCAGAAGAAAATTTCTGGCTATTCCCTTTGGGAGGTAAGAAAGTCAAGTTCATTTAGATTTTTATTTTATCGAGTTTGGACTATTTGCTATCTTGATTATCCATGTGAATTTTACAATTGGTTTCAAATCCTATTATGGTCGTTACAGTTTCTTCAAGGTCTATGTCGTTGTGTATCGAGATTGTGAATGCTCGACCTACATTTTTCTCGTTACTTGGCAATTTCAGTTGCTTTCCTAGTTTGAGCTAAATTGCTAAGAATTCATTAGTCTATTTAACAGTAGTACTGGCTGCTGCTGTTAAATCATCAAAATTTTAAGTTCATTCAACATTGCAGGGAACTTTAAGGGATCTTTCAAAGAGAAGTCAGGACCATACGGTGACTCCGGCTGAGCAGGTATGTGCCTATTATAGAACTTTTTCTTTGTTTAACTTTTTAAGAACTCGTTCTGGTTGTGCCGTGTATTCTATGTTCCAACTCAACTAATTTCATAATTTTAGTGTGAAAGTGATGGTGCCAAGGACTTAGAGTGCAAACATGGTAACCATGCGCCCAGCAATATCGTATCTTTCTCAAACGGTGATAACTCTGCTTTAATGGCTGAGCATTAGAATTACGCTTGTCAATACAGATAAAAAAAAGGCCATTGTGGCTGTTTCTGGCTTCATTCAATCAGGCCCTCGTTTTGGTAATTTTACAACGTGGGTTGTAGAAGAATGTACAGATATAGCATTTGCCTTCTATTAAATACGAGAGAGATCATCTCCTCATTATGTCACCTTGAATACCCACCCCATTGTACTAACTGCTTTTTTTTTACCCCCTTAAAATTATGTCATTGTCCTCATGTGAGTGCGGGTTTGAACCTCTGATCTCTAAAAGAAAAATATATGTCAATTTTCACTGAGTAACTTTCATGTCGGCGATGACTTTGACTATCTTCATTATGTTTTGTTTTGGTGTACTAAGTTCTTTTAATGGTTTAAGGTGAATTCAAGGAGACGCATAATAGTTTGGTGTCAAATTGTAGGATTAATTTCTTGCTGAATTTCATCCTGAATAAGTTCTTTTAAGGGTTTAAGGTGAATTCAAGGAGACATAATAGTTTGATGTCAAATTATATTTATTAATTTCTTGCCGAATTTCAGCCTGAAATTTGTTGTGCTTTTAATAATAATAATAATAGTTTAAGATTATTATGTGGCTAGCAAAGGAGAGTGGAACCTAGCGGGTAATATATATATGCACACTTTAATGTTGAGTTAAATTCATTTTTATTTGGTCAAGTAAAGGATGCCCGAACATATAAAAATAATGAGATTTGATTGGAATAAGCCATCAATTTGATGAATGGAATCTTCAAACTTGTCTTTGGATACCCCCCCCGTTGCTTGACGCAACTTAGATGGAATCTTCACCTTCTGGATGTGGAACTAAAAAATAAATAAAGAGATTCATAATAGAAATAAAAAGCTCGAGGAAGTATTGCATGAATCTCTGCTTAAAGTAGTCCCTGCGAAGCTTTCGGGAAGAGGGGTAGTCTTGTGTGTAAGCATAGCATTTCTGGTCGACTCGTGGTTCTCACTAGTGTAGTTTTGTTTTGTTTTTTTTTTTTTTTTTCTTTTTTTGGTCCCTTTCCTTGGGTGTCTCCCAATTCTTGCATCTTTTTTGTTCTTTAAATTAAAAGAATGGAAGGGTTGGAAGTAAAAACAAAATTTGAGTTACAGAAAAGCAAAAAAATCTGACCGTCCGATCGGCGATGGTACATATTTACGTTTTTTAATCATTAATTTTAGACAATTAGACAATTTACAATTGGTTTGGAGTAACCATCGAAATCTCTACTTTTGCATGTACAATAAATAACCTTCAGTAATAGCTTTGGAATAATTGATCATACAAATTAATGCTCGCACACGTATATATATATATATAGATTTTGAAAAATAAAATCGAACTTTTAGGGTTCTAAGAACATGTTATATTTTGTTCAACAAAGTGGTTTTCATTCTTCTAGAAAGTCAAAACTGCAATGACCAAATTATTAGGCAAGTTACAATTACATGACATGACTTTTTAGAAGGATCAACTTGATGATTACAATTATGACATGTAAGAAAAGAGGTCTTAAAGTGTAGTGTTACTGAATGCAAGTCCTACGCCTTCTTTCTCTAAATTTCTTTGAACTGAAGTTAACTTTGATGTATGTATGCCTTATGCTCCTGAGTAAGTCTAACATTTGTTTTTGTTTAGGTTTGAGGTGAGAAAAGGGAAGAAGAAAATTGTCTTTATGTTAAGCTTGAAAAAGACCCAGGTAAAAACTATGTGGAGTTTGCTTTTAAGTGTTCTTAAACACTTAGTAAAAATCTAATGGGAAAGTAAGGTGAGGTGTGGAGCTTGGGAAGAGAAGAGAATGGTGTGAAGTATGACTTAAGCATAGGAGATTTTGGGTAAGTGATAGAAAAGAGGACAACCTAAATGCGATTAGAGGGCATAGGACAAGGAGCTTGGCGTTGAGAGGTTGATCAAGCCAAGCATTGAGGCATGAAGCGATGAGAAGGGTCATGTTGGCCGAGAGAGGTGTTTGAGGTGAAGGGCATTTCTATTGGGTTATTTGTTAAGAATTAGGAAAATAATTTCTTAATTTTAATTAGTGAGCTAAATGGCATGATTTTGGACTTAAGACAACAATTAGTGGCATGAGTTGTCACATTATTATGCAAAGTAAACATGAAATGGGAAGTATAAATAGAGGGATAGAAGAAGGAGGTCAGTTTGGTTAAATTACTCGTGCAAAGGGAGAATTTTTGCAGCCAAATTGAAGCTTGATGTGAAGAAGAAGACCGAGGGCTGTTGTGGACAATGGCAGAGCTTGCTCGCCCACGCTCAATGCCCAATCGCTCACCCACTCGATGCCTAGATGTACGCTCATTCGACGCCCATTCTGCGCGCTCTCGACACCTAGCATGCACGCGTGTGTTGCTGGCCTTGCCATCCATCCAAATGCTTGTGCATGCGCCTAAGCATCGATGTGCATATCCCAACGCCCACATCTCCCCTGACCGTGCGCCTAGCTGCCATGGGTTTGGCATTGGCCTAATTTGAGAAGTTTGGAGTTGGTACGCAATTTTTGAGTCCATTATGAAGTGCTATAGATCTTAAGCTATAAAACTGATAAAGTATGAACTCAAATAGGAATTTAAGGATTAATTAGGAATTGAGAGAATGCTTAAAGGGTTGGAATATTCAGAAGTTTTAAGTATTTAAGGTTGTCCAAAAGATAACAAGGGATATTTAGTCAATTTTCAGGCCAAATGAAAATTGGAAGAGCCTACAAATCCTTGGGAGCTAACCAGTAACACTAAGGGAGATTTTTTTTTTTTTTTTTTCAAATGAGTTCTTTGAATGTTCAAAGCATTTCCTTGGTATGAAGTATTTATTCAAAGCTATGATGAGAATGGTTTTTTTAATATATGTTTTATAATTTATTCTTTCGGATGTCATATCTTAAGCATGCTATGAGACTTGCAATTTCTTAGCATGATTTGAACTCGTATGTTTTTAAGGAAAGCTAGTAATTATACATGCTTTGATTCTTTTGATGTTTTTACAAGTACTTGATGTTAAAGCATAGTTTTATAAACTATTGAATGATGTACCTTGATTTTAGAGGCTCGGATACTCAAGAAAATGAAGGTATTTGGAAAGTCCAGGTGATAGATATGTTATAGGTCTTTGAGACCCACATTGGCATACACATAGGCTTTGGACTGTGTGCATGGGTGCTTAACCTTTTAGGGGCCTTATTGCATGCACGTATGAGAGTTATCGATGTTGGTATTGAGATTACTCTACATTAGTTAAGGTTATCGACATTGAAAGTATTGAGTTTGCTCTACCTTAACCAAGGTTTTGAGTACGAGTTGACGAACTAGTTTTAAGTAACGAGATTTAAGCATGTTTTCCAGAACACATGTTTCTATATATCTTTTTCTTAAAGATATGCAAATGTTCCATTGAATGTTTATACACTTAAAGTTCTGAAGTATGGATGGTTCCAGTTTTAGTTATTTCTTCAAGCATATTTTTGTTTAACTAGTCACTCATTGGGCTTCCGAGCTGACATTTTCAAATGTTTTCTCTCTTCAAGTAATGATTGAGTTCCTAGCGCCTAGCTTACTACAGTCAGTTTGCCACTATCTCAGATTGTAGATAGATTAGAGCCTTTCTTAGGTCATGAATTTGTGTTTTATTTGTCTTGGTGTTTTGTAATCATACTAGGGAGAGTTGAGAGAGACTTCTGTATATGTAAATGTTGTGAATGTTTATGCATGTTGGACTCAAGCATGTGACAAATAAAGTTTCTATCGCCTTAAAGGCTGATCTATGAGATTATGTATGTTGTTAAATATACAATTGCTTATTAGGAAAAGTAGGTGAATAGGTTGAGTAGGTTACAAGTGGGCAGTGGATGTCATTAGAGGGTTGATGTTTGCTGTCTTCACATCCATTTTTAGGTTAAGAAGTTAGCCTAGGTGGGGGTATGATAAGTTATATCAGAGCAAAAGATTTTGGAGGAATCTAGGGTCATGCATATTAGCTAGGATCATGTATTTCTATCATATATTATAGGAACCATGCCTAGGAAAAATGGCAAACTGCGTAACGACCTACAAGCGGGACTCAGGATGCTACCATGAGTTGGTAGCGGAGAATATAGTCTAAAGGGGAATCTAGTCACCCTTAGGTTGGCTAATATGGAAGGGCAGATTTTCACTAGGATAGTTTAAAGGTTAGCTTCTAGTGTAGGTACAATGCAAGCAGATCTAGAAAAGAAGTTTGGCATAGAGAGATTGAAGGCACTAGGTGCCACTACGTTCGAAGGTACAACGATCCAGCAGATGCAGAGATTTGGCTAAATCTTATAGAGAAATGTTTTAAGGTTATGTGATGCCCTAAGGATCGAAAGATGGAATTAGCTGCATTTATGCTCCAGAAAGGGGCAGAAGACTAGTGGATAATTATAGAATCCAAAAGAGGTGATGCAAGTACTATGACTTAGGAAGACTTCAAGAAAGCGTTTCAGGATAAACATTATCCTAAATCTTTCTGTGATGAGAAGCGGATCGAGTTCTTAAGACTTGTTCAGGGTTCGATGATTGTTGTTGAATATGAGAAGAAGTATATTAAGTTATCAAAGTATGCTCTTACTATAGTTGCAGATGAGTTTGATCGATAGAAGAGATTCAATGAAGGATTGCAGAAGGATATTTGTAAGCCTGTGACCGTTATTGTTGACTGGACAGAGTTTTATAAGCCAGTGGAGATTGCTATGAGAGTAGAGAAGAGTTTGGTAGAGAAAAAGCAGGAAAAAGAAACGTTCAAGAGTGGGCGAGCTATTCAACCATCAAATGGACACCGATATCATCCGAACAGGGGATTTGTGCCAAGAGTGTCTAGTAAGAGAATTTTTAAGCCTCGTTTCAATAGTCAGTCTACTTCTAGGGGCAACACAATAAGAAGTATACAAAGACAGAGATAGAGGAGGTCCAGTTTTCCAATAGAGTCTATTGGGGTTTTCTATTCAAGGCAACCTAGAGAGTCTACAGCTAGTTCAACAAGGAAACCATTGTGTTCTACTTGTGGGAAGCATCATTAGGGACAATGTCACAGCAGAGCTAATATCTGCTACAATTGTGGGCAGCAAGTCATTACAAGAGAGAATGTCCTCACCTGATGCAAGAAGATAAGGCTGAACATAAGACGACTTCTCAAACTATGAACCAACCGAATATAGCTGCAGTTGGAGGAGAGGGTATTAGTGGTGCTAAGCAGAAGGGACTTGCAGTACGACCTCGTCAGCAGGGAAAGGTGTATGCTATGACTCAGTAAGAAGTAGAAGATGCTCCAAGAAGTTATCAGCGGCACTTTACTGATTTTTAACAAGCCTAAACATGCATTATTAGATCCAGGGCTACTCATTCTTTTATTTTTTGTATGTTTGCTGTGAGCATTGACAAAAATTTAGAGCCTATGTCTGAAGAACTATTTATCTACACTTTTGTTGGTGACATTTTGGTAGTTAGTAATGTTTATAGAAATTGTGTAGCTAAGGTTGATGGTATAACTATGATAGTTTATTTAAATCCCCTAGAACTTCAAGAGTTTGATATTATTTTGGGAATGGATTTCTGATCTAAATATCATGCATCTGTGGACTGTTATAAGAAAGAGGTTGTGTTTAGAAAATAAAGAAGAAACTGAGATCATGTTTAAAGGGGATAAGAAGATCCTTCCTACTTGTTTGATATATGCTGTAAAAGCCAAGAAGTTGTTGAGTAAGGGTTGTACAACATATCTAACACATATAACTGATTTATAGGTAGGGAAGCTGAAGCCTAAAGGAATACCAATGGTGCGAGAATATGTGAATGTCTTTCCAGATGAGCTATCAGGGTTACCATCTGATAGAGAGGAGTCCACTATTGATTTAATTTAAGAGACAATACTTATATGTCAAGCTCCTTACATAATGGCACTGAATGAGTTAAAAGAGTTAAAAACTCAGTTACAAGAATTGGTAGACAAGGGGTATATATGACCAATGCATCTTCTTGGGGTTCACTAATGTTGTTTGTAAAAAATAAGGACAATAAAAACTCAGTTACAAGAATTGGTAGACAAGGGGTATATATGACCAATGCATCTTCTTGGGGTTCACTGATGTTGTTTGTAAAAAATAAGGACAACACACTCAGATTATGTATTGATTATCGAAAATTAAACAAGATGACGATACGTAACAAGTATCCTTTACCTCGTATATATGATTTGTTTGATAAACTAAAAGGTGCTTCAATGTTTTCAAAGATTGATCTAAGGTCAGGATATCGTCAATTGAAGATCAAGGAGTTAGATGTTCCCAAGATAGCTTTCAAGACTAGGTATGGACATTATGAGTTTCTGGTGATGTTGTTTGGATTAACAAATGCACCGATAGTATTCATGGATCTTATGAACCGCGTGTTCCATCCATATATGGATTAGTTCGTGATTGTATTCATAGATGACATTCTTGTGTACTCAGAAAGTAGGGAGAAACATGTAGAGCACTGATAACTTGTAGAAATACAAGCTTTTATATCTTTTTATTTAGAATAATTAGGAAAAATTATAGGAAAAAGGTATTAACTTGATATGAAATCCATACAGATAATCACACCTTTCATTCATGCATTACAAAACTTATAAATCTTGGAAATTATAAAATCTAACATCTCTGAACGCGAGATTTGAATGAAATAAAGTAAAAAAAAAAAAAAAAAAGACCAAGGAAACAAAAGTTGCAGCCATGAACACATAGAAAGTGATTAGATCAACACTTAATCTTGCATGCAAAGGACTACGAGTTAAGCAAACAACATGAAAGAAAATGACAAAATGTATGGGCGGTGGATGTTAAATCAAAACACAAATTGGTAGTAGATTTGAGACATTCGAGGCATAACCAATAAATCTGTGACATGAGTAATCGGTGTAATAGGACATGCAATTAGATGCAAAAGTGTCAGAGAATCATTAGAAAGAGACAAGAAAGTTGCCATTTTGACACCTATAAATAGCCATTTAGAAAATGACTAAGTAACAATTTTCTCATCGAAAGATTGGTCAGAGCTATACTCAAATTCCATCTCAATCTGCCATTGCCACTGAGCGTCAAACTTTTTTTTTTGAAGAATTCTGAGTGAGAACTCAATCGTCTTCTCTGAAAAAGGAGAGAGAGCTCACTACTACCATTACAACCACCATTGAAGTAGCCACCAAACTAGCCAAAAGAAGCGAGAGATTGCGGCCAATGACTTGACACTTTCATTCTCTGTTCTTTATCATATTTTTCTTTATATTTATGTTTGTATTAAGTAATTGAGATTGAAAAACTCATACTCTTAATATGAATATAATGCTCACATTTCATCCACTCACGTCTTCTATATCTTTGATCATGAGCAATTAAATCTTACATGGGTTGAGGAAGCTAAAATGACATTTTCTCTAAGTTTTGCATAAGCCAAAGTTCATCTTGTTTGATGTATGTGTATTACATTGCTTGAAGCCAATTGAGAAATTGATTTAAGTAAACATATTCAATGAGAGAGTGAGTGAGTGTAGATTTCATTAAACAAAGAAAGAAGTAGCTTTAGAGATAAAGTTGATATTTTTTCAATATATTAACTCATTGCATGCATCCTAGAGATACCATATTGTGGTTTAAAAACATTGAGAAATGAGTTCTCTATTTTTATGAGTTAGTGACATGATGCATGACTTATGTATTACATAGGAAATTTGAATGAAGTAGAATATTTTTTTGTATTCCAATAGTTAATTGTAAGATACATAACCTTCTTATATAGGAGAAAGGCTTAATACATAAATAGAAAGAATTATAATGAGAATAAAATAAAATCATTTATAACTTTACAACTAATTATTTTATTTATAACAACACTCCCCCTCAATCTGGTTTAAATATATCTTCCATTGTCAGCTCGTAGACCATTTTATTGAACAGTAGATATGGAATACAAACCACACCAGTTTCAAGTTTCTCTTTTATGAAATGTTTATCGATTTCAATATGTTTTGTTCTATCATGTAGAATTGGGTTATGGGCTATAGAGATTGCAGCTTTGTTATCACAATATACACATATAGGTGTCTTTTGAGGGACCTTTAATTCTTCCAATAATCTTTTTATCCATATTCCTTCATATATCCTGTAAATCCCAGATTCTATATTTCCTAGACAAGTATGTTTAGCCAAAGGAATGATATATTAAATATCTAATAAGTGAAAATCTGTTATTTATAGGAGTTGTTGAGAAAGGAAAAGAAAAAAACATATTAAATAGGAAAGCCCACTTATTGGTTGGCTAGAGGCACTAAATATGGGGTGACGTGGCAGTTAATCCTTGAACTCGGGAGGTGGCAGGAAGATTAAAAGGCAGAGGAACTTCGAAAGTTTGGTTTCGACAATCTACATGAGTAAATTTTGTAAAATCGGTGCCATTTGAAAGCTGGGAGGATCTAGTTTTCAAGGTTGTCTTGCCGGAGAAAGATTGCAGGAGAAGAATAAAAAGTGAGGAATTTGCAAAAGAGGCAGAATCTCAGATTAATCAGGGCCCGAGGTGAAGATTGGAAGCTCCAGGCCAGACCATAAGGAATTTTTGGCTGAAATTTTAAGAGAATTTGTGCACAAGTAGACAGCTGCTTGGGAAGAACAAGCAAACAGCTCACCGTGGAGAGTTATAGCGAGATATGGATAATAAGGATCTCGCTTATAAAGAAAATCTCGTTAATTTTGTGATGAGGATCTCGCTCTAGAAGGAAATCTCGCTAGAAATTAGGCTGAATCTCGCTGGCCAAGAAGAGCTAGGAGAGGCGTATAACCCGTTAAGAGGCCAACGAGCTATGAGTGACTACGTGATGATTTAATGCTTTAATGATTTAGAAACCATGATTTCCTTGAAATTATTTCTCATGCTAAGTGTTTATATGAAGTACCAAGCAACATATATTTGAAGTTATTTCTCATGCTAAGTAAAGCATGTTTTCCATGGAAATTGACATGATTTAAATATGTTATCTTGTCCAAATACTTTCAGCATGTTTAAGTAACTCTATTTTTATGATGAACTAGTATGATGGATGAACTAGTATGATGATTTGAGCATTAAGCCTTATTGTTCAATTAAATGTTTATGGCTAGTTATATGACGGATACTGAAGGACAATGAGAAGGTATCCTAGTTAAGTATCTAAGGTATGACGGTACTCAGTTACAACCTCGTGCACATTGGTAATACAACGTTGAGGTATTGAGCAAAAGGGTTCTCCCCGACTAAGGTTGACATTGAGGGTTAGATCTAGTAGTTCACTCTCAACTAAGGATAAAGACAGTCATATCTTCTCCTAGGCTAGAAGGATAGTTCTGGAATTGCTAATGCTTATGAATGTTTATCAATGCATGATGTTACTAATGTATGAGTTTTCCAAGTATGTTTCCCATATCTAACGCATGCTAATAGTTTTTACAGCTAGTTTAACACGAGTTAAGCCAACTTATTTTACAAAGTATGAAGCATGCGTTAAGGTTGAAACTAAGGTTGAATGAAGCTTGATGTACTGTGTTTAAATACCTAAGATTGCCAAAGTATATGCGTTGATATTTCGAAACACAATGAAGAGGAGTACTGAAGGTAAGAAAGGTATCTGAATAAATGTACCTAAGGGGTTGACGATACATAGAAACCTCCACATACACGTAGGTAGTTTTGAAGAAGAAGCCGAAGTATGGGTCTCCTAGGCCATAAACCAGCAAGGAGAGGCCGAAGCATGGGTCTCATGCCGATAACAGACGTTGGGAGCTAGAGCGATGTATGCTCGTTCTCAAACTAGGGAATAATGATGTTTAAGAGTTGTTATCAATGTTTATGTTTAAAGGAAGTTGCTTGAGATGCCCATCGGTATATTTAAAGAGATCGACATAGGGATCTCCCCTAGCCATAGTTCAGTATGAATAGGTCGAAGTAGAGGTCTTATCTGGCCATGGTTTGGCATTGGGAATTAGAGCAAAGAATTTTCATTCGCCACTAAGATTCAGGTTGCAATGGTTTAAAAGGTTTTATGTACACGTTTACTTGGTATATTTTAGTTCTAGTGTTATGTTTTCAAGCTTTCAGTTTAAGCATGAGATTTATGTTTTTATTCAGTCACTCACTGGGCTTCTAGCTCACAGATTTTCCGTGTTTCCCTTTTTCAGGTAGCGGTCAGATTCCTCAAGGTTGATCTATTACTGCTTGGCACTGAAAAGCCTGACTTGTTCAGAAGAATTTAGGTTGATGGCTTGTTTATGTACACATGTTTTGAGAGGGACTAGGGCTTTGTTAGGAATGTTTGGGCCATTTGTGAATATTTTTCCGAAGATGTTATGTCATGGTTGTATGCATGTGTTTATGAATCTTTGTAGAACCTTAAGGGAGGCTTACTGTATGCGTATACTACTAATGTGTTAAATAGGTTGGTATTTAGATTAGAAGGCTTTGGTGGTGGGTACTCGCAGTAGGATTAGTAACTACCACGATCATATCCTCATCCAGATTAAAAGGGTAATCTGGGAGGGGGTGTGACAAGTTGGTATCAGAGCATAAGGTTTTGGGAATAGAAGGAAAGTTCATGCATAAGTTTAAGTCCTTAACATGTGTACATTGTATTAGGTGAAATGCTGAGGCAAAGTGGCAGACAAAGTAAACAGACAGGAGATAGGAATACTGACTCTACCATTAGGGGACCGGAGGTTAGAAAGAACGCACCGAGTGAGAAAAAAAAGGTGAATGACCCAGTGGGTCAGGAAACGACGTCTGAGGGAGAGTCTAGTGCTCCCCAGGCAAGGGACAGAGAGGCAGTGGTAGGGCTTAGAGACAGGGGATCCCGACCTCCAGTTGCAACTCAGACTAGTGGAAGCTAATTCAGGGGTACAAGTTGGTAGGGATCCAGGAAAAGGAAAATGAGACAAAACAAGAAACCGATGTGACCTAGTTGTGGCAAGAGGCATGTTGGGGTATGCTATAGTGGCAGAGGTGTATGTTTCCAATGTGGACAAGTAGGGCATTTCAAGAGGCATTGTCCCCAGGTGAACAGGGATGNCAAGAGGCATCTTGGGGCATGCTATAGTGGCAGAGGTGTATGTTTCCAATGTGGACAAGCAGGGCATTTCAAGAGGCATTGTCCCCAGGTGAACAGGGATGCCCCAACAACACAACATACAACCTCCCAGACAATTAACCAACCAAAAGGCGCTGGAAATCGAGGTGAAGAGTCATGTGGTGCCAAGCAGAAAAATGTCATAGGTCGACCCCAGCAGCAGGGACGAGTGTATGCCGTGACACACTAGGAGGCAGCGGAGTCTCCAGATGTTATGACCGGTAATGTCATATTATGTGGACAGTCTGCATATGTTTTATTTGACCCTGGTGTCACACATTCATTTATATCTAGCATGTTTGCATCTAGTATAGATAGGTTAGTTGAGCCTATGCCTAAAGAATTATTTATCTCTACCCCTTTGGGAGACGTGATAATAGTAGATAAATGTTATAATCATTGTGAGGTACTGATCAATGGTCAGAACTTCTATGCTGATTTACTTCCCTTAGAGTTGTTGGAGTTTGATGCTATCCTGGGGATGGATTTTCTAAATAAGTATCGTGCTTCAGTAGACTGTTACAAGAATGAGATAGTGCTCAGAAAATCCAATGGCTAGGATGCAATGCTGACATAAATCAAAAGATTAACCGTTGGGATCTGATATCAGCAGTGAAAGCTCGGAAGCTGTTTAGCAAGGGATGTAAAGGCTATCTGGCTCACGGAAAAGAGCTGAACCCAGAAGATGTCCTTGTGGTAAATGAGTTCGAGATGTATTTCCTGAAGAACTATCGGAATTATCACCTAACAGAGAGGTGGAGTTTACTATTGACTTAATTCCAGAAACAACTCCTACATCACAGGCATCGTGTGAATTTGCTGCAAGAGAACAATACTTAGATGGAATTAAATTTAGCAACAGGAGAAAATGTTTCCAAATAATCGATCCCATAGGTTTGAGTAAATCTTTTTGCAACTAACCTTATTTTATATCTTTCAACCTTACCATCAACATTACATTTAATGGTAAAAACCCCATTTACACCCTTTTGTTTTCTTATCTCTTGACAAATCTACTATTTCTCATGTACCATTTTGTCTTAGAGCATTCATCTCCTCCATAATAGCTAGTTTCCAATTTCGATTATCTAAGGCTTCTTGTATGTTCCTTGGGACAAATAAGTTGTCTGTCCTAGAGATGAAAGCTTTTGACTATTCAAAAAATTTTATTACGAGATATAATTTGCAATGGGATATTTAGTTTAAGTTCTAATACCTTTTCTCAAACCAAGAAAGATATCAAGATTAGAGGTAACAAGTAACGAATTTTCTATGGGTGGGATTGGAGATACATTAGACAAGGTATTTTCAATGACAACAGGTGAAACAAGAGTAGAAGGTTGGTTGCCTGTAGTTTCATAATCATCCCTCGAAGTATGAGATTGAATTTGTGACGAGTCAGCTATTTGGTCCTTGTTTAGTTCATTGAATATTTTTCTAACATAAAGCTTATACTTAGGATTCAGATTATTAGAATCTTTTTGCAGTAATTCTCCCCTGAGTTAGAAGGTTCTATGCTTGGCATTGCAGAACTAGCAAGATTAGGATAAATAACATTTGGAAGAGAGACAAATACATCTACATCTAAAAAATTATCGTAATCCTCTAAATTTGGTGTTTTCTACCCTCGAAAATAATTTTGGGTGAAAAAAGGTTGGTTTTCTAAAGATGACACATCTATACTCACATAAAGTTTTTTTTTTTGTTTGAAGGTCAAAACATTTATACCCTTTTTGTTAGAAGCATAACCCAAGAAAATACATTTAATAGCTCTAAGGTCTAATTTTGATCAAAACTGACTGGGAATATACACATAACAAATACACCCAAACAATTTAAAAGTTAAATCAGAGGACAAACGAGTAGTGGAAAAAAATCTTTCAAAATAGTAAGTGGAGTTTTAAAATTCAAAACTCTACAATACTATTTTGTTGAAGAGTGTCTCGACAAGTGGATCGGTGAACAACGCCTTTATTTATTAAAAAAAACTCACTCAAATGTTCATTAAAATATTCAGTTCCATTGTTTGAATGTAAAATACCTATTTTTGTTGAAAATTGATTCAATCTTATCGTAGAAACATGTGAAAATATCCTTGACTTCAGATTTTTTTTAATAAAAAAACCCAAGACAAATGAGTATGGTCATTAATGAAAGTCACAAACCAATGTTTTCCACTTTGAGTTACAATTTTGGAGGGACCCCAAACATCACTATGAATAAAGTAAAATGGTTTTGAGGATGAGTAAGATTTTGGTTAAAAAAGGAGCGACAACTTTTTGAAAGATGCAATTTTCACAGATTATATGAGAACAATCAACTTCCTTCAAGAGATTTGAAAATAGAGTTCTAAGATACAAAAAATTTGGATGTCCTAGTTTACAACCTAACATAATTTGATCTTTCATAGAAAGAGAACTGATATTACTAAAGACTTGAGTTTTTTATTACCATAAAAGGTTCATCAAAATAGTATAGGACATCAAGCATCCTAGCACATCCCTGAAAAATGCAATAAGATTCAAAGAAAACAATATGATTGTTAGAATCTTTTGAGAGTTTACTAACAGATAAAAGATTGTAGGTTAATTTAGGGACATAGAGGACAAACTTTAGAGTGATATCTTTAATCAACTTAAAGTTTCCTTTTTTTGCAATGAGTGAAAGACTACCATACGCAATTCTAACCTTTTCATTGTAATATGAGGGAGAATAAAAGTTAAAGAGAGGGGATGAACTAGTCATGTGGTCAGAATCTCTAATCCATGGAGAAGATTTATTACAAGAAAATGCTTGAGGATAGGTACCTGGTTGTGCTAAGGAAACACAAGAATTATTAGATGATAAATTGGTTGGTAGAAAATTTAAGATTTGATGAATCTGTTGAGTTGTATGTCCTAAAACTCATAGTTTTATGAACAATAAACATGTATGAAGTTTATTCAGACAAGTGTTGTTGATTGTTTAATAACTATAAATCCAATAAAATACGAACCCTTAGCTATTATCATGAATACTTGGACTTTATGTGGAGACATAAACTTGATCAAGTTCGAGTAAAATAGCCTAAACTGTTATAGTACTTGGATTAGGTTGGGTACCTAGTTTTGGAGATACTATTGAATATAACCCACTTTATGATTGTTACAAATGTCGTAAAGTGTCATAAACGATGTGATCAGTTCGTTCATGTAGAGACATGTGAGCAGGAGTGTTCTACACGATGAGGTTGTGTAAGACAGACCACGAAATAATCACTGTTTATTGTTAACACGAATTAATTTCAATTCTTGATGACTTAGATAACTTGATATGAATCCTGAGCTATCTATGAACTCTTGTTTATTCGCGATTGTCCCTTGATCTGCACAGGTAAGGGTAAACTCAACATCGCTGCTCAATATACCTCCCATTTCAGGGATAAGACCGGGTAGATGGCTAGGGACATAGAATTTGTAAGATGGAATTCACTCCTACCCATTTTAGGGATAGTAGAAAGGTTGTTCCCTTAAGGGCTGATCCCAAGTCATGAACAAGGGGCCCTATCCTCTTGTTGACCTGAGAGGGAATGGATTTAGTGATTATGAACTTAAATCAATTGTTCATTAGAGAGATAGTGGTACTTAAGGAGAAAAGATATAACTGAGGGGTATTTCGGTATTTGACTTAGCTGAGGTTACGAATAGCCTATGAAGGATCAACTTATTGATGACAGTTATATCAAATGGACACATAATATATCTACAGTGAGGGGAGTGCAACTACAAGCTATAGTGGACAGTCCTGTTAGTTAACGAATGTTAATTAACTAGGTTAAAGAGTTTGAGATCATTGGAGCCCATGATCTGTAGGTCCATCGGGTCTCCTTGCTAGTTCAATACGGAAAAAATTGAAGAACTAGGTGAAGTAAGAATTTGAAATTTTCAAATTCGAGTTTTAGGAAAAATTGTATTTCATATAAGATATAATTTACAATTAAATAATTAATTTATTAATTTATTATTTTTTAGAGTATACTTGATCATTAGCATGAAAGTGTTTTTCATGTGTTTGAAGTGGATTTTGAAGTGGCACTTCCCAAACTTGACACCTAGAGATTACATGCTAGTGGAGTTTGAGTTGGAAGACATGCAAAATGGGATTTTGCATGTGTTTTCTCTACAAAAGGTTTTTGTTTTTTAATTTTGCAAAACTATTGCTTCCACAACTTTTGACCTAAACTCTTCCACCTCAACTCTCATTTACTCTCCTTCTTTCTATATGAAATTCCCTTATTTTCACTAACAAAATGGTCCCACAACCGTTTTCTTCAATCGAAGAATAGCGGGGATTTACCGTTGGTGGTGTCGTTCGTGCACGGGAGAGGAAGATTACTGTGGAGTCATCAAAGGTATTTTCTATCCCTATTCCATGCTTATTCTTGTTTTTATTTGCAATTAGAACGTTGTCGATTTCATTGCTTCTGCTGTACATGCGTTCTTTATGTTCCAACAAATGGTATCAGAGCATGCTATAACGTTCTATTGCATTTTGATGGGTGTTATTCATTTGATGAATGCTTCGTTGACTAAAGTGGATACATTACGGTTTTGGCATTAGTTTTCATTTAATTTCTTGTTGAAATTTGTAGTTGCTCACATGTATATGAGCTTTAATGTGTGGCAAAGGGTCTGTAAATTTGCTAGAGTCATTAGAGTCATTTTTAGGTGTAATTGCTCGGTTCCAGCATAGAGGCAGCTTCATTTTTGTAGAAATTAGGCTCACAGACCCGAGAGTTTTTCCAGACCTGAAAATTCCCAGACCCGAGAACCAGGTAGCTCGACTCGATTAGGTGGCATTCCCCACGCGCAGCTGTCGCCAGCGTTCGACCCAGTTCCTTCTACGCTTTGCACATTTGCCATCTGTCAGCGACCCAACCTGCCTGAAGCTTCGACCTGCATGCTCCCACCCATTGACCATGCCAGCGTGCGTCGACCAGCCGATCCAGATGGTTTGGACCGGCCGAGTTGACTTGGTTGAGCCGGTTTGACCCATTCAACCTGGTTTTTGGTGATTTCAAGTCGGTTCGAGTGGTTTTTTTGGCAGGTTCAGGTTAGTTCAAAGTGTTTAAAGCTGGTTCGAGGGAGTTGCGTGCTGATTTATGTATTAATTTAGTTGTTTGTTTGCTTTTAATGTCAAAACTAGTCCACTTTAGTGTTGTTTACTTATTATGCATGTGATGTATAATATTGTTTGATTATGTGTGCATAAAGTATGCCATATAGTTTTTTAAATACCTCACCATAGGATAAGCATGTGGCATGCATTTGTTATATATTATAAGTGTTATAATGTATATAGTATGCATGCTTAGTTTTAATATAAGTGTTATATTAAAGCATGTTTGTTTAAGGAAGCATGTTATAGATGAATGTTCTAGGATTATAAATGTTATAATATGTTTTATAATTGTTATAAAATAACCTAGACTTTTAAAACCTATAACAAAGATAAGATGCATGCTTACCTAAGGTTAACCGTGTTGGGGTTGATGCCCTAAAGTCTCGTGTCATGTAGCACATGTGTTGTTAATATATGATATTTACTTCACATCTTAAATTTTTGCTCAGTTACTTGTTTTATTTGCTTTACAACAAACCAATAAACATAAAATCCTTGGTTATCTATATGTGACTCAAGCATGTATGTGGTGACATACAAGTGGATCATGTCTTAAGTGGTAATCAAAATGGTCTGTAGTATATGGATAAAGGAGGAAAACCTTATCCTGGTAATGCTACAGACGCGGTCCGCTTTGTGGATTGGTCACAAGTGTTATGACTTGTCACAGATGGTATGATCCTGATCATTTGTGTTGGGGACATGCGAGTGGGGGCGTCCTATATAAAGAGTTTGTATAAGACCTGACCACGAAGTATTAACGTCTCGTTATATAACACCGTTCATGACAGAGACTTCACTTCCCTAGGATGACCATAAGTAACATGACCTCAATCCTGAGTGAGTTGGGAACTCTTGCCATTGAGGGCGGTCCTTTGATTTGTATGGGTGTGAGTGGCCTGGTCGCCGATTCAAACCTACCATTTTGGGGATTAGTCTGATTTGGGAGCTGGGAACTCAGCTACACAAGATGGAATTCACTCCTTCTCCGAGGCAGGGGTAAGTAGATAGATGACTCCCTTAAGGGCTGATTTCGGAGCTTGAACGATGTAGCGCCACACACCTTCTCTTGGCCCGAGAGGTGTTCACACATAGTTGGACTATGTTGTATTGTTCATTAGAGGAATCAGTGGTACTTAAGGAGTGAGATGTAACTACAGGGGCAAAATGGTCAATTGGCCCAACTGTACTTACGAGCATCTGTGAAAGGTCATTGTACTCATGATTGTTTATATCCGATGGACACAAAAATATATTTGTGGTAAGAAGAGTTCAGCTACTGGTCTTTAGTGGAATCATTGACAGTTAACGGATGGTGGATTCGTGGCTAAAGAGTTTAGTCAGCTATTCACGTACCGTTGGAGCTTCGAGCCACATGTCCATTAGGTCCCTTGGGTAGCTTGGATAAAGTCGAGAACCAGTATTTTGGGTTAATTTAAAATGTTCAAATTGACAAGAGGAAGTTCAATTTATATGATATAATTGGACTGGTTAATTATATATGATATAATTGGCTAAATGTATACGTTACATTATTTTGGAGGAAATTAGATATAAATATGATTTATATCAAGTAGAGGAGAAAATACTATAGTAGGTATGTGATATCAAACTATAGGATATAAATATAATATGATTATATTTATTAATTATTTAATTGATTAATTATATGATAATTAATCCTTTTTCCACGTTCGGACGTGGGTTAGTGAGCAGCGTTGGTTATGGTAACCGATGGGTTAAAATGAAAAATGTTTTCATTTTTGCGTAGTTTTTTAATCGCCCAAAAGAATTCGTGAAGCGCGCGTTGGTGATGCAAAACGATCGCTTGAGAGCCTATGCGATAGCGTTCTTCGCCTAAATGATCGTATATCTCGCGCCTAAACGATCGCACACTATCGCCTAGACGATCGCATAGCTTCTCAAAACGATCGTATAGTGTGCCAATTTAGCTAAACGATCGTATACCTTTTCCTAAACGATTGTTCAGCAAATTCTACACGATTGTGTAGCTCCTTTATGCAACAAGCACTTCTGCTATACGATGGCATTGTTTTCTCTCCCACTTGTTTATCGCTTACACGACTAGTTTTTCCTCCGTCCTCTACCAAATTCACCAAATCCCAACCTTTGGGTTTTCACTTCGAGAATACCTGGGACTCATTAGTGGTGGTGTCGTCCCCGTTGTGGCGTTGGTGTTCGCGTTGATCATGCTGCTGTAGTCGACGTTGTCCGTCGGGCGTTGGTAGACATGTTGGAGGGTTCCTGCGTTGGAGTTTCGAAGTGTGAAGATAGTCTTCAACTGGTATAGAACTCTTTCCCTTATGTTTTGTTGTTCATAACATGCTGATAATTAGATTTATTTTCATAACTGTATGTGATAAATGTATGTTGTTATATTTCGCTCACGGTGAAATCAGAGCGATCCGAACGCGCTCATGGAACTCTCGGTATGAGATCCTTCAAACCGGTGCCATTCAATTGCCTTTTTAAGAGTTAGAATAGGTTGATTACTTGTAAAACAAGAGTTGTTTACTCACCCGGGGTGATCTTGTCTAAGGTTGGGAGTACTTAAGTTGACGGTTTACGGAACACCTCCTACCTGGAGATCAAACTGGTGTCTAAGTCAATAACCCTAGTTTTATGATCATGCATGAGTAATGTAAGGTAATAAAATTGGTTTATCATCTAGATATCATAGGTTAATCCTGGTATATGAGTTATACTAGGAAAAATAACTTAGACTTAGGTTGTTAAATTTTAGCTGTTAATAACCAATTAAATACCCAATCTTTTTATAAAATAGAACACTTTAGTGGTAGGTTAATAGTATATGAGATATATTATTTCTAGCTCTCACGTCCCTAAGAGTTCACACTGTGAGATCCATGCTCCATTTCGAGTTTCTATTAGCAGCAACCTCCTTTCGAAAAGTGTTTGCATGGATCAATAACAAGGTGAATAGGGGAAATAGTTCATAGTAAGTGGGTGAAGGGTGTGTGTCAACATGTTCTACAGTCTCTTCCATTAGATCAGACCGTGAGATTCCTATGTTGCGCCTGTTGGTTGGCTTTATGCGACCCTTTGCTAGTCGTTTAACACAGGATTCAAAACACTGTGAACTCCAGAAATAGATAGGGTTCCTAAGGTCCGTTTTCAAACAATTGTTTCTCCTTCGAGGGCTTGTTTGATTCCGATCTCTGTAATTTGAAAGTGGCAGATATACACTTACAAGACTTACTAAGTGTTAGTAAAGTTCTTGACCAAATAAACGGTAACTAAGTACTATAAGGATAAGAGTTATTCTGGTATTAGTATTTAGTCAAGAATATCTTGATTCAGTGAATGAGTAGTCAACTACCCTTCGGTGGGGGCTATTCTGACTCATTGAAGTATCGTAGAAAAATAATAATGAGAATGGGTACATTATTTTTGCTAAATAAATTGGATTAAAAAGAGTTAAAATCAAATCTCTAATTAATTTGTTTACTTTTTCAGCAATGTCAACATCCATTTTACAACTGCTAGCTTCTGTAAAACTTAATGACGATAATTATGGAACTTGGAAATCGAATATAAACACGATACTAGTAATAGATGATCTTTGATTCGTTTTAACGGAGGAGAGTCCTCCATCCCCTGGTCTCAATGAAAATCGAACAGTTCGGGATGCGTATGACATATGGGTCAAAGCTAATGAGAAGGCTCGGGTTTATATTTTAGCATGTATATATGATGTACAATTTAGGAAACACGAGAGGTTAGTGTTGGGGTTGATGCCCTAAATCTCGTAGGGTCTTGTAGTTTGTAAACACTTGTATGAACAAACATTCTGTGATGTATAATATATGATATTTTATTCGCGTTGTCTATAAAATATTTGATATTTTAGTTGCATTAACCACAAACCAATAAACTAAAATCCATGGTTATCGTTGTAACTTAAACATATATGTAGAGACATACAAGTGGATCATGTTTTAAGTGATAACCTAAATGGTTTGTAGTATATGACCCGCTTTGTAGGTGTTGCAAATGTTGTAAAGTGCTGCAAATTATCTAATCCTAATCATTTGTGTATTAGACATACGAGCGGGGATATTCTATACAAAGAAGTTTGTATAAGATCGGACCACGAAATGCTTAGTCTCGTTATATAATTGAGATTTTCATTTCACTAGGATGACCATAGGTAACATGACCTTAATCCTGAGTGAGTTGTGAACTTTTGCCTATCAGAGCGGTCTTTTGATTTGCATGGGTGAGAGTGGCCAGATTGCCGACTCAACAAGCCTACCATTTTGGGGATTCGTCTGATTGGGGAGCTGGGAACTCAGCTACACAAGATGAAATTCACTCCTTTCTCGAAGCAGGGGTAAGTAGATAAATTGCTCCCTTAAGGGCTGATTCCAGGTCTTGAACAATGTGGCGCCACATCCACTCTTGGCTTGATATGGGTTTAGTTATAGTGGGACTATGATCTATTGTTCATTAGAGGAATCAATGGTACTTAAGAAGTTAGATGTAACTATAGGGGTAAAATGGTAAATTGGCCTAGTTGTATTTACGAGCGATTTGTGAAGGGTCATCGTACTATTGATTGGTTATATCTAATGGACACAAAAATATATCTGTAGTGCGAAGAGTGAAGTTGTCGGACTTTAGTGGAGTGTCCGACAGTTAACGAATGATGGATAATGTGATCAAAGAGTTTAGTAAGTTATTCACGTACCGTTGGAGCTTCAAGCTATATGTTCATAAGGTCCCCTTGGTAGCTCAATGGATTCAAGTTGAGAATCAATTTTTGGGTTAATTTGAAATGTTCAAATTAATAAGAGAGAATTTGATTATATATGATATAATTCAATTAATTCAATTATATATGATATATTTGACATAATGTATTTGATACATTAATGTTTGATTGGATGAACTAATATTTGAATATGATTCAAATATAATTTCTATGAATTAGATTTATATTAAATGCCATAAAATAAAGAAAACGAACTATGGTTTATATATTGTATATGATGCAATATTGAAACTATAGGTTATTAGTATAATATGATAAGTTAGTTATCATATTTATTTATATTTATTATTTGATAATTAAAAATCTTTTTCATAATAACCACCCTTAGTGGGTAGTTGTACAGTTTTATAGCAAAGTGGAATAAAGATGAAAAATTGTTTTTCTAATTATTATACGAAAGACGTCTCATATTACTAACTATCGAGTTACTACACGATAGCGTCGAGAGACTATACAATAGCTTTCTTATCTACACAATCAAGTATCTAGTCTATGCGATAGACTTCATTTTCTACACGATAGTTCATTCATTTACTCGATCATCTCCTCCTCCACTTTAAATCTTCCCTCTAACCAAAATAAGCCAAAGCCCACCACTCTTAGATTCTCACACCGAGAATACTAAGGTAATCTTGTGGTTGTGTTCGGGTTTGTTTGAGGATCGGGTTTCTGCTCGTTGCTATTCGAGGGAGATCCTCTTGCTCGTAGCATTCGTGTTTAAACGAGGGATATACTTGAAGAAAGGTTCTTCAAAGGTATTGTCTCTTTATCCATTGTATTTATTTCAAGAAGCATGTTATAATTTAACTTATGTGCATAATCTATTCTGTTTAACTGTAAACGCATGAGTTCTTTCACAATGGAGTTTGGACGATCCGCTTCCACTCATAGGTCCTATGTATTTAGAGTTCCTTTAGTTAGCTACTGCAAGAGAGATCATGGAATCTTTGCAAGGCCTGTTTGGACAATCGGACACATCTGCCATGCATGATGCAATTAAATTCGTTTACAACTGCAGAATGAAGAATGGAACCTCCGTAAGGGAACATGTTTTAAGCATGATGGTTCACTTCAATATTGCAGAATTGAACAGAGTTGTCATGAATGAGAAGAGTCAAGTTGGATTTATCATGTAGTCTCTTCCGAAGAACTTTTTTCAATTCAAAATGAATGCAATGATGAATAAGTTTGAGTATAACTTGACGACTTTTCTCAACAAACTCCAGATTTACGAACCTTTATTGAAAAATAAAGGTTCAGAGGCAGAAGCAAATGTTGCTTCCACTTCAAAGAGGAAACCCCACAAAATTTCATCTTCTGGGAGTAAATCTGTCCTTTCTTTCTCCAAGAATAGAGGTATTCAAAAGAAAAAGAAGGAAACTGGGAAGGGGAAGGCTCTATCTGCACAGAAAGGTAAAAAGGAAGTTGCCAAAGGAAAATGTTTCCATTGCAACGAAAGTGGGCATTGGAAAAGAAATTTTCCTAAGTATCTTGCCGAGAAGAAAGATGAAAAAGAAAGACAAGGTAAATTAGATTTACTAGTTATTGAAATATGTATATGGAGAATGAAGATTTTACCTGGATATTGGATTCAGGGGCCATTAATCATTTTTGTTTTTCCTCTCAGGAAACTAGTTCCTGGAGGCAGCCTGAAGAAGATGAGATTACTCTCCAGGTTGGATCAGGGGAACGTATCTCAACAAAAGCAATGAGAGCTATTAAGTTAACTTTTGGAAATAGATATCTGTATTTGGAAAACGTTCTTTATGTACCTTATTGTAAAAGAAATTTGATATCTATTTCCTGTTTGTTGGAATATTTGTACAAAGTAAATTTTTGTCCTAATGAAGCATTCATTACAAAAAGAGGTATATAAATCTGTTCTACAAACTTAGAAATAACTCATATAAGTTAAAACCATCTATGTTGAAGGTATATATAACATAGAAATGTTTAAACAGCTGAAACTCAAAGAAAAAGACAATGTATTTCTCAGAGTACCTATCTTTGGCACTTGAGACTTGACCACATTAATCTCAATAGGATTGAGAGATTGGCTAAAAGTGGACTTCTAAACAAGTTAAAAGATGTCTCTTTACCGCGTGTGAGTCATGTCTTGAAGGAAAAATGACAAAAATATCTTTTTCTGGAAAAGGTTTTCGAGCCAAAGAAATTTTAGAGCTCGTGCATTCGGACCTTTGTGGACCGATGAGTGTTAAAGTACGGGGAGGTTATGAATATTTCATTAGCTTTATAGATGATTATTCAAGGTACGGTTACATTTACCCATGATGAGTTATGCTCGGTTGCCTAACTCGTTCTAGGGGTATGTAGTAGAGACCGCAACTTACATTTTGAATAACATTCCCTCTAAGAGTGTCTCAGAAACACCTTATGAGTTATGGACAGGACAGAAAGCTAGTTTACGTCATTTCTGGATCTGGGGTTTCCCGACACATGTGTTGGTGCAAAATCCTAAGAAATTGGAACATCGTTCAAAATTATGCCTGTTTGTAAATTACCCTAAAGGAACGAGAGGTGGTCAGTTTTATGATTCTCAGAATGATAAGGTAATTGTATCGACAAATGCCACATTCTTAGAGGAATACCACATTCGAGATCATAAACCTCGCAGTAAACTAGTATTGGAAGAGATTTCAAATAATGCTACAAACGAATCAACAAAAGTTGTTGATCAGTCTTGCTCATCAACAAGAGTTGTAGATAGATCAATGACATCCGATCCATCACATCCTACTCAAGACTTGAGAAGCCTAACATAGTGGAAGGGTTGTGAGACAACCTGGTTGCTATATGAGTTTAACTGAAATCGAAGTCAAAATACCTAATGATGGCTTAGAGGATTCATTAACCTATAAACAGGCAATGGATGATATTGACCAAGATCAGTGGATCAAAGCCATGGACCTTGAAATAGAGTTTATGTACTTTAATTCAGTCTGAAAACTTGTAGATAGACCTGATGAGTTAAGACCTATCGGTTGTAAGTAAATCTACACGCATAAAGGAGACCATGCGGGGCAAACCTATAAAGCCCAGTTAGTAGCAAAAGATTATACCTTGGTTGAGGGGGTGGACTATGAAGAAACCTTCTCACCTGTTGCTATGATCAAATCAATCAGGATACTCTTGTCCATTACCATTTTTTATAATTATGAAATTTGGCAAATGGATGTCAAAACTGCCTTTCTAAATGAAGATCTTGAAGAGAGTATTTATATGGTCTAACCAGAAGGGTTCATTGAACAGGTCAAGAGCAAAAGGTTTGCAAACTGAAGAGATCTATTTATGGATTGAAATAGGCATCCAGATCCTGGAATATAAAATTTGATACTGCGGTCAAATTTTATGGCTTTGAACAGAACGTTGATGAACCGTGTGTATACAAAAAGATCATCAACTCCACTGTAGCATTTCTAGTTTTGTATGTAGATGATATCCTACATATTTTGGAATAATGTAGGATACCTAATTGATATTAAAAATTGGCTAGAAAACCAATTTCAGATGAAAGATCTGGGAGAGGCGCAGTATGTTCTTGTGATTCAAATAGTTCGAAACTGTAAGAACAGAACGCTAGTCATGTCTCAAATATCTTATATAGACAAGGTGTTGTCTAGGTTTAAGATGCAAGATTCCAAAAGAGGTGTTTTACCTTTTAGGAATGGAATACTTTTGTCAAAGGAATAATGTTTTAAGACACCTCAAGAAGTTGAGGATATGAGACAGGTTCCCTATGCATCAGCAGTGGGAAGTTTTATGTATGCAATGCTATGTACTCGTCCAGACATATGCTTTGCAGTAGGGATTGTCAGTAGGTATCAGTCTAATCCTGGTTATGAACATTGGACTGCTATTAAGAATATTCTCAAGTATCTTAGGAGAACGAGGAACTACGTGCTCGTATATGGAAATAAGGATTCGATCATTAAGGGATATACTGACTCCGATTTTCAGACTGATATAGACTCTAGGAGATTTACTTTGGAATCGGTGTTCACTCAAAATGGAGGAGTAGTTGTATGGAGAAGTATTAAGTAGAGCTGCATTGCAGACTCCACAATGGAAACAGAATATGTTGTTGCTTGTGAAACAGTCAAGAAAGCAGTTTGGCTTAAGAAGTTCCTAAATGATCTGGAAGTTGTTCCAAACATGCGTATGCCAATCACTTAATAGTGTCTGAGGACAATATTGCTGATCTGTTTACAAAGGCTCGCTCGGCTAAAATTTTTTAGAGTCACCTAAAGAGTTTAGGACTACGGGTAGAATAAATAGGGCAAGTGGGAGAAATTGTTGGTATAGGATGCCCTAGTTTATTGTATTTAGTTTTCTCTCACAACACTCAACTTTGTTGTAACCCACTAGGAGTTTTAGTCCAAGTGGGAGTTGTTGGGTTGTATGTCCTAAAACTTGTAGTTTTGTAAACAGTAAACATATATGAAGTTTATTCAGACAAGTGTTGTTGATTGTTTAATAACTCTAAATCTAATAAACTACAAACCCTTGGATATTGTCATGAATACTTGAACTTTATGTGGAGGCATAAACTTGATCAAGTTCGAGTAAAATAGCCTAAACTATCTATAGTACTTGGATTAGGTGGGTACTTATTTTTGGATATACTATTGAATATAGCTCGCTTTATGATTGTTACAAATGTTGTAAAGTGTCATAAACGATGTGATCAGTTCATTCATGTAGAGGCATTTAAGCGAGGGTGTTCTACACGATGAGATTATGTAAGACGGACCACGAAATAATCACTATTACGTATTAACACTGTTTACTGTTAACATTGGTTAATTTCAATTCTTGATGACTTAGATAACTTGATATGAATCATGAGCTGTCTATGAACTCTTGTTTATTGGCGATTGTCCCTTGATCTGCACAGGTGAGGGTAAGCTCAACATCGTTGATCAATAGGCCTCCCATTTCAGGGATAAGACCGGGTAGATAGCTGGGGACATAGAATTTGTAAGATGGAGTTCACTTCTACCTATTTTAGGGATAGTAGAAAGGTTGTTCCCTTAAGGGTTGATCCCAAGTCATGAACAAGGGGCTCGATCCTCTTGTTGGCCTGAGAGGGAATGGATTTAGTGATTATGATCCTAAATCAATTGTTCATTAGAGGGACAGTGGTACTTAAGGAGAAAATATGTAACTAAAGGGTATTTTGGTATTTGACTTAGTTGAGGTTACGAACAGCCTGGGAAGGATCGACTTATTGATGCTAGTTATATCAAATGGACACATAATATATCTACAGTGAGGGGAGTGCAACTACAGGCTATAGTGGACAGTCCTATTAGTTAACAGATGTTAATTAACTAGGTTAAAGGGTTTGACCCGTTAGTCTCGGATCGTTGGAGTCCATGATCTATAGGTCCATCGAGTCTCCTTGCTAGCTTAATACAGACAAAATTGAAGAACTAGGTAAAGTAAGAATTTGAAATGTTCAACTTCAAGTTTTAGGAAAAATTGTATTTTATATGAGATAAAATTTACAATTAAATAATTAATTTATTAGTTAATTATTTTTTAGAGTATACTTGATCATTAGCATGGAAGTGTTTTCTAAAACTTAATTAATGTGATTAATCAAAGCTAGGTGTCAAAGACATTTTAATATGTGATATTAAATCTGTTTTTATTTAATTGAAATGGTTTAATTAAATAATTTCTAAAATTTGAAGATTGTATTTCATTTTTTAATAAAAAATTAGTTAGTGAAAAAATTCAATTGTTGGATTTTTCCACTAACTAAGTGGACTTTGAAGTGACACTTCCCAAACTTGACACCTAGAGATTACATGCTAGTGGAGTTTGAGGTGGAAGACATGCAAAATGAGATTTTGCATGTGTTTTCTCTACAAAAGGCTTTATTTTTTAATTTTGCAAGACTAATGCTTCCACAACATTTGACTTACACTCTTCCACCTCAACTCTCCTTTATTCTCCTTCTTTCTATAGTGAAATTCCCTTATTTTCACTAAAAAAAGGGTCCCACAACCGTGTTCTACAACCAAAGAATAGCGGGGATTTACCGTTAGTGGTGTCGTTTGTGCATGGGAGAGGAAGATTGCGGTGGAGTCATCAAATGTTGTATTTTCTATCCCTATTCCATGCTTATTCTTGTTTTTATTGTAATTAGAATGTTGTCGATTTTATCGCTTCCCTTTGCATGCGTTCTTTATGTTTCAACAGAATTTTCTCCTCTGAAATTGCAGTAATAGGAAATAATTAAAAAAAAATCACTCAAATGAGAGAGAAAAGACCCATATTCAGAAAAAACAAAAAGTAGACCAAACTAGCCCACTAAATTGAACCAAACTGAGTTGATAGAAGCTGAACCAACTGAGTCGACTGGACCAAATGGGGCTGATTGAACTGAGTCGAAATTAATTTTTGAACCAGATAAAAAAAAACTTGCAGTAGCATGAACTGAGAAGCTGAACAACGAAAAAAACCAGATTTTGATACAGAAAACAACGACAGAAAAAACCCAGCCCTAGCTTGGGAGAGAAGACTTAAAGTACGTTTGTTCTGGATTTGAGAAGCTAATGATCGGTAGAAGAGAGGGCCGATTCGGATTTGGGCGGCTTTGGGAGGCACGAATTCAAGCTGAACGTGGCTGGGAGGTGAGACGTAGATCCGATTGGCGCAACGTGGATCTGGAGTTGCAGATTTTTGAAGATAGAACTTATGAAAATAGACGACCACTTGAACACATGAACACCTTCACCATTCACCTGCGAAAAAGCTATGGCTGAAGGTAGAGTGCGCTATTTGACATCAACGGCTAGGGTTGCGACATGGTGGCTAGGGTTTTGTGGTGGTCTGGGGTTTTGTTTAATAGCCAAGATTTAACCTAGCTCTCATATAAATTTAAATAAAGAATAATATTTTTTGTATTCCAATAGTTAATTGTAAGATAACCTTCTTATATAGAAGAAAGACTTAATACATAAATGAAAAGAATTATAATGAGAATAAAATAAAATCATTTATAACTTTACAACTAGTTATCTTATTTACAACCAACACTTTCTCACAATTGATATTTCCTTCACTTTCTTTGCACACTGCTGCTGGGGTGTATGCCCTAAAGTCTCGTAGTTTTATGTTAGTTGAATTAATGGTTGATTAATTATATATTAATTGTGCAATAATTCGTTAACCTAAGATCCAAGGTCATCTGATGTAACTTAAACAAGTATGTGGAGACATATAGGTGAATCATGTTTAAGTGATAACCTAAATGGTCTATATGTAAACCCCGAACTCTAGGTTTCTTAGATAAACATGTTTAGCCAAAGGAATATTATATTATATATTTACTAAGTAGCAATTCATGTTTGTTTATAGGAGTTATGATGGAAGGGAAGGAAAAACATATTAAATGAGGGGTGATGTGGTAGTTAACCCTTGAACTCTGGAGGCGGTGGGAAGTTTTTGGAAGAACTTCAAAAGTATGGTTTCGGCAATTGACATGAGCAAATTTAGTGAAATCGGTGCCATTCGAAAACTGAGAGAATCTAGTTTGCGAAGTTGTCTTGCCAGAGGAAGATTACACAAAGAGAAGAACAAGAAGTGAAGAAAATATAGAGGAGGCAGAATCTTGGGTTAATCAGGGCTCGAGGTGAAGATTGAAAGTTCTAAGCCAAACTACAAGGAATTTTTAGCTGAAATTTTAAGGTAAGAAATTAACTCAATTCTAAACAAGTTTGTAGAAGGAAGTTTTTTGAAAAGAGCTCTGGATTTTGAGTTATGAATTTTTAAAGTTATAACAGGGAATTGGTGTATAAGCAGACAGCTGCTTGGGATGAACAAACAAATAATTCACCGTGGGAGTTATAGCGAGATATAGGGATGAGGATCTCGCTTATAGAGGAAATCTTGCTGATCTCGCTCTAGAGAATCTCACTGATCTCACTCTAGAAGGAAATCTCGCTAGGAATTGGACTTAGTATCACTGGTAAGGTGAGTATCGCTAGGATGAAAGTTTGCCAGGAAAAGCTTGATCTCGCTCTAGAGGATCTCGCTGGTATCGCTCTAGAGGATCTCGCTGACCTCGCTCATGGGGATCTTGCCAGTAAAGTTGTCTTTGTTGATGAAAGTTCCTTTAATAAATGAATTAATTGAGATATTTTACTAAGAATTCTAAGTCGTGTAACTGGGAATTATGTCCTTTCAGGCCAAGAAGAGCTGAGAGGCATATAAACCATTAAGAGCTTGACGAGCGGTGAGTGACTAAGTGAATTAATGTCTCCAGTACTTATGCATATAAAATCAAGTAAGTTACAGTGACATTAGTGATGAATTTATACTTTCTCAAGCAACAAGTAGATGGAGAATAACTTAACGCATGTTCCCCGACTTGTATATCTGTAGCACAGACCAAGGTATGTCATGTAGTCATTACAACAGTTAAGTTCTAATGTTAAAATATGCTTTCTAGAGGAAGGCTATGAGAAAATGAGTTCTTGTGTAGATGGTAGGCAATGGAACTTGACTTGATGATACAAAATACCCCAATACCGAAGGATATTTGAGAAGGTACCTGACCAACTTGATACCGAAGGACATTTGAGAAGGTATCTTAGTAGCTCGATACTGAAGGACAGGTTTGAGAAGGTATCTGAGCGGAAGTACCTAAGGTATGACGGTACTTAGTATGGCCACGTGCACGTAGGCAGTTCTGAATGAGAGGTCGAAATATGGGTCTCTTGGTCGGTAATAAACGTTGGGAGCTAGAGCATTTAGGCTTGTTCTCAACTAGGGAATAATGATGTTTGATGATATCTAAGAATAGTTTAAAGCTACATTTAGAGACAATTGCTTGAAATCCTTATTAATATATTTACATGTTTACAGTAATGTAATGCATAATGTTATACGATTTTATAGTCACTCACTAGGCTTTAAGCTCACGGAATTTCTGTGTTTTCCCTTCTCAGGTAGCAGTCAGATTCCTCCGGGTTGATCCTGCTGCTGCTTGCCACCTAAAGACTCGGCTTATTAAGAAGACTTAGGTTGATGATCTATTTATGTACACATGTTTTGAGAGGGACTAGGGCTTTGTTAGAGATGTTTGGGCCCATCTGTGAATGTTTCTCCCCTTAGATGTCATATAATGGCTGTATGCATGTGTTTATATGATATTTTGTAGAATCTTAAGGAGGCATACCATATGCATACATTATTAATGTTTATCAGGTTGGCATTTAGATTAGAGGGTAAGGTGGTAGGTGCTGGCAGCAGGGCTAGTAACTACTGCGGTCATATCCTCTTTTAGATTCAAAGGGCAATCTGGGAGGAGGTGTGACACTGTAGTATATGGATAAAGTTGGATGTCTTATCCTGGTAACATTACTGATACGATCCACTTTATAGTTGTTACAACTGTTGTAAAGTACTACAAATGATATGATCCTGATCATTTTTGTGGAGACATTTGAGCGAGGTATCTTATACAAAAGAGTTTGTACAAAGACCAAACCACGAAATGTTAAGTCTCTCTTTATAACACCGTTGCTAGAAGAGACTTACATTTCACTAGGATGACCATAGGTGACTTGGCCTTAATCCTGAGTGAGTTGTTAACTCTTGCTTGTGAGGGTGATCTTTTGATTTGTATAGGTGAGAGTGGCCAGATTCATCGACTTAATAAGCCTACCATATTGAGGATTCATCTGATTGGGGAGCTGGAAACACAGCTACACAAGAAGGAATTCATTTCTTCCTTATACTTAGAGTAAGAAGATAAATTGCTCCTTCAAGGGCTGATTCTGGGACTTGAACAATGAGATGCCACGAGAGGGGTTTGGTCATAGTTGGACTATGACTAATTGTTCATTAGAGGGACTAGTGGTACTTAAGGAGTTAGATATAATACAAGGGTAAAACGGTAGTTTGATAAAAGGTCATCACATTGCTAATTGGTTATATCCAATGTACATAGAAATATATCTATAGTACGAAGAGTTCAACTGTCAGTCTTCAGTGGAGTGACCAACAATTAATGAATATCGATTAATTTGATTAATAGAGTTTAATCAATTAATCTCGTATTATTGAAGCTTCAATTTATAGGTCTATAAGGTCCCCTTGTTAGCTTATTGAGGACTGATGAGAATCAAATTAATTTTAGTTTAATTTAAATTGTTCAAATTAATTAAAGGAAATTAGTTGCATAAGATACAATTAAATAATGTATATTAATACATTACATAATTTTATGAGAGAAATAAATATTTGAATTTGATTCAAATATTAATTGTATGAATATGATTCAAATATTAATTGTATGAATATGATTCAAATATTAATTATATGAATATGATTCATATAAAATCTGTATGTCAAAATTTAATGTGAATATGATTCAAATTACATTTATATAATCTTATGAGAAAAATAAATATTTGAATATGATTCAAATATTAATTATATGAATATGATTCATATAAAATCTATATGTTAAAATTTAATGTGAATATGATTCATATTAAATTTATATAGTTTTATGAGAGAAATAAATATTTGAATATGATTCAAATATTAATTATGTGAATATGATTCACATAGAAATTATATGTTATAATTAATATGAAGATGATTCATATTAAATTTATATAGTTTAATGAGAGGGGTTGTTATTTGAATGTGATTCAAATATTAAATTATATGAATGTGATTTATATAAAAACTATAGGTTATGTTATATGTGACATAATGTAAACTATAGGTTGTATGTTATATGTGATATAATATATAGTTTAATATTTATATATATTAAATTAGTTAATATATATATATTTATCATATATTATTATTATTATTATTATTATTATTCAAAATTCAAATTATTTGAATTTTATATTTAAAATTAAAGGGGAGGGAGTTAACTCCTTCAACCCTTCGACTCCTAATCTCACATAAAGAAAGGAGAGAGGAAAAGAAAAAAGGTTCTCTTATCTTCATCAACTTCCTTTAGATTCTCTTTAGTAGAAGGGGAACTCTCCTAGATCTTTAATCAATCTCTCATACTCCTCCCTATGCCAAAATTGAGTGCAAGCACACACCTCTGCATGATTCTCGTCCTTGAGAATAACGGGGAAGACCTCGTGGTAGTGTCTGGTTGTGGTGTTTGTGAGATCGAGAGAAGATGATGTGAATTGGAGAGGAATACGAAGAATTGTTCTTCAAGGATATGTGATTCCCTTTATATTTTTTCTTCTCTGTTTGATTAACATAGTAGTTAGCATGCTTAGGTTTATGTTTTTTCATGGTTTCTGTCATTCTGAATTATGTTGCATGTTCTGTAAAACGAAATCTAGAGACCGATGCATCCAATTGCTTTCGCTGCAGGGAATTTCAATCCTTACAATTGGTATCAGAGCCAGGTTGAATAAGAGTTTTAATTCATTATATTTGTAATCACCACCATCTTTGCCACTTCATTTCCACGCCTCATACTATTCAAGGCATCATCATCCACTATCACTCACACAACCACCACCATCCACTTCCACCACACTTGTAACTAGTTATTTAGTTAGTTATACGAACAATTCTCAATGCATATTTGAAAAACTCATTGCGTTAAGATCAAGTATTAATTTCAATGCATCTTAGCCGATAGTTCTTGTATTCGACCCTGGACTCATTAAGACTCTGTTTAGGCGTACACTTGAGTATGGATAGAAAAACAATGCGCATAAGGTTCACCATTTATTCTATTTAGAGATTAAGGTACGACACAAGGTTCTAAAATTACATATCATTCTAAAGCACAACAAGCACCTCCGAGTTGTGTTACAAACATTACGTGACAAGAAACTATATGCCAAATTTGGTAAATGTGAGTTTTGACTTGATCACCTCCGAATTTTCTGGGTTTAACAGGTTATTACCGATGATTTATGGAAGGCTTCTCAAAGATAGTGCTTCCTTTGACAAGTTCAACAAAGAAGAATGTTAAGTTTGAATGGTTTGAAAGAATGAGTAAAACTTTCAGGAATTGAAGAAGAGGCTTGTGACAACACTTATATTAACTCTTCCAATTCCAAGGAAAGAGTTTGAAATTTATTGTAGTGCTTCACGAAAGGGTTTAGGTCGTGTTTTGATGCAAGAAGGAAAAGTGGTTGCATATGCTTCGAGACAACTAAAAAAGTATACAACTACTCGACACATGACCTAGAGCTAGCAGCAGTAGTTTTAGCCCTGAAAATCTGGAGACATTATCTGTTTGGTGAGAAGTATCACATCTGCATAAACCATAAGAGTTTAAAGTATATTTATAACCTATAGTTTTAATATTTCATCTTATGAAACATATAAATTATAACTCTTTTTCTATTTTCATGGTACTTTAATGTAAATCTCAGTTTACATTTAATCCTCCACTTGATGTATCTTATACATCACGCATATCATATCATATTAATCGAATTACCTCTTGTCAATTTGAACATTTCAAACCAACACAAAAAATTGATTCTCAACTTGAATACCAATTGACAGTACCAAATGGACCTTATGAACCTGCTAGCTCAAAGCTCCAATGGTACGTGAATAACTTGACTAAAGCTCTTTGAGCAGCGGATCCCACCATCATTAAGTTGCCGACAACTTCTCACTAAAGACGGCCAAACTGAACTAATCCCAAATATAGTTATGTGTCCATATCAAATCAATGCAATCAGTGCGATAACCTTCACAGATCGCGCGTAAGTAACAATTTGAGCCAATAACCGTTATTCGCCTATATGTTACATCTAAATTCCTTAAGTACCACTGACCTCTGTTAATAACATAAGTCATAGTTCTACTATGATTGAGTTCTCGGTCTTCCAAAGAGAAGTTGTGGGCCACTATGTTGAGCCCGGAATAGTCCTTAAGGGAGCAGATCTATCTACTTACTCCTATGTACGAGGAATGATGAATTCCATCTTGTGTAACTGTAGTTCCCAGCTCCCAAATCAGTACAAGTCTCCAAAAAGATAGGCATGTTAAGTTGGCAATCTGGCCACTCTCACCCATTACTAATTAAAAGGACACGCCTTCAAAGGCAGGAGTTCCCAAAACACTCAGGATTGAGGTCATGTTACCTATGGTCGTTTAGGTGAGATGTAAGTCTCCAGTATCAACGATGTTATATATAGAGACTAGTCATCTCGTGGTCCGATCTTATACAAACTCTTTGTATAGGATACCCCCGCTCGCATGTCTCCACATGAATGGTCAGGATCTACTATTTGTAGTAGTTTATGACACTTGCAAACCTCTACAAAGCGGGTCATATCTGTAGCGTCACTAGGATCAGGTATCCCTCTTTAATCCTTATACTACTGACCTATTTAGGTTATCACTTAAGGCATGATCCACTTATATATCTCATATACATGCTTAAGTTTACATACAATAACCATGGAGCTTTGTTTATTGGATATGAGTAAATGCCAAATAAAATAACTCTTATTTCATTCATAACAATGTGTATATATTACAAACTACGAGACTTCGGGGGAATTAAGACACTAATCCCAACACAAAGATTATGATTGTGTGATAGAATATCATCCAGGAAATACTAACGTGGTAGCTGATGCATTGAGTAGAAAGTTTAGACATTCTATGGCTTCACTTAATACTATTAGGGTGTCTCTATTGAGAGAGCTAAGGAGTTCTAATGTTGTTTTAACAATAGGAAGCCTAGGAGGCCTACTTGCTCATTTTTAGGTGAAGCCTACTCTAGTGGATGATATTATTAAAAGACAACTAGGAGATCTAGTTTTTAGGAAGCTAGAAGAAGTGGCGAGCTTGAACTAGAGATTAAGTTATGTGTTCAGGCAAAATGAAGCCCTGGTGTGTGTTCCTAACAACTTGACTCTGAAGAATGAAATCCTAAAAGAAGTCCATAGTTCGGTTTATGCTATGCATCCAGGAAACACAAAGATGAATAAGTCTTATTGGTGGCTGGGAATAAAATACAAGATTGTTGAATATATAGATAAATGTTTGATTTGCCTATAGGTTAAGCCTGAATGTCAGAAACCGTCCCGAACCCACTTCCTGTGCCTGATTGGAAGTGGGAACATGTGACGATGGATTTCTTATTTGGTTTGCCCCAAACTCCTAGTGGATTTGATAGTATATGGGTGATCATAGACAAACTCACTAAGACAGTTCAGTTCTTGTCAGTCAAGATAACATTTACTCTTGACAAGTTGGCCAAACTTTATATGGACATAATTGTGAGTCAATATGGAGCACCAATGTCAATAGTGTCAGGTAGAGACTCAAGGTTTACTTTGAAGTTTTGGCCTAGTTTGCAGGAAGCCCTTGAAACTAAGCTATATTTCAGCACAACTTTTCATCCTCAGACAAATGGTCAATCAGAAAGGACCATACAAACATTGGAAGACATGTTATGAGCATGTGTGCTACAGTTTAAAAGAAGTTGGGACGTACACTTATCTTTGATGGAGTTCGCCTATAACAACAGTTATTATTCAAGTATTGGAATGGCACCCTATGAGGCATTGTATGAGAGATACTGTAGAACTCTTGTGTGCTAGAATGAAGTGGGAGAAAGGAAGTTGATAGGACCACAAGTTACTTCCGAGAATGTTAAGCTGATCAGAGAAAATCTAAAGATAGCTCAAGACCGGTAGAAAATTTATGCAGACAAGCGATGTAGAGAATTGGAGTTTGAAGTTAGAGACCAAGTCTTTCTCAAGCTATCCTCGTGGAAGAGTGCGTTACGTTTCGATAGAAAAGGGAAGCTGAGTCATACGTTGAACCCTACGAGATTAATGAACGAATTGGATCGTTAGCTTACAGATTGGCTTTACTGATGGAGTTGGCCAGAATACATGATGTATTTTATGTTTCAATGTTGAGGAAGCATGTTTCAGACCCATCCCATATTCTTGGAGCATAGCCAGTACAGTTAAAAGAGAATTTGCCGTATGAAAAGGAATCGGTACAAATCCTATACAGGAAAGAACAAGTGTTATAGAACAAACCATTCCATTAATAAAGGTGTTATGGAAGAACCATGGAGTGGAATAGGTCACATGAGAGTTTGAGGACCTAATGAGAAGTAAGTAGCCACATTTTTTCTTTTAAGGATGTTCGACTAAATTTTGAGGACGACATTCTTTTAAGGGGAAGGTAATTTGTAAGCCCTACACCTTTTTCTCTAAATTTTTAAGTTGGAGTTAACTTTGATGTATTTATGCCTTATGATCCTTAGTGAGTTTAACATTTGTTTTGTTTGGGCTTGAGGTAAGAAAAGGAAAGAAGAAAATTGTCTAAGTGTTAAGCTTGAAAACAACCTAAGTAAAACTATGTGGAGGTTGCTTTATGTGTTCTTAAACACTTAGTAAGAATTTAAGCATGGTTGGGAAAGGAAGGTTAAGCGTGGAGCTTGGGAAGAGCAGAAAAGGGTGTGAAGTATGACCTAAGTATAGGAGATTTTGGGTAAGTGTTGGAAAAGAGGACAACCTATGCGATTGAAGGGCATAGGACAAGGAGTTTGGCGTTGAGAGGTTGATCAAGCCAAGCATTGGGTCATGAGGTGATGAAGTTGAAGCATGAGGCAATGAAATGTGGTTGAACATGGCGATGAGAAGGGTTGTGTTGGCCGAGAGAGGTGTTTGAGGTGAAAGGCATTTCCATTGGGGTTATTTGTTAAGAATTAGGAAATAATTTCTTAATTTTAATTAGTGGGCTAAATTGAAAGATCTCATATCTAATAGTTCCATGAGCGTGTTCCGATCGCTCTGATTTCACCGTGACTGAAATACATATAATACATTCAAACATACAGTTATGCAATCAAATCTTAATTAACGGCATGCTAAGAACAAGATAAATAACAAGGGAGAGAGTTCCATACCAGTTGAAGACGTTCTTCACACTTCGGAACTCAACGCAGCGGAACACTCCAAGCGATCTATCAACGCCTAGCAGAAGCGTCGACTGCAGCAGCACGAACAACCGCGAACACGAACACCATGGGGATGACACCACCATTAAAGAGCCCCGAGTATTCTCGGAGTGAAAACCCAAAGGGTGGTCTTTGGTGAATTTGGTAGAGGAAGGAGGAAACACGGTACGATCGTTTAGGCGCGAGGTAGACGATCGTCTAGACGAAGAGGACTATCGTATAGGCTCTCGTTTTATGTAAGTGATCGTTTAGATTTCTACCAATGCGCACTCTCACGAATTCTTTGGATGATCGATCAAAATGAAAACCATTTTCATTTTAACTCATTGGTTACAATAATCGACGTTGCTCCACTAACCCACGTTCAAACGTGAATTTTGGATTAATTATCATATAATTAGCCAACTAATTAATTAATAAATATAATCATATTATATTTTTATCCTATAGTTTGATATCACATATCTACTATAGTATTTTCTTCTCTACTTGATATAAATCATATTTATATCTAATTTCCTCCATAATAATGTATCTCATACATTTAGCCAATTATATCATATATAATTAACCAGTCCAAATTATATCATATATAATCGAACTTCCTCTTGTCAATTTGAACATTTCAATTAACCCAAACACTGGTTCTTGACTTTATCCAAGCTACCCAGGAGACCTAAGTGACCAGTGGCTCGAAGCTCCAATGGTCCGTGAATAGCTGACCAAACTTCTTTAGCCACGAGATCCACCATCCGTTAACTGTCAGAAATTCCACTAAAGACCAACAACTGAACTCTTCTTACTATAGATATATTTCTGTGTCCATCGGATATAACTAATATTGAGTACGATGACCTTTCACAGATGCTCGTAAGTACAGCTGGGCCAAATTAACGTTATGCCCACGTAGTTACATCTCACTCCTTAAGTACCACTGATTCCTCTAATAAACAAATACAACATAGTCCAACTATGTGTGAAAACCTCTCGGGCAAGAGAAGGTGTGTGGCGCACAATCGTTCAAACCCCGGATCTAGCCCTTAAGGGAGTTATCTATCTATTTACCCTTGCCTCGGGGAAGGAGTGAATTCCATCTTGTGTAGCTAGTTCCCAGCTCCCAAATCAGACGAATCCCCAAAATGATAAGTTTGAATTGGCGACCTGACCACTCGCACCCATACAAATCAAAGGACCGCCCTCAATGGTAGGAGTTCTCAACTCACTCAGGATTGAGGTCATGTTACATATAGTCATCCTAGTGAAGTGAAGTCTCTGTCATGAATGGTGTTATATAACGAGACGTTAACACTTCGTGGTCAAGTCTTATATAAACTCTTTGTATAGGACGCCCCCGCTCGCATGTCCCAAATATGAATGATTAGGATTAGATCATCTATGACAAGTCACAACACTTGTGACCATTCCACAAAGCGGGCCGCATCCGTAGCGTTGCCAGGATAAGGTTTCCCTCCTAGATCCATATACTAGACCATTTTGGTTATCACCCAAGACATGATCCACTTGTATGTCACCACATACATGCTTGAGTCACATACAGATAATCAGGGATTTTATGTTTATTGGTTTGTGGTAAAGCAAATAAAACAAGTAACCGAGCAAAATACAAGATGTGAAAGTAAATATCATATATTAACAACACAAGCGTTCGTACAAACTATTTACAAACTATAGGACATGAGACTTTAGGACATCAACCCCAACATAAATGACATGATTTTGGACTTAAACACAAAATTTAGTGGCATGAGCTGTCAAAGTAGACATGCAATGAAAAGTATAAATAGAGGGACAGAAGGGGGTTGGTTTGCCCAAATTACTTGTGCAAAGAGAATATTTTTGCAGCCAAATTGAAGCTTGATCTATAAAGAAGAAGCAAGGGTTGCTGTGGAGAAATTCAATTGGAAAGTTGCTAAATTTGGAGAGAGCTCGAGGTTGTATGTGTTTTAAGCAAAGCCGAGCAAACTGTGAAGTTGGTGAATATTGAGCTATTTTGGAGGAATTAGAAGCTCAAATTGGAGGTAAATAAATTTAAAGGTTATTCAAGAGGTTTATGGAAAGAAAATTTGAATTAAATTGGTTGGAAATAGTGTTTTGGAGTACTGAAAGTGAAATCTGGAAATTAGGTGTTTGAAGGAGAGGCTACTAGCTAGAGGTTATAGAAGCTAGGCGGGGAGTTGGCCTGTCGGTAGTCTATTGGTGAAGTGCCTTGTGTTCGCACTAGCCATGCACAACATATCCACTATGCATGCAACAAAGTCCGACTGTGCAACAGTGGCCACGCTTGACACCCAGTTACTCGCCCGCTCGACGTCCAGATGCACGTTTGTTCGACGCTCAGTTTGCGCGCCCTCGACACCTAGCACACGCATGTGTGTTGCTAGCCTTGGCATCCATCCAGATGCCCCTGTGTGCAAGCCTAGGCACGGTGTGCGGGTCCCAGTGCTCACATCTGCCCTAATCGTGCGTCTAGTTGCCATGGGCTTGGCATTGGACTAATTTGGGAAGTTTGGAGTTGGTAAGCAATATTTTACTCCATTAAGAAGTGTTTTGGATTTTAAGCAATAAAAATGACGAAGTATGGACTCAAATAGGAATCTAAGGATTAATTAGGAATTGAGAGAATAGGCTTAAATGGTTGGAATATTCATAAGTTGTTAAGTGTTTAAGGTTGTCCAAAAGTTAACAAAGGGATATTAATTCAATTTTTTAGGCCAAACGGAAATTGGAAGAACCTACGAACCCTTGGGAGCTAACCAATAACATTGAGTGACAAAATATTTTTCAAATGAGTTCTTTGAATGTTCAAAGCATGCCTTTCTTTGGTATGAAGTATTTATTCAAAGCTATGATGAGAATGCTTTGATTAATACATGTTTTATGATTTATACTTCCAAAAGGCCACATCTGAAGCATGTTATGAAACTTGTAATTTATTAGCATGATTTGAACCCATATATTTTTTTTTTACGAAAACTAGTTATTATACATGCTTGGATGTTTTTAATGTATTTACAAGTACTCTGATATTAAAGCATAGTTTTATAAACTCTTGAATGATGTACCTTGATTTTAGAGGCTCCAGGTGCTTAACCTTTTGGGGAATTTTTACGTGCATGTATAAGAGTTATCAACGCTGATGGTATTGAGAGTACTCTACATCAGCTAAGGTTTTGACGTGGAAAGTATTGAGCTTGCTTTACCTCAACTAAGGTTTTGGGTACAAGTTGACGAACTAGTTTTGAGTAATGAGATTTAAGCATGTTTTCCAGAACTCAAGTTTCTATATATCTCTATCTTAAAGATATGAAAATGTTCCCTTGAATGTTTATGCAATTAAAGTGCTGAAGCATGTTTGATTCCAGTTTTAATTATTTCTTCAAGCATGTTTTTGTTTAACTAATCACTCACTGGGCTTCCCAGTTGACCTTTTTAAATGTTCTCTCCCAGGTAATGATCGAGTTCCTAGCGCCTCGCTTACTACAGTCAGTTTGTCACTACCTTAGATTGTAGATAGATTAGAGACTTTTTGAAGTCCTGAGTTTATGTTTTATTTGTCCTGGTGTTTTATAATCATACTAGGGAGAGTTGAGAGAGACTTTTGTATATGTAAATGTTGTGAATATTTCTGTATGTTGGACTCAAACATGTGATGAATGGAGTTTTTGTTGCCTTAAAGACTGATCTATGAGATTATGTATGTTGTTAAATATACAATTGCTTATTAGGCAAAACAGGTGAACAAGTTGAGCCGGTTACAAGTGGGCAATGAATGTCATAAGAGGGTTGACATTCGCTGTCTTCACATCCTTTTTCAGATTAAGAGGATAACCTGAGAGGGGGTGTGACAGTAAAGTTGTGGCTGTACAAGGATGTGATGTATTAGTTTGGTACAATATGTAATAGTGTTTTTAATTGTATTTTTCTTGCGCCTAGTACATTTCATACAAAATCTTATTATTACTAATTATGTAACATTTGACCTTGTTTTGGGTATTATAGACCTAACAATTTTTGTGTTGTATCCAACGAAGTCATCTAGACTTACTTAAACTTGAGAGTTTCACCTTGTCTCGTTAGGATAAGATTAGATTCATCTATTGATTTCTCGTATAGACTAGACTACTAAACAATTAATCTTGATGTCACATTAGTCTATGGCCTTTGAAGACTTGCATCAAACGGTTCTCTAATTTCAATTGACCAAGCTACAAAAGACTTTGACTCATGTGGATTTTCTTCCAACTCAACATATTTGGTAGGTTAGTAGTACTTAACTAATGATTTACTAGAACAAGGATTACACGGTAAAAAGTTTCAAACTAATTGATAACGATGTTTGTTGTTTGGGTTGAGTTGGATTGGATTGAAACACATTTTAAAGTTAACCTAATTGTTTGGGGTACAAGTTTTTTCAACCCAAACAATTCTCATTAAACAATAAACTCAACTCAATCCAACCACAAAAAAAATTTGGCTTCAATTGATTTGAGTTACTTGGCTCATTTATTTAAATTTTTGTTCTAAAAAGAAATAAAATAATATGTAATTTTTTTTTTAAAATTAATTTTAAATGTTGGATTGAGATTAACAACTTAATTTTAATGTATATTATAAATTTCTTTTTTCCAAAGTACAAAAAAAAATATTTTTTTAGAGTTGTTAGAAAATAAATGATTAGAAAAATATGTAATTATATATTTATATATATAAACAATTTTTAAACTTATAATAATTTTGGGTTAATTTGAATTATTATGGGTGAACCCTATGAACCAACTCAATCTATAAAAATTTTGTTTATTTAAATTCAACCCAATCTAAATGAGTCGTTAATAATAGTAACAACAGTGATATTTTTAGATAGACAAGAATAGAAAAAGGGGCCTAAAAGTGCCTTTGAATAAAAAGTTTACGAGAATCTCCAGAGACAAAAAGAGGAAGAGGGGAGATGGGGATGGGGATGGGATGAGGGGGTAAAATTCATGAATTTAAAACATATATATTGAGTAAATTTAAATTATATATGACTAAAATTGAAAATGGCAAAATATATTACTTAAAAAGTTTTTTTTTAAAAAAGGCAAAATATATATTACTCAAAAGTGAAAATGGCAAAATGTAGTCAACGTTAACCAAACATAGCAAAGTCGTTATTTTATCAAAGAACAGGGCCCACTTGTATATCCTAAATAATTTCAGAAACATTATCCCATGACTTTAGTAGTTGTTACCAGCCGTTGGATCTGATTATAAAAAGAGCAATCCTGAGGTGGGATTCCACTTGGCCGGCGCTTCAGTCCATTGACCTTGACACCCGCTGACCAATATGAACCGTCAAATCATGTGGGTCCCATTGTACATCAGATTTCCTAATCAAACAAACGGCTGGAGATGAGGTCGCCACAGAATTTTGCATCTATGCGTCGTAGAGAATAATACCTCCAGTATCTATGTTTATTAACTTGAAAAATCTCCGTCCCCGGCACTATTTCTCGTTATTATTATTTTTTTAAAAAAGAAAAACAAATAAAAGACTGAAAATTTGAAAATTACCCGTTTGAGTCTCTCCAAGGAAACACAAGGGCACATCTTGCAAATCCTTTAACCATTTCTGGTAGCCTTTTTTTTAATTTTAATTTTAATTTAATTTTTCTATCTTCTTGGTTTCTGAAGCTTTGTTCGAGCTCGAATTTTCGATTTGAGTATGGATTTTCAGAATTTCATGGAATTGTTCACCTTTGACACATGAAGGTGGTTGACGGTTAGGGCTTGGTTTCTGGTGCAGTTAGGGCTTTCATAAAGTTGATGGCGGCTGCAAATCCTCAGCCTTTGCAAGCGCGTCCCTTCCAGGGGCATGTCCAAGTTCCTACAATGATGGGGGATGATGACGCTGAATATGAAGATGGTGGTGGTGGCGGCGGCGGCGGCGGCGGCGGCGGCGGCGGCGGTGATGTTATGGATGATGTCGAAGAAGCTCATATGACTTCAGTAAGCGTAGCGAATCATGGAGGGTTGGTCATGGCGTCTAGAACTAGTGAACTTACGCTTTCTTTTGAGGGCGAGGTTTATGTGTTCCCCGCAGTTACTCCCGAAAAGGTACCTATTAGCCTGTTGTCTGGCATTTTTGTTATAAGTATATGCTTCTATTCTCGCAGTTATGTTTACTTTGAACAAGCTGGAGTTGTTAAGACTTTTCATGAACCCGAACTCGTGTCTTTATGCTACTTTGAGGGCCTGAAATTATTCAAAATAGGCTATAGTAGTTAAAAAGGAGTCTCAGTCTTGATTTTCTGGAGGATTGTGTTGGAATGAAATTCTTATTATCTCTCTCTCTATATTTTCTGAGAGAGAGACAGACAGACACGCAGAGACAGAGAGGCAGAGACTTTGGGTAGACTATATTAATGTTTTTGTTCAAATTGTCTGACTTGTTAGAATATTCGTACTTTTTTCAATGGATATATAGAACATTCATGTGCAGATCTCAGAATTTTAGTTTCTCTCTCTGTTTTCCTGGTTATGTCATTTTTTTTTCTATCATTGAGTTGTTGCATGAAGTTCTGTTGTAACTTGTAAGATGCTTTATCTACAGAGCTTTATGCTGTGGCAGTCAGATATTTTTCATGATGATTCCCAATTTTTAGGGGCAACCGCTCATGTGTTTCATTGGGATATCCAATGAAAGGTGTCGCACATCTGGTGCCTGCCCACAGAATTGTGGGCTGCCTTCACGATCACATGGTTGACGCCTATTACACCAGGAAATGAGATAACTGCCATACCGTTGTCAATTAGTCAACCTAGCCTATTTCTTTTCATTGAAATTTGGGAGGATTGGTTTTGTTCTCTAGGTCTATTTGAGTATGTTTGATCTCCCAGATTTCTTTTGGAATAGCCTGTCAATCTTCTTCTTCTTTTTGACTAAGCACAACAATGATGGGGTATGTTGGCAGTACTTCCTTATTGGGACTTGTCTCATGCATGTATCTTTCTCTCTTTGCGTGACTGTTGTATTAGAGCAGCTGATCTGTACATTTTTTTAAAGAACTATTTGTTTTCCATCTTAAAGAAAACAATTTGGTTAAGATAAGGAATTCTTGCCTTTCTTTGAGCAGGGTTTATTAGTTTTGGAATCCAGTCTACTTTGGAGTTTTTTTCTTTAGAAGAATTACAGGGTTTTGATGTGACAGGTACAAGCCGTGCTCTTACTTCTTGGAGGGCGTGATGTGCCAACAGGTGTACCTACAATGGAAGTGCCATATGATCATAATAACAGGGTAATGCAAATTGTGGAAATTTTACTCCATATTATGTGGGTTTGTTCATATATTCGATCTTGCCTACCGTCTTCAGGGTATAGTTGACACCCCAAAGCGCTCCAACTTATCACGGAGAATAGCCTCCCTGGTTAGGTTTCGTGAAAAACGGAAGGAGAGATGTTTTGACAAGAAAATTAGGTACACTGTACGGAAAGAGGTTGCACAGAGGTAAGATCACTTAGGCTACTATGACATGGAAGTAAAAGTTTAGTGAGAATATTTTACTTTGCGCATTAGCATTGGCATCTGTGGTTAATTCAATCCTCTTCTTCTCTCATCGTTTGATACAAGATGCTTATGGATATAGTGTACAAAATTCTAGGTCTCAGCTGCAGGATGACTTAGCTCATAGCCTCATATTATTAAGGCAACCAATTTTGCCTCTAAATAGTAATAGCTAGTACACTATCTTTGTTTCTGTTCTGCTGAATAAGTTTGAGGCCCTTGGACTTTTGTTCTGCTTCTGTTAGAATTCGCTCATTTGAACCAACTTGATAATTTAAATTTAAAGTAATTTTTATGTAGCAGACATTTATATACTCTAATAAAAATGAGAGGTATGTTGATAACTTCTTTTTTTTTTTTTTTTTTTTTGAGAAACTAATGTTACTCTTGTCTTTTGGGAAGTGAAAGTAGATCTCACTTCTTTATGGAAACAGTTTTTATAGCTATGCACGTTTAATTATTATTTTTACTTTTCATTGTTGTTTTAGGATGCACCGTAAGAATGGCCAATTTGCATCCTTAAAAGAAAGTTCAGGTGCTTCAAGTTGGGAATCAGCTCATAGTTGCCTCCAAGATGGGACTCGTTCAGAAACTGTGTGAGTTCATGGTTTTAGTCTGTTGTTTGAAATTATTTTTCAACAATATATTGTTTGGATACATACATACATACATACATACATATACACACATATATATATACACACACACATACATACATACATACATACATACACACACATACATATATATATATATATATACACACACACACACACATACATACATACATCATACATTATATATATATGATATCACACACACACACACTATACATACATAATACATACATTATATATATAATACACTACACACACAATACATACATACATACATACATACAATAGCATACATACATACATACATACATACATATATATATATATATATATTATTGCTGTTATATACCTCTATCAATAATAATATTCCTTCTAAAATATTTTTCAGTTTGCGGAAATGTCAACATTGTGGTGTTAGTGAGAACAATACACCTGCAATGCGTCGTGGGCCTGCTGGACCGAGGACTTTATGTAATGCATGTGGTTTGATGTGGGCGAACAAGGTTTTTATTCTAAGAATTATCAACATAAATTTTAACTTAAGACGTCCTCTTACATCTTGAATATCTTTTCCTATTATTATTACTTTTAGTATAATGTTAACAGAATAAGATATTAACAACTGGAGAAAACTGTGTGCCAAGAAAGATGTCTTTTAGTTAGTGCAGTAGAGATATTGCTGTATTTACCAAAAGGCTTAAAGTGTTTACACCAAGAATCAGACATTATATATATTCTTCAAAGGAATTCAAAAGGTAATATTGTCAGGCATAAGGACAAGGGAAAAGTAGTTGGCTCTGTGCTTCTCCATAAGACATGCCAAGGTGGCACCATTTTGGGGATGGGCACAAGTGTTAATGCTTCCCGACAAGAGTTTTCCTGAGAACACCTTAACTTTCTTCCGGTATCTTCCAAATTACCTCACAGAGATGAAAATCAATGATAACATCACTCTTTTTTGAGATCTAGGAAAAGATTTATTGGTAAAAGAGCTGTTTTTACATGCCCACAGTCATTATCTTCTGGCCAAGCAAGGAGATTTTCAGCTAGCACAGAAGGGCATAGCCATAGCCGTGGTTGAAATGCGTCACTATTCGGACTCCTCCTTGATTTAAGTGGCCAGCTGGAGTCCCCAAATCTGATCTACAGTGAGGTTTCACTTTTAAGAGAAGCTGTAAAGTCTTGGAAAGGTCACTGGGAAAGGAGGAATTAACTTTCTAAAATGTTCCTGGGATTTGACATTAGATCCATTTTCTATACGGAATGAAACATGATCATTCATAAAATTTTGAAGCTTATTATTTTGTTTTTCACTTTGCTCCAATGAGAAACCCCTTCCCGAAGAACAGCCTCCCTAAATTAAGCATTGGTCTATTTTTCATTACTTCAATGAAATTTAAGAAGAAACATGGAGAGCAGGTACCAGGTTTATGTCCAAGAATATCTTATGGATTTAAATTTTTAATATATTCTATTTTTTCATGCAGTATCTGTTGGTATTTTTCTTCTGCAACATTTCCTTTAGCATTTTGCCTTTCTTTTATTGGCTTATTGGTTGTACAGGGCACGTTGAGAGATCTCAGCAAGGGAGGGAGAAATGTATCTCTGGATCATATGGAACCTGTATGTTGAAGAAAGCACTGTTTTTCATTTTGAAATTGTTCGTCTCATTGTTTAAGGCTTACTGTACTCTGATATTGATCAAACTTGTTAGAATGCATTTTCTGGTGGGTACTGGCTTAGGATACCCACTTTTTCATTTTTTAAGTAGAAGTTTTAGATGGATGAGGGAAAAAAGAAAGTACAACTAAGATGGGCAATGCCTTTTCTCTAGATAAGAGGCCCATGTATGGAGAGACAGATGGCACACAACTGTGGGACTGGATGATCATCCCTTACCCAAGAGGATTAGGAAATAACCAAAAATTCTCAAATCAGCCATATTAGGGGAATTTCAAGAAAAGGAAAAGAAAAAGGCAAATGGGAAATCTCTTTGGTGGTGGCATCTTGAGCGATTTGATTTTTCTTCTAACAATGACCACATTCCAACCGAAGTAATGAGTCATTAGGGCAAGAGGGAAATATTACATATCCCATTCATATCTACTAAGAAAGCAATGAATACATTTTGTACTTCCACACATAATAGATGGTAGATTCCTTGGCTTATAATCTTATGTTTTTATGTGTTTTGAGTATTGACCCATCTTTTGGTTTAGGGTACTGGCATCATGTTATTCTTAGTGTATGTATGCCAACTTTTCCTTGAGAACCAAAATTTCCGTCTTAATATGATCTCCTTCTCTCTACTTATAAATTATGTTTTATTATGTAATGTAAATTGTTAAATAAACATATTGTATCCCCTTTACTATGCTATGATAACACCATTTAAATGTGTTCAAGCTCTTAACTTCCTGAATGGTTGACATTCTATTGTTCTGATCCTTTTCGCCTCTTATTGTAGACTGCTTTTCAAAATTATACTCCTATAGCTTCTGTTCATCTCTAGTACCTTCTCACAGTAAATATTTCCTAAAAACCGAATATGAAACTAATATTTTGATAGGCTGTTTCTGGCTGTTGTGTGAAACGTGAATGTGTTCACTACATGATCTTCTACTCTGACATCAATTTGTTAGTGATTGAAGTCTTGCATTATTTCAGTTTAGAATATAGATCGAGGTTGAGGGGTTATGCATGTCTGTCAGTCTGTATGTGTACATTTTTTAGTTATTTCTCAATAATACATATATTTCCCAAAAAAAGAAAAATCAATGATACATATTTATTTTCATCTCACGTCTTTTCTTTGCATGCCTAGTTTTTCTTCTTTCCCAGTTACTAGAACTACAGTTCGTGACGATTCATGGAAAGTTTGTATGCTTTTATTCATGTTGATGTATTGACCTACATTGTTTTTTCCAATGACCTCAATGGCTTTGCAGGAAACTCCAATGGATGTCAAGCCCACAATCATGGAGGGAGAATTTTCAGGCATCCAGGATGAACATGTACTACTTTTTTCCCCTATTAAAATAATTTCCATTTAGCTACCTTGTGTTATCTGGAAGCCAATGCATACTATATGCATGCAGGGAACTCCCGAGGATCCTAGTAAAACCATGACTGAAGGCTCCAGTAATCCTTCCATTGACCCTGACCCAGATGAGGAAGTATGCCCGTATCTTAGTGGATTTTAAGCCTCCTATTTTTATATAACTCTTTTTCACCTGCAGCTGAGTTTCTCTGTTGGATCTTTATGTACCCTTGTTTTCTTTTACCTTGGAGTAGGTAGCTCCGTCCATTCACTTAGATATCCTAAATTACCGAACCCCCGTTGTGAAAATCGGCATTTTCACTAAGTTACTCGTGTTGATAAATTGGTTCGTGCCAGATTGGTGCTCTTATATCTGTTCACTGTGCTTTTGTCAATGAAGGTGCTTGGCAGATGCATTCCACTTGAAAAAACTTATCCTAGATTTGCAGTTCATTTGTTTATCTTAGTCACCCTATTGCATAATTTCATGAGCTAGTTTGCTCTTGAATTGAATGCTCGATCAATAAATCGAGGATGCTTGATCGATGAGAATCTTGTTAACCTGCACATGTTATACTGCGTCACTCTGTCCATTTGCTATTCTTGAAGCCTGAGAGTATCATTGATTACCCTCAGAGTTTAGTTTTTGTAGTGATTTTAAAGGCTACATAGTTGAAAACGAAATAAATCCTTGAGCACTTTGTTTCATACTTGACAAGAAAAAGTGTGCAATTCCAAAGTAACTTGATGTTCCTTGTGGCGCAGGACATAAATGAAACCACTGGAGACCTTACAAATTCATTGCCCATGCGAATTGTCAATCATTCAACAAATGATGATGAGCAGGTATTGCTTATTTTTATTTCAAAATAATAAATGTGAATTATCTTTTATTTCAATGACTTTATTTTGGGAAGGGCAAAGCTATTTTAATTTTTCCTTGGGATATAATTTGAAAAATAAAAATCTCATTGTGTATTAACTTGAAACACTTCCTCAAACCCTAGTCAAACGCTTTAGATATCTCATCCAGGTTGCTTTCATGTTTGAAATTGTAAATCTTTTGTCATCCTGATTCCTGTATAAGTTATAAACATCAGTTAAATAATTCTTCATTTGTTAATAAAACGGCATATGGATTATGTCAAAATAATAGGCTGAAAAGAAGCTAAATTTATTCACAATAAAAAAATTAAATTAAATTATTAAATCTCTCATCAACTCCAAAGCTTGCATGTAGGTCGTGGTAAATTGAAATTTATATCAAAACTTAACACTCCTCACTTGAGCGGGAAGATTTGTGAATGACCCAACCAGTAGAAATCAATATTAGTTTAGGTGGAAATGAGAATAAAGGCTTGGATACAAGATTTTCTCCTCTAATATCATGTTAAGTTGATGGATTATGGTTTCAATATCACCGACAAACTCCACAATCCTTGAGAATTTTAAACTAAAGGGACCAAGCTATTTACAGAAATAGTAGATTGGTTGGATCATCGCATCTATTATAATCCATTAGGACATAGAAAAACAAGAGCTATTATTCCTTTATGCACGAGGTTAACCATTGACATTTTTTGTTATGCTCAAAGTCAACGGTTGTAGTATGCATTAGTAAATCAGGAGAAAGTAAGTCTGACTTGCTGGAAACTTAGACATGGTAGAGGCCTCGGAACTGCCCGCTGGAATCAGGAGAATATGTTTGATCTTTCTTTTCTTCCAAATTTTCTGTTCCTTTTGGAAGTGAAATGATACAATGCAGAAATTTGTCCAAAATGGAGGTTCCGACATTATTTATCTGAATTTTAAGTTGCCAATGGGTTTAAGCAGAGAAATGAATCCAAATGGAGCTTTAGGCATTATCTATACTGGGAGTAATAAGGTTTAAACAGAGAAATTAGTCCAAAATGGAGGTCTAGACATTGACAATTTCTGTTTAACCAAACCCAATCACCAATATATTGCCGATGTAGAAATTATTCTTCCGTTTCCTCTGTTACAATTTTCTTCTCCATTATGGTAGTTCAGTTTGTTAGAAGCCAAACTAAATGTAGGGCCCACTCTGGTACAAAGTAATCCTTGTCCTAATAGTCAGATATTCAGCCTAATTTAAATACCATTGCTGCTCCCCTTCCCTTTCATTCATCGGACAATGTCACTTCAGGCCTCTGACCAGTAATCTTGTCTTCTCGTTAGGAAAACCTCCATGATTAATAACAGATATATGAGAATCAAATAAAGTAAGCCCCAAGAGCTCAGTTAACCTTAACATTAGATGTTAAAAATTCTTGCAAGCCTCATATTAATTGAATTGAAACTTAGTGAAAGTTGTTGGTACAAGTTTAGACTAAGCTGTTAGTTATTACTATTCTTATTTGTTGTTCTCCAATGATTCTCCAAGGAGATTGCTTGTATGAACCATCTGATGGCAGCTGAGCCAACTGGCAACCTTAACTCTTTTAGATTTGGTGCTGATAGATGTAGACGACGGACCTTGATTGCATTAACAAGTGGCTTCGTAGTGCTAATATTTCCTTGCTTTTGCAACTAGTAAAATCACTAAGTGGTATGGATTTGCTGCATTTTTTGGGTTGATATTCAATTACTTATACTAGTTTTTATCTTCAGGAACCTCTTGTTGAACTTGCTAATCCGTCAGATACCGATATAGACATCCCCACTAACTTTGATTAGAAGGTAATCGTTTGCTTAGGAGATTTCAAATAATACTTTGGCTGTTAATAATTTCTTGTGCCCGCATAAATCCTAGAGGTCAAGTTACCATCAACAATGGAGTGGCAGTTAGGACTTGTATAATTACAAAAAATGTCCATGACATAAGGTTCAAGTGTGCAGTGGTCATCTTTTGGCCGGAACGTTGCACACTGGTCTCAGCTGACGTTAGATCTTCTAACGATGTTGATATTGCTGCCAGAAACTGTTTGTATTCACTGTACGAGTCGAGTTGTTAGGGGATACGGTTGAGTTCTTCCATCAGTGTATGATCTGAGCGATTCATTTGGTAGGATTACTCTTGATTCAATTTTATTGGAAGGTCTGCTTCCCTAATTTATCGTCATAATGATGAAGGGATCAAATGCTTGTGGTGTTTGTATCTTAAGATAGACCTTTGTTTTGCTTCTAATTGACAAATATTATATACAATGACTTGAGCAGTTGCTAATAGAATAAATTTGCACATTGCGAGCCCTGTAATTTTAGTGATGGCCCCTTCCCTTCAGGGACCTTTTTAGTGTAGACTGATGGATTAGCCAATCGCAAAATTGGAAAGTTTGTACTGTTCTGTTTGGTCATGTATAAAAATAACTTGAAAGGAAAATTTACAGTACGTTTTATTTTTTATTTCCATCATCAAGGTTGTGGGTGCTACTTGCAATTTTGACAGGTGAAGATTATTGGACTCGAACTATTTCTCATGGTTGAATGGAACTCTTTTAAATGCAAAATTTATGCATCAATAAATTGTGTTTGGTATGTAATTAAAATATTATTTTAGCACAATTGACATGAAGTTTGTACTATCGATTTCGGAGCAGATATTCAATTCTCACTTGTATATCGTGAAAAAAAATGTTTTGCGATGGGTTATGTGTTTGATATATCTTTTAACATGCTTCTGAGTATTTTTTTAGTTGAATTTTGACACACTCCGTTGCACCTTAATCCATTTTTTAATTTAGCCGAGTAAATATTAGTTGCAAATCCTTCAAATTTATGAATTAAATTAACAAAATTTTCAAAATTTTTATATTAAATGGATCATTTTTAATACATTGTTTTTAATTAAAAAATAACAACATAAAAAAATTTCTTAATAGAAACAATAATATTTCATATGTAAATACAATTAAAATATTTAATTCCAATGTTCATTGTCTACCCTTCAACTAAAATATTACAATGTTCATTTAAAAGTAAGTCTTGATAAAACATCAAAATCTTATAAATTGATTAAAGTATAGAAAAGTTGGGATGAAAATCTTATAAAATTAAAGTATAGAAAATCTTATAAAATATTAAAGTATAGAAAATCTTATAAATTTATTAAAGTATAGAAAAGTTGGGATGAAATCAGAAAAGGGCTTACTTGTGAGTTGTGAAACTATGGGTTTTTAAAGCAATACATACATACATTACATATATGTACATATATATACAAACACACACATATATATATTATATTTGGTGGGTGGGGAATTTGGCTGGGGCTGGGAAATATATTCTTCGTCTTATCCCTGTTTAGCCAACGGAGAGAAAGTTCTTCCGGCTCTTTCTCTATTCTTCGTCTAATCGGGGATTCTCACGAATAAATAGATATCTTTAGTTCAATTACAAAATTGATGTGATTTGAGTCTGAAAGGTCTTTAAAAAATGTGCACGGATAGTTGACAAATTTGTTTCCTAACATATTATTATCTTTATATTTCAATCGATGTATTAGATTTCTACGTGGATCCTAAACTTTTTGCTTGAATCTGAAACAATATCAAATAGATATTTCATGGAGTCAAAATTGAAAATTCAAATACCTGACCAAATAAACATAAAAAAGAAGGTTTAGAAATATGATAAACACTTTTTAAAGTTCACAAATTTATACATAGATAAAAGTTTTAGTCTTGATATTTAACCTTATAATTTATTTTAGTTAAAGAATTCAAATTTAATTCAAGACAATGTCTCTCATATTATCAATTTTGTGAGCAAAGATTCGATCTCTCCACTCCACATGTTGTCAAAAATGAGAAAAAGCAAACTTAGATATTTGTCGAAGTTTTTAAAATAGAAATAAACCTTTTTATAAAATTAAATTTTCTACGATACTTGCTAAATATTAAAAAATGTATATGTTTATACATATGTGACAAAATTAAAATATAATTAGGCTTCTCATACAAATTTCAAATCTTTAAATATTAAATTTGGACCGGGTAAAATGAAAAACAAGATATGCGTGCACTTGAGTGCAATAAAATGAAGATTGTTTCTGGTGTTATTTGAAATGATGCTTGTGTTATTAATTTTACTTAATTATCAGAACTTTGATTAAATCATTTATCTTAGGGTTTTTTTTTTTGGACAATCATTTATCTTATGTTTTACATTTAAAAGAATTTTGAAATTAATTAATTTTATTTTATAAGTTTTAGTCTGTTTGGATAAGATTACTAAATGATAAAAACATTATTTTGCTGAAACCAATATTTGAAATTCTATGTTGGTTAGTTTAGTATGGTGAGTGTATGTTTTGAAACATAATTCTCAAATACACTGTATTTGGATTTTAGGAGTACTTTCATCCGTTCTTGATTTTTTTTAGTATAAAAAGGGGTGGGAGATTTAAAACACGGGCTTCTGGGTCTTCAACACATATTTTCTTGGTCCTTAGCATATATAGATACCAATTGAGCTAAGCTCTTGTTGGCCGATAGCTCTTGATTAAGTGTTAAGGTTTTGCATTTTAAAAAATTTCAAAATTAATTACTTCTACTCTTACAAGATTTAGTTTGTTGGATAACATTTACGGAATGACTTTAGGCTATTTTTGTTAGTCCATTTGGTCAAAGCTTACTTACACAGAATCAAGATTTATCTTTGTAAATTTTTTGTAGGGAGTCTTATTTGATTCTTTATTTCTTCTTCTTGAAAACTTAAAATTTTAATGAACGATGAAGAAAGATTTTAAGTTTTCCAATTTCCATCACTTTTTTTAATATTTGACGAGATTCACAGGAGAAAAAATCAAAACACCAGAAAATATTAAGAAGGAGAGGGATATGAAGTGTGAGGAAAGATTTGAAGAGGCAATAAATAGATTTTTTTTTTATATGTAAAGTATGAGATCAGATTTCAAATCTCGAGATTGATAGTACAAATACATGTCGAGTAGTTAGTTAGAGGACATTGTCCTACTTAATTTTATTCGTAAATATTAACTTTGGCTCTTTGCCAAGTAGTTTTAGAGGCAACCGACCTTGGGGCTTTGACCCATTTGTGGTTTAATTTCTTATATATGTTCCATTGTAATGGCTTTCAAAGTTGAGTATGAGACGTCAATGGTCAAGCAACAAGTCATGATTTTGGACAATAAATGTGACCCTTAAAGGGCATATTTTGAGCACAAAACTCATTAGAATGTTACTTGGAACAAGGTGTTGAATTTTCCATCTCGCAAGATTCAATTGTGTTAGCATGCTACTCTGTTGCATAAGCATTGGGAAAGATTCAAATTCCAGACCTTTCTAGTCAAAGATATATGGTTTAACCAATTAAGCTATGCTATGTATTGAACATCGTGAGATAAGTAGTTTTTATTCCCAAGAGGAGAGAGTTACAGGGGTCCTCTTCCTTTTGAAGATAGATATTCAGAACATGGGCGTAATCATGCTACGTATGCCACATATGAACATTTAATAAAACCTTCAACAAAAGTCTCCCAAAGGGTAGACTGTCCAAAATTTATGGACATTTATTTTATATTGAGTACAAAAGAAATCTACTGAAAGGACTTTTAACGAAGGCTTCTATATCAAAGATCATATCAGTACGTCAGAAATTCAAGTTGGTGAAAATTTATGAAGGTAAATAAGGGAAAATTAAAATAATATTGTAGTTTTAAAAACAATTTATAAAAATATTGTTGTTTTGAAACTATTTACAAAAATATGGTTTTTAATATGTCGAATGTTGAAAATTCGATCAACTTTTTTTTTTTTTTTTAAAATTTTCTATTTTATAAATATGGTTGTTTTTTTATTGTTTTTTTTTAATATGTCAAGTGTTGAAAATTCGACCTATCTAGGTCGAATTTTCAACATTCGNATCTAGGTCGAATTTTCAACATTCGACCTTTACCCTTTTTTTTTTCTTTTTTTTTTTTTAAATTTTCTATTTTATAAAAACAATTTCTGAAAACATTTTATTATTTTATTATTTTATTTAACTTAACTCTAAAAAGAAAAAATTAAAAAAAATAATATCTCATAAAAATAAAAAAGTGTAAATTAAAATATCTTATTTATATAAAAATAATTACAAAAATCAATGTGTCCCACAAGGTGGATGTCGTCAATTTCGAGCTGGTTGTCGTCGTCGACTTCGAACTTGAGGTTGCTCTGGTACCTTTGCAGGCGCTTCATAATATAAATATTCATTATGCTCTCCACGATCCCGACCATGTCCATGCACGTATGAAGACGAGGGACCAGCCTCTGAGTCATAATGTCCTGAAACAAATGCTGACATCATCATCATCGGACTAACATAATCAGTTTGACTCTGTGTCTGCATCATAGGGGCAACTCTTCCACATTATTGGCAACCTCATCAAACTCATCCTCTTCCCGAACAGGTCCTCTACGTCTAGGAGCTAGTGGAGGAACAATAGGTATATCGTACATATAATGTATCTCCTCCATATAGCTTTGGTTGTCACTATATATAGCAAGAACCTGGTTCAGATCATTCGCAACATCACAGAGTCTACTATTGTTCGATCTCTGTGAACTATAAAACAATTATATAATATTTAAAATAAATTTAAATTAAAAATAATTAGATAATATTCATTCATTTACCAGATGACCCATAGTTGCTCCCGGACGAGTGATATAGTGCCTTGTGATATTATTATACCAATGAATGTAGTCTTGAGTGATATCCCTGTCAAACTGTTCAATAGAAATCCCCACTGCAATAAACCTTGCACGATAGTGCCATCACACTACCAAATGTGCAACTTTTTCGGACCAATTTACAGTCCTTAAGTCGATATCATGCAGTAGGGGTTTAGTATTACAAGGCGATGGGACATCCGGCTGAAAATCGAATTGTCTCATCATCCTGTCAGGAAGATGCCACTCACCAATGTGAAAACATATGAGAAGACTCATAGTCCGCCATATGTTTTGACCATTTGTACAGAAATTGGGCAAAGAATGCATAATAATTTTGTACGGCTCCTAAATAACCTGAAACACAAAATATTATATTGGAGAACATTAAAGACAAATACAATAAAAATGTGTATAAAATAATCAATTTGGTTCAGTGTTAATGTACCTGATTAGGTTGAAGCAGATCAAACATGTATCTGTACTAGCTGACTACATGTGTGGCTGTCCTAGTCACACAAAATTTGTCTCTCTACCTAAATTTTTAAATTGATAATTTAGATTCTAAATTAACTAGATCAGTGATATAAAAATTAAATTGAATTAAAATAACCTATCGAGAACTGTAGGCTCGTTCAGCTAACTGAGCGTCATTGACATGTTGTAGCTGTGGAGTCATCGTTAGAAATCGCTCCCAAGCCCATAGTTACAAAAGTATGAGAGGCCCAACTATCTCACGAACCTCAGGTCTTGTTGCTTTGCATAGTTGTCTATACAACCATGCCAAACATGCTCCACCCCATTAATACCGCCCCGCATCATAGAGGTTAGCTAATAGTGGCAGAAACATCAAATAAACAAATGACTTAATTTGTCGGAAAACAGACTTCCACCCATCATTTGTAGTATATATGCTTGCGCATATCTTATGACGGTTTCCTCGTCTGCATCTCACAGAATTGTGTTCCTAACCATATCAAACTTAACCTCAATCCTTTAATTTTTTCGGCAGGTGGGGTCACACCAAGGTACAGTTGATAAACTTGTGACCAGTCATCGTATATCACTCTAGTGACCGGCTCACCATCAACATGTAACCCCAACAACACTTCTATATCTTGTAGAGTGATAGTGCACTCTCCAACAGACATATGAAATGTATGCATCTTAGGGCCTCTACGACCAAAGCTGTGATCAGATGCTAGTCCAATTGAATAATCCCGATTTGGCAACCCCATAGAATACAGATGTGCGGAGTAGCGGTAGTATTCGAGGGTGGAGTGAGATAGTGCACTGGAGAACTGCCTCTCGACGCCTGCAAGATATTTTTCCAGTAGTACGATCTCGCTATATAACAGATGATCGATGAATGGACTACAAAACATCGGATCAACAGGTCCTGGGTTTAAAGCCATGATCTGAATGGAAAAAAATATTTATTTCTCAATTAAAAAAATATTTATTTCTCAATTAGAAGAATAATATACAACTTAATTAACTAAATTAAATATACATGATAAAAAATTATTTATTTCTCAATTAAATAATATACAACTTAATTAAAAGAATAATATATAACTTTATAAATTATAATAAAAAAATTGAATATATAATATAAGTATCTACACTTAATTAAATATACATAATAAAAAAAAATATTTATTTCTCTATTAAAAGAATAATGTACAACTTTATAGATTATAATAAAAAAATTGAATATACAATAAATTGCACATGACGGGCATATTAGGGTGCGTGATCCAGTTCTGTATTATAGTCAAAGCTTTGTGATGTGTGTGCAATCATTGATGAATCCAATTGCACATGACTTTGACTCAGTTCTGAATAAAAACATGTATGCTGCTCATCGTACTTAGTGATCTCGAACAAGCCACTAGGCGATCATGTAGTAAAGCTCGACGATCGTGTAACACTTGGTAGACGATCGTATAGGCTTTGAGAAGGCGATCGTCTAATTGTAATAGCTAAATGATCATGTAGAAGTTTATGGGCGATCGTGTAGTGAGGAAAGAGAGCTCTTGAGAGTGAGAGTTTGACAGACGCTGTCATGGAGAAGCCATCGCAGCGTGCCGCTCATCGTCTACTTCCACTAGGCGATTGTGTAGCACTTGGTAGACGACTGTATAGTAAAAGGTATGTGATCGTATAGGTTCTGAGACGGCGATTGTGTAATAGTAATAGTTAAGCGATCGCGTAGGAGTTTGTGGCCAATCGTAATGGATTTAGTAAGCTATCGTTTAGTCATACTGAGCGATCGTGGAGAGATTGTAAATGACATTTAGCATCCCATAAGCGATCGATTAATCTTGTTTGATTCCTATCGTCTAATAAAGTTGTTCATCGTTCACTTATTCTTTTCGGAATTTTGCACCTATTGTTACGTTAATAAAGAATTACTAAACAATCGCATAGTAATTCTACTAAACGATTGTGTGTGATCATGTATAATTACTAAACGATCGCATTGTAATTTACTAAACGATTATGCGCGATCGTGTATAATTATTAAACGATTCTTCAAATTTTGTCCTCTTTCTTTACTTTCATTTAGGTCGAGGGTCAAACCCTCGATCTCTTCTCTAATTTTCGACAGGTCTAGAGTACCTCTTCAAATTTTGTCGTCTTCTTCAATTTCTTTTAGGTCGAGGGTCAAACCCTTGACCTCTTCTTTAATTTTCGATAGGTCAAGGGTTGAACCCTCGATAAAATATTTAACACAAAATTCCCGCCCTTGAAAATTCCAAAACAACTAAAGATTTCTAAATAGTTTTAGAACCACTATATTTTCCTAATCACAATATTAAAAAAAAACGGTGGTAAATAATTCAGGCTGAAATATGTGGAAATGGCAGTGCGTTGGGAACTTGAGATATACCATTATTATTATATACCATAAATAATATATGTACGGACAAAATTGGATTTCCAGTTGCTCACAAATTTATGAGCTCGTGTACTCAAAAACCTATATATATATATATATAGAAAAAAAGGTAGAAAAATTGAGGTGGCTTCATTCTCCAAGGGCATTTTGGATGTCTTGCTCTTATTGTCATCGCTATGATTTGAGTGAGGCTTCAACCAAAGATATTTTGAAATTTTACGAGCATTGTGGTAGATTAAAGTAGATGGATTTGCAGTTTCATCTGCATTCTCTGTAACGTTTTATCAGGCCATCAAGCTTCCAAAACATCCTCTTTCATTTGCTCCAGCTGTTCCTGTTCATTAAAATCTTCAAATGGTGACGACCCACTAGAACTATCACTTTCATATGGAGTGGTTTCTCTTGGGGATGAGGGAAGGGACTCCCTCTGTTGAGAAGACGAACCTGTTGCATTATATTTTCAGTGTCAGAGTAAATACCATGTGAAATAATTTATTACTAATTTCTTGAGTGAAATATTCAGAGGTCATAACGAGAGACAAGTCCTATGATCCTCAGTGCAATAGCTGCCCCTTTTGCTCGAGTATTAAATAACATTGAGTTTCATCTCAAAATTAATTGACAATGAGAGAAGTAGCTCATTTATCTTATAAAGAGTGCAAGGTTCCCTTGATTTTTTCAACGTGTGATCCTCAACAAGTATATTCTAATAAATAGTGCAGAAGTCGAGATACCTTTCTGTCTAGCACGGAACTTTTTAGTATGTCGCCTAATAAGCCTTTTTGCTTTTGTGATAGTGAGCTGCCGAGCAAACGGTGAGAATTCAGCATCAGTGTCGCTCCAGTCACCTTGGAAATCATTGTCAGCTTCACCCCTCATTGTACGCAAGACAAATGCTTTGGCCTTGCGACGCTGATTGTTGAAGAGACCCCTGATGGAGGTAACAAATCCATCACCTGCCCCATCACTTGGCCGCTTAAGCCAGGTTATTGGATGTTGATCGGATTTCCCTGCCAGACCACCCCCTTCATTGTCACTTAAATTAAAGTCACTGTCAGGAACAACCGTGTTGTTGGGTTCCTTTTGACTATGTGCTTTGTCTTTGAACTTCTTACCCTGCATGAGTGGTGGTTAAGATCGTAAATAACTGAACAAATAATCCAGAAACTCACAGTCGAATGCAAAAACACAATAAATTCCACTTTACTTCCTCTCTGAAAGCTTAGTTGTTTCAGTTTTCATCATAACCAAGCAATGCATTGGTGACTTGCAAGCTGATAAATTCAAATGTGAAAGTAACGAAAGCGAACTAAAATAGTGGAAAGGAACTATAGATGAGGTTGCTACTGGAATATGGAAACTGTATCATTCGTGTAATTATGCAGAAGATCATATCTAAAAGTTCACCTGCATTCCTGTAACAGACTTTAGAACTCCCCAGATGATATGCTTTTTAACTCGAGAAAACAACCTACGCCAAGTCCCAGTGAACTCGGCACGATGGAATGTATCCATCAGCAACTTTAGGTCATTGACGACAAATCTTGATCCTTCGTAAGTAACCAACAACTCAACCTGTCTCAAAAGTTAGTTGAGTGATCTAAAGAGGAATCTACAAAATACGGTTTCAACAATTAATTCGACGAGGAACTTTATGGAATGAGCTAGCTAACCTGGCTTATCTTGATATTGTGGAACTCCATCAACTTTCGAGGTCTGGATCTTTTCTCATCCTGGGCCTTTATTCCCTTCTTCTCTTCATGGGATGAGCGACCAGCTTTGATAGCTTTGGGATCTTTCAATTTATTACTGCCTGATTCATCTGGTTGCTCGACAGAACCCAGTTGTCCACTTTTGGTAATGCTCTGCAAGACAAGTTCAGTAGCAACAGATTCGGCCACAGTCTCTTCCCATGACCTATCGAAAGAAGATGTTCTTCTTAACTCAGGGACTGAACCACTACCAGAATTAGATTTAAGGTTCTGTGTCTTTGATCCCTGCATTGAAAGTATCCAACATTTCATGAGATTAGATGATCCAAAGATGGAATACAGCTCACGTTTGATCAGTTCCAGAGGTCTCAACACCAATGATCATAACTCCAGCAGTTCCATCTTTCTAAATGAAAAAGAAATCATCCAATCTTTCCTTTTCTTCTTTATTTACTATTATCAGAAAAGAAAACTGGCCCCATGAGCCACAAGTAAGCTTAAGAAACTCACCTGAGCAGATTCTGCGTTGCCAGATCCTTGACCACCGAGGGAGAAGCCTAATTTGGAAAACATCTCTGACTCTTTTGTGTTAGATGCAGATACTTCATGAACTGAGGAACCTTTCCTTACACGCCTTGAACCTGCAGCCGTAGAAATCTTCCATGCTTCCTGTAGCACAACGTAAGCAACTCAAAATCTATACTTGGGGTAAACTAAAATAGAAGGTTGCCTTCCACTGAGGAGTTGGCTCCCCTTAGAAACAAAGCTTTCAACTCACCTGCCGTCTCTGTGAATCTTGTTCTTCCTCTGGGAAAAGGTACTCCCACATCATCCGATACATTGTTTCAGTCAAGTGAATTTTGAGGGGATAAATATCAACCTATAAGAGTAAAGAATAACACATTAAGCAAACAATCATGTACCGAAAAATTAAAGTGATCAAGATGATTCTGCTTCATGAATATTTTTGGTAAACAGAACTACAATATTATTTTTAACTGTTGAAGTCTTGTTCATGCAACACATGCACCGGATAAAGTCAGTATCAATTCCTAGCAGGACTTGCTGTCTCAGGATTATTCAGTCTGACAAATCCCTTGCAGGATATGTTCATCTTCAAGGTGCACTTTTATTTTTCTTTATTAATGTCGAGGAGCATTTTCTGAGAAAGAATTCAAGATTATGATAAAAACTAGGGTGTATAATACACAACCAACTATCCACTGTAAAAGGGGAAAAGAAAAGAAAAGAAATGAAAAGAAAAGAAAAGAAAAGAAAGAGAATGAATTGCTGCAACCCATCCACACCCCCTATGCAACTATAGTTCAAGATATGATCTTCCACAAAGCTAATGGAACATCGACTCGAAAACCTATCTGATAACTGGTTTCCAACGCCGAATCAGCCAAAAAAAAGAAAAAGAAAACCTTCTTCTTGTTCACCTAAGTTAAGGTATGGATACAAGCTCAAAAGTCCATTTAGTTAGCACTGTGAAACATCTAAATTGACGATGCCATTATTAAACCAAACATTTCCTTATCAGTTAATAGTTCAACGAATTTTTGGTACTCAAAACTACTGTTCCCTATAGAGGAAATGCACACTATAACGATTTTTTACTAAATAATACAAATACATATTACTCAAACATTTGGAAAAAACAAGGGCACTAACCTGGAACATTTCAAGGAGTGAATTTCCATCCCTAGGAGCTCCCTGTTTTGCATCCACTCGAAGCATGACTAATCTGCAGCCATTAAAGTAGATGCTGTAATTGTCTGAAAACCATATGAAGTAATTAATACCCAAATTTCACAAGGAAAAACAGGAAGCTCATTTTCAAAGGGGAATTATGCCATTTTTCGTATATCCAATAGATAACAGAAATAATTTGTGTGTTTGTGTGCATGTGTTTTTTTATAAATGGATTTTCTTGTTCAGTATGCCTAACCTATTAACTCAGAGACACCTACACCTGTCCCAAAGCTCAAATCCATCAAGGTTTTTTCTTATTGAACTCACTCAAATATTTAGCTAACAGGACCAACCCTTGGAGGCACACTTCACTATTTTACATATTTTGTGAGGTTGAAAATGATAATCTTGAATCACCAAAAAGCATTGATTATATTAGAACTTCAGACGGAAATTAGCATGTGATCCAACAAAAACCATCCCAGGGGATAGGGATGCAACCTAGACAGACGTAGACTTTCACCGAGAATCAAGAGAAACAAATAAAAAGAGCTGAAAAAGAACGTACTTTCCCCACTCTGATGGAGGATTCCATGCTGATAGAAGCATGTCAGACTTGGCATTGGGCAAGCAATTTCGAACAACAAAAAACTTCGTAGTAAACTGAGCAATGCCAACATCTTTGTAATCCCGGTCAAAATCATAAAACTGTAGTAACAGATGGTAACCACGTATTAACTACAATAATCAACCACCACCGTAATTGTAGAATGCTAACAAAAGAAATGAATAATGTCCAAAAAAAAGTTCAACTGACAAGCATTAGTTTACAACTGCCAGGATTTCACCAATCCTTTCATCCTGGTTAATTTGTAAAAATTTGAACTATCAAACAACTGTGATATTTCTTGTCTAAAAGGATAACATGAAACATCTTGAGTGTAAAACAAACTGATAATGTGTGCAAAAAGATAACATGAAACATCTAAACCTAGAAACAAATACTAAACTTGCCCAGTTTTATTATTACAGAAACGTGAAAATGTTTTATTAAACAGAAGCATACAAAAAGGAGGAGATGAGATATCCCACAGCATCAACTAGCCTAGTTGTAACTAACAAAAATTCTTGATAATAGGATTTTTAAGATCGAAGCTTGCTGAAAGAACGTCTATATAGAGGAGCATTTTTAAATTCTTCTACTCTTCTTTATAGCAGTTTTCAAGTATGGAAGGGGCAACTGAATAGCGTTTTTGGCATGATTTGTGGGTTTCCTCTGAAATTAGAAGTCTCAGTTTCCTTGTTTATTCAAGATCTCTACCTCCCACTTTGGTTTGGTCTTTGTTCCTTGGGTTGGCTTTGTGATCTTGGCTTATCTCAGTTTGCAGTCTATTGGTTTCTCCAACATACTCAAGGATTATCGTTCTCAGTTGCTAGCTTTTCTCTTGTTTGGCACTGGCTTTTAAGTTCTTTTGATCTTTAGCAGTGGGATATATATATATATATTTTTTGGTCTGTTAGGTTTATAAGGTATTTCTCATATGGAGATGTTTACATTGTAGTTCATTTGTTTTAATCTGTTTCTTTCCCCTCTTCAGGGTTTTTGTATCTTTGAGCATAAGAAATGAAGGGCATTTTTAGACTCTCACCATGTCATTTAGTTCAGCTTCTGCAAAAGATTTACCATCAACAAGCATGCTCCAGACTACTTTATCAATTTTCAAAGAAATCCGCATAGCATATGAAGGACTTTTGTTCTTCTCCTTCTCCATCAATCTTATCTGAGCAGCTTTCTGAAGAGCCACCCTCAACGATGCAGATGCCATCTTCCTAGACTTTTGTGCATTTACAAGCTCTCTTTTTAATCCTTGCACCTGGAAGGATGCACTTTGATTATATACCTCTGTCAAGCTAAATAGTAGTGCGCAAGAACTAAGATGAGTATGGTCATGCACTATCAACTTAAATGTATATGCGAGGAATATCTTATAAGCAAGATATCACTAGCTAAGGCTACCACTACCACGAAAAGAAGGTTCAAGGATGTAGATTGTAACCATATGACATTTGCAAAAAGATAAAAAATAAAATAAAAGGACGTAAGTTATAACATAGAAATAATGAAGTTCTACTTTGTCAAAAAAATCATCAACAGGTGACAATCAACCATACCACATGCATGCTCACAAGCAGAGCTAAATTTTCAAATTGAAAACTATTCCTAAATTTAGAGAAACAACATATATTAAAATTACCAAACTCACAATCCACGTTTAGGATGATCAAAAGAAATAACAAAAACAGTCCAAAATGTAGCTCACCAATAAGGACTTTCCACCAGAAATCATCCACATCTCACCATCTTTTTCTGGATTTAGGTCACTACCACCGTCACAATAGAGAGACAATTTTCTAATATCATTAACAAGTAACCTCTTTTCCCGTTCTTTCCTTTCAAGGTTGATTTTTGCAAGTTCTACCTCTTCAACACCATCAGGTACAACCTCATCGGCTTCCTCTTCAACATCTTCACCATCTTCCGAAGGAAATGAAAGACTACTATTTCGAGGCCTGAAATTACATATGCATCAAGCATTAACTCCTAGTTTACATTTTTTTTTTCTTTTTGAAACGAAACTCCTACTTATACATGCACAAGCAAATTAATCAAATAAAATATACATTTGTATATCATGTACTGTTGCTATTTTAAGAACTTCGCAGTTCATGTAACTTTTGTATAATAATGGAAAAAGAAATAATAATAGGATAATCCAAAATTCTATCAAGTGTTGCTATCAATAATTTATTTTTTGAAAGGAAATGAAACTTTTCATTGAATTAATGAAAAGAGACTAATGCTCAAAATACAAGGAAATAAAAAATTCGAAAGACAATATGAGACAATCACGAACACAAGTTTAGGAACAACATTCTATGACATAAAATTATTTAAGCTGAAAAGACGATACTCCCCATCCAAACCTTCGCTATCAATGATCACCTTGCCATATATATATATATATATGTATATATACATATATATATCTTATATTGGAACAACTTTTATTGAGTGAAGATAAATGAATACATGGACATATAAAAAACCAAGCTCACAAAAAAGAAAGCTGGACTATAAGAAAGGGCTCCAACTATACAAAATAGAAGCTATGGAGTAATTAATCAAAATATACAAAATATACCTTGCCAAATCCTAGTCTCAAAAGAAGAAGAAGAAGAAGAAAGATGTAATTCCAACCAAAAATAGCAGAATATAATCATTAATACTGTGATTCCAGAAAAACTGAGAGCCATAGACAAAAATTCATCGAACATACTTGGGAAGCCGTGCAAAGAGGAGGTTTGTTAACACGTCAACCATAACTTGAAACTGACGAGAAGTCATTGTTGCTGTTATATTTTCAGAAGTGAAAGTGAGCTCTTTTAATGGCTTCACCTGCAACAAGATCATTCAAACACATTAATAACACTAAATTCAAGACTAATACACAGACTAAGCAAATTAACTCTGCAAGCCAAACATTTAATTAAGACATCTGAACTTGCCCCAATTTAGGTCAACTCTCTTAAAACCCCATCTATAGATCAAAGCCTAGGCTCCAATGGTTCGATTAAGTTGTTGAATTACCACTAAACTCAATCTTAAGCTTGTGGCCATAGTGAATTTAATTTCAAATCAAAACCTTCACATACCTTCTTGCTTGTGTGCTTCATATTAGCACAAAGCTTAATATGTGGTTCTCAAAATTAATTAAAGAGCAAATAAATTATAAAGATTCAAGCACACAATCTCTATCTTTGATATTATCTTAAAGCTCTACTAAATCCAAAAGCTTGGGATAATGGGTCAGGTAAATTTAATCTCATTGCAATAATTTAATAAAAGTGTCATGATCTGGAGCTTTAGGCCTGGCAATACTCTTTACATAATGAATTACCAATATGTAACCAGCATTTCCTTGCTGATTCCAATTTTTTAATTTTCTTTTTTATAAAAGGAAACAAGACCTTTCATTATTTCCTTGCTGATTCCAATTTTTTAATTTTCTTTTTTATAAAAGGAAACAAGACCTTTCATTGAATAAATGAAAATGGACTAGCTCAAAAGACAAGAAAACAAAACAAAACAAAAACTTACCAAATACACTGAGAGCAATACCTAGGACCAAACAAGATAATTAAACTAGTAAAATAAATATATTCTCGTTTATGCGTAAGACTTAGGAAAAACTGCAAAAAGTTGGGAAAGAGAACACCAAGAAGAAGCTTTAACTCAGGCAACTTCAAATTGATCAAACTAAGGTCATTGCTTGTCTTGAAAAATTCATTTGGTTCGATGAGATGGAAAACATTCTTGAAGACTTTAAACTTCAGCAACACAAAACAGGGTGATCAACCACTCTTTTACCCTCTTATGAACTCAAAAAGTGCTGAAAATCCAGCACTTCATCATCCTCTAAAAACCGTCTAAAAGAGAGTAACTGCAAGCCAATGGTCTGTTGTCATCGCTAAGCTTAAACAAAACAAGAGATTCAACTGGCCATGCACCCAAAAAAAGAAAAATCCTCTTCAAAGAAAAATTTTAGCCCCAATTGGCCAGTAACGCCAAATTACTATTTTCCAAATCACCAAAACTGAGGGCTCCACAACTTACCGAAGGGGGTTGAACTTAATACCATTATGCTTGCTATATTCAACTCTTGTATGAATAAATCCAAGCCTAGAGCAGGTAGGTGGAGACGTGAGCTAGGGTAACCAAAATGGCATTCTTTTCCAACCATGTTTCAATTGATTTTTTCTTTTTTCTTTTTTTCTTTTATTTTTTATTCATTTATTTTGGTAAAAGAAACTATTCATTAACGTAAAATTAGGCAAAAACCCCAAGACTTACAAGGCATTATAGGAGGGAAAGCCAATTACTGACTAAAAAAGATAAACTGAAATGAGTAAATGGGTGCTTCCTTTTACACCAAGAGAAAGCTGTAGACAATACAATTTCCATAAAACAAGGAAAAGAGGAAAAAGAATCATGAAATAGCCGCCTGTTCCTTCCCTTCCTTAAGCTCCAAAAGAAAGCACGAATAATGGCCAACCAAATTGTCATTCCTAGTACCACCAAAAGGATGACCCACCAGCAATGATGCCAAAACATCAGAGATGCTATTAGGGCTAGAATAGGACCATCCAAAAGCAGACAAAACAATAACCCAAAAACTAGCAGCAAAGGAACAGTGCAAAAACAAATGAACCGGCGTTTTAGTATGCCTCTGACACATATGACGCCAAGAGGGAGAAAGAGACATATAAAGCAAACGGTCAGTAGTATTAATGACACCTCCCAGAAGTAACAAAATACGGAAAATAACTGCAATATGCTAATCAGTCCCCCATACAAGGAAGAGCTAGCCTTCACGTTTAAAAGGATAGCTGGAAAGTATGAATGGGATGGTCCTGTAACAAGTTGAACATAAAATGTTCACACAAGGAAGAACTCGCCCATGAGTTCAGAACGGAGGACTGTCAGAGAGTGAGGATTGTATGGAAGCACACAATTTAATCCCAACTTCTTCCAAATCAACATTGATCTCAACAATAGAGATCTTTGACTCATTAAGAGATAATCTTGCTCCTTTCAAAAAGATAGTAAAAACATCCTGCCACTCTTGAAGGCAGCCTTTAGTACTTGGACAAAAGATGAGTGTATCGTCAACAATTTGTGGGTGACTTATCAACATCCGGCTTGAATCCACCCTAAAGCCTTGAAGAACTCTTTTTCCACAACAATAGCAAACTGAACAACCAAGAGCATCACCAACAAACGTAAACGAGAAAGGGGAGATGGGATACCTTGCCTAATCCTTCTTTCGACATAAATCTTCCCTCTTATAATCAAGATCGAAAAATTGGCACTTGCCAAGCAACCACCAAGTACTTGGACAAAAGATGAGTGTATCGTCAACAATTTGTGGGTGACTCATCAACATCTGGCTTGAATCCACCCTAAAGCCTTGAAGAACTCTTTTTCCACAACAATAGCGAACTGAACAACCAAGAGCAACACCAACAAACGTAAACGAGAAAGGGGAGATGGGATACCTTGCCTAATCCTTCTTTCGACATAAATCTTCCCTCTTATAATCAAGATAAAAAAATTGGTACTTGCCAAGCAACTACCAAGGTACCCCTTATCCACCTTTGGCAAAACCTATAAAAGCAAGGATCGAATAAAGGGCTCCAAGCCCTCTCACATTCCAAGACAGAAGCTTCATGATATAACCAAAGAACCATTATTACTCCTAACATCCTTTTCTTCCTGACTCTCTCCACTAACCATCTTATTCTCCCATGTGCAAAGCTTACTCACAATCTCCCTATTTCATTTTTTGCTAACCACACAATCCTTTGATGAGATTGGGAAAATACACATTTTCCATTTCCTCAAAGAATGAACAAACTTTCTAGAGAAAGGGTAACCCTGCTCACTATCCGAGTCCATGACAGGGGAACTAGCTTTGCAGGGTGATTCATTATCTTCCTCCTTCTGACAACCATAGCAAGATGATTGGATCTAGACCATGTATTTTGATTGCAATCTGGACAAGTATGAATATGTTGGTGACTCGAATAAGCACAGAATTGGAAACCAACATTCCGTAATTATTTGATAATTAGCCTTGTGACCTATACAGATTCTCCATGGGCTATTTTGATAGGAGTTGAAAGTGCTAGAACAACGTAAAAGATCCATTCTAACTGTCATGGTCCTTATCAAGTAAACCTTCGACTTGTAGGCCCATCACCTTCTCCTTGGGGTTCATTCAAAAATGAGGTAAGTTGAGTCAACTCTAACAAGGCCAATATGATGTTACACATCGAGCAGTAGAGGAAAGCTTATTAACGTTCATTAGAAATGAAGCCAGTAAATTATTGAAAGAAGACAATAAGATTGGTATGAGAAGATATAATAATCGAGCCTAGTGCTTCAAGCATCCATCCAAAAGAAGTCTGACGCTTCTACTAAATCACTAGGAAATTCTTTACTCAAAGTGTGTTATGAGATAGGAGCTTTCATTTTTAATCCCTTGGTAGGACGTCATCTTGGGGGTACAAGTAAAACCTCTTGTCCTTCTATGAGAGTTCACAAGTGTTCACTTTTTCTTGGTGAAAAAATCCCAAGTTAAACTATCAAGGATGATCATTCTGGACCATGGCAGGCATTTAGTTTCATGGAACTAACAATTGTGTCCGTGCATAGCCTCCCAATCCAAGCTGCCTTGGGCTGATCTCATGAACTATGAAAGCAGACCCATTTTTGGTCTAGACAAAACGCAAAATTCAATGTTTTTAGGCAGAACTCCATTGCCATTTCATGCATGGCTAAAGCCCATGAGGCCATGCTTTCATTACTACTATTGTTGATATAATGTTACATACCTCACCTTTATCACCAAGCAAAGAAGTGCTATGTCGTCATCTTTAGTCTCATGTGCTTCCTCAACCTCAAGAAAGCACTCTTTCAAACAATGCACATTTTCTCCACATCTATGACAGTTTAGCTTTGGTAAATTGGCTAGCTAATGATGCTCGAGGCTTCTTGGATAAGGTCTTGATAAGGTTCAATGCTTCATGGGTCACATTCTTACTAATTGGTTTTCACTGATTACCTTTTATATTTCATTCTTTTGAACTAAAACTCTTCGCTGTAATTTTGTAGTTTAGCTATTTGTTCTTTGTTTTTGGCTCATTTTGTCCTGCTATTTTTTGGGTTAGACTCATTGCGACTTCTTTCAGTTCTTCCCGAGAAAAAGTTGGGTTTTCATTTATTATGATTATGTTTTGGAGGAAATGGTAAACTAGTAATGTCGAGTAAACTTTCAAAGACTGTTCTAGGAAAGACCACTTCACTGATTTTAAGGATTAAAGTAATACTCACAAAAAGATTATTTTCTAATACTATTTTAATTTTTTATACAATTCGTTCTAGTTGAGAGGTTTTTTTTTTTAAGCAGTTTAATATGTTGTCTTCAACTTTGTTTGAGTTAATTTTCCATGAAGGATAATGGAGGTTCGTTTAAAGGTGAGGTATGTGACATTACGTGGAGATGCTCTTCTACATGTAAAAACTGTATGTTCTCATCACGTAGAAATGCTATAAAAAAGATAACTAAACTAAAGTAATGAAAGATAAACAACAAACCTTTAACTCTGGAGTTCCACCCTTGTGCCTTGTGTATCGGAAGTACATGTCACAGGGCATGAACACTCTTTCAAGCAAAGCTCCAGTTCGCTTTACTTTGGGAGAACTTCTTAGAATTTTAGGAAGCCACTGCAATCCAGCCCCTGGATCAACATCAGTTGGTGCAACATGAGCCTGAACATGCTCCAACATCACTGACAACTCCATCCGTTTCCATGTCATTTGGGGCTCACTCTCTGAAATTTGCACATTTCCAGTGCCAAGAGCTTGCTCTATCATGTCATGGCCAACTTGAAGGACTGAATGGAATGATCGTGCTAAAACACGCCCGCTAGCAGCAGCAAGCAAGAACCTACCCTGTTTCAGCAACAGAAACAACATGAATCATCACTAAAACATCTTTGCATGTGATGGAAGCGACAAAATGTAACAAACCGATAGTAAATTATTGTTCTTTTAAATATAGGAAAAAAAACATATTTCATTGATGTGATTAAATAAAGAAAAGGGGAGAAGGTTTCCCAATTCAAAAACGATCTAAGTGAAACCTGAAATTTAATCCAAAGAAAATGAGAGAGGTGTAAGATGTTAAATATGGATTAAAAAAAAAAAAAAAACTGTGTATCCCATCTACTTTAAGTTTTTGGGTGAATTTGTGATTTAACAATAGAAGATCCTATGTTCAAACCCAAGTAATGTCATTTCTTCTCCAATTAAAAAAAATATTTTTTAATATTGATTTCTACTTGTTAGACCTTCCACAACCAAGTGAGAACAGTGTTAAACATTTATGAAAAATTAAATTTACTATTACCCATCCACTTAAGTTTTGGGTAGATTGGTGATTTAACACAAGAAAAGGTTCTTATTCCAAACATTCAAACTATTTAGGCAGAATTCAAAGGAATAAAAGGATTGAAAATTCCATTTTATTTAAGATAATATACAATAATATGATTGACCGCTTGGGTTTACATTTTCATGTTGTACATAAACTAATTTTCTAGAATTTTTCTTCTGATAATGGAATGATGACAATAAAGGCGCACAGAAGAAAATAAAAGAAATGAATGGCAATACATGCATTGGATTCTAAGCGTACAGCATTCTGAAGCTATATCAAAATATAATGGAAGGTTAGATCTTAAATGACCTTTTCACCTCTCTTCCACAGAAAAGGAAATTTTTTATTAAAAACAAATCTTCCTTTTGGTAAGAAAATTTCATTGAATGAAATCAGGGGAGAATCCCAAACATGAAAAGGTGATTATATAAGAAATCTTAATACAGATGGATATCTTCTTGGTGAGTAATATCCATATCGTTGAACAATGAAACAAATTTTATCATGAAATGTCCAGAGAAAAAGCATTAATCACCGAAGGGAACAAGACAATCTCATTTAGCAGATATTAGTTGCGTGGTTCACAACAATTACTTGCAATGTTTAGACAGAAAAAACGATATTTAGAAACCGTTGTGAATTTAATCCTCATGATAAAGTTGGAGTCTGAAGGTACTCTTTAACTTACATTAGCTTCTTCTGAGTGAAGATTGAATTGTGGCCCCACCACATTCACCTGGAAGAGACGAGTCCCCTCATCCTCTTCGTCATCTAACTTTCCATTTTTTCCTGAAAAAAAAAATTGCCTCTTAGCCCACAAAATATTTGTCAACAAATGACTAAAATCAACTTTTTTTCCAATATGACCCCACATGTCCCAGACACATGCTTCAATCACAGCAAGATTCATCATCAAGGTAGAACTATAACGGCATTGCCTTTTTTATAAGAACTATAATGCTACTATTTCTGTTACAAACAAATGCCATTATTTCTGCTATAAATGAATGCTCAAGACGTACCAGGTGCAGGAGACGATAAGTTCTCCCCTTTATCTGTAGATGATAAATTCTCTGTTTTAATGCAATGAGATGTAGCTGGCTGTAATTCTGAAGTCTGTGGCTGTGATGTGGAGGAGGCAACTGTGCCATCATTGTTAGGGGGCTTAGAGATCCCACCATCTTCGCACACTTGATTTTTATCATGTGGCTCGTTCTCCTCAAGTAATTTCCTTTGTGCATATTGCCTTGAAGGGGAAGGCTTTGGAGGTTGAAATGCCTTGGATAGACCACCAACAAAAGACCAAACAGCATCTCTGTTCTCAATTGTCCATAGAAGTTTGAGTCCATAAACAAAAATACGCTGGCAATTATCAGCTACGACCACATTGTATCCATCATCATCACTTGGATCAGATCGTGTATGTTCATCACTCTCACTCCCATTTTCAAACTCAGACCTTACATATGTCATCTCAAGGTTTCTTCTTCCAGCCTCTTGCCAAGCTAATAACCTAGCAGGGTCAGCCTTTGGAGTCTGCCGCCTAATTGTGAAATAATCAGATGACAAAAGGAATCCATCATCACGATGTTTTTCAGTTGAGCTGCTCGTTATGTTGCCTTTCTCCACAGGGACTTTATCCATGGAAGCAGATTGTGAATTTTTTCTGGTCATTTGAACTGCTTTTGCAACACTGCTGCAATTTTCTTTATTTATAAAAGCCTTTGGCATATGAAGATCGAGTCCTTGATAGACAAGATCGAGGGTCTCCCGCTTGCATTCAAATGTATATTTCTGCTTGCCTCGACTGTAACCAAGTTCATATTTCAGCTTTGCCATGCTAAAAGTCAATCCTTTTGCTGGATCATCATCATCTAATGGCACGTGTCTTATCTCAGGAGTAGTAATATCAATTCTGAACATAAACTCAGTCATTACTTTGTCCAAGGGCAAATTACCAGATCTTACAGCCCGAGGAACACCAAAACGGGCCCATCTAGAGAAGGTACGGAGTTTGTGAGGAGGTAAGTAATTCAAATTCCAGAACTTAACAATCCACGCAAGATCATGAGCTCCAAAATTCAGTCTTGTAGAACACTCAGTAGTTTTCTCAATATTATCCAACAATTGTTTATCACCCAAAGGAAGAGGAGGCCTAAGAGAGAAATTCCACTGGAGTGACAGAGATGTGGATCTAAATGGATCAAACACTTTTTCACGAGCTTTTCCTTCAATGGGAAGTGAATGTAGATAATGGTTCAATGGTGTTCCAGAATCACATTCCCAGTCCATGTTTACTTCAAGGGTGAAAACCGGTGTTTCAAGTAATGGACCAGATATGCCTTGAGGAAGTTTTAAACCACGAGTATTAGCCATACTCTCCAAACTGCTGGTTAAAATCTTAAAATCCTTAGCAGAAAGAAAGACACGACCATCTGACTGCTGGATCTCCATTTGACCAGATAATATTTGAAGTTTATCAAGCTTTTCATAAGGATCAGTAGTTGCAAGAACATTCCACCATGTCTCAGAAAAGCATAAAGTGATATTTCCATGAATGTAGTACCTCATATCATCCCACCATGGTAAGCTCTTCTCTTTTTTTGGAGGCACAATAAGTGGACCAGGATTCCTGACACTAAGATTAGCCCTTCGTAAGGCCACAGTGAAAGCATAACTGACGTCAGCAAAAACTGGTTCATATCCCACTCCAAAAGATAGCTCCGCTTTCTTAAAATGTATGGGCAAGTTTGAATATGTCTTCATAGCAGGGGTTGTGCCACTAGCAGAGCGTAGCATCTGCACCTTCCTCCATTTCCCAACAAACACCTCTTGTTGCATTTGAGGTTGAAAACTCGTAGCCTGGTTGAAAAGTGAAAATATAGCCATAATCAAATGGAACAAATTCATGAATCTTAGATGCAAGGTAGCATATGACTGCTACATGTGGAATCTTACAAGGCCAGGTGACTGGAAAAGATGAGCAGTAAACAAATGTAGGGTAGAGATTCTTAGGGTTCAGTAATCATGATAACATTAGAAGTCTGAATACCCTATTAACATGTTCCTTCAAGTGTTAACATGCTAACCAACCATTCAAAGGGAGAGGGTCCTCTAGAAAGAGACAAGGTTTAAGCTACACTATTTTGCTCGCAAGTATTTAAGGAAGCTTTAGTTTTCACTTCCCTATATAAAACCCATCATTCTTCCTCAAGTAATTTGGTTTTTACCCCCTTTTTCCTTTTCTTTTTCTTGAAGCCTCCTTACATTCTTTGTTCTGTTTCAAAATATAGCTCGATAGAGGTTAGAATCAGTAGAATTCTAATTTACTGTTTCCTCCATCCCCACCGTCTTTCCTGACCTTGTTAAGAACTAATACTCTCTTTATCTCTCTGAATGCAAACAGCCTCCTCTCTCTCTCACACAATAAAAATTAATTTCATGGATAAATGAAATTGAGGAAACCTCCAACAACAAAGGCAGAGTGAGGAAACCTCCCATTGGCATACAACAAAAAAGATTATTACAATTTTAAAAACCTCGTTATGGTGATCTCTCTCCAAAAGTTTCAAGGGATTTTCGATTCAAGACATTTATCTAAGTTGGGAGAGTTTTATGGTTCATTTTCAGTTACTCTTGCTGACATTGATATATTTCCTTTTATATTTTTTGTAACTTTTGTTTATGTGGTTTCTTTTGAATTTTGGATTTTGTAGTATTAGTCTCTTTCCATTTTCTAAATAAAAAGAGTGGTTTAAAAAAGTTTTGGTATCTAATTTTTCATACTTATTCTACTCTAGTCAGGAAACATTCAAGTATCATATTTTCACCCCTAAAATTACTTGTTTTTGCTGTTAACTTTTTTTGTGAATCATTTTGAAACTTGACACCCAACCCACCACGTATATAGCTTCAAATACTTGTCTAACATACATCCACTTATTGAATGAATGAATGATAAGCATGTCCTACCACACTTTTTTTTTAATGTGGTATGAAAAATTAATAGTAAGGACCAAAATGATATTTTATCAACGTTTGAAAGTGTAGAAACCAAATCAGAATAAGGACCAAAATAGCATTAAAATGGAGAAAGAAAAGAGAGATCATAGTTACAGAAAAAAAGTCGATCAAGAAAGCATCACAACTTAAGATATTGTTCCATTTACGGGCTCTAGTTGGAGTGCTCAACACATGTTACTTTGTAACTATACTTCATACCATTCTCCTTGATGGTAAGATCTTTTTGTAATAGTGTGTTGAAGGAGGGTGCCAACCAAGCTCAAGGCTTCTCTTAATGTTGTTCGGTGTTCTCTATCTAATCTCCTTTTTAGATTCTCTATGCAAGACATTTGTTTGAACTAAGAAGTGTGTATAAAACCATTTGTTTGAATAGGGATGTATGTACGGAACCTTGTTCCATTTGTTGTTTTTTAGTTTATTTCACTTTGTATCTTTTACGCATTAGTCTCTTTTTATTTCTTCAATGCAAGGTTTTGTTTCTTGTAAAAAAAATAATAATAATAACATTAATAACATAAATAAATAAACTGCAATTTCTTTCTGCCCCTTTGGCCTTTTCTATTCCTCTCAGGCCAAATTTTCATAAGATTCATTTAAAGCCATTTAGCTCGATGGATTTGCCTGTATTTGAAAGATGACCCCTAAAGTTAAGTGGATGAAATTTATAGTCCAATCTAACTACTGCTTTTTCTTTTTTTCTTTTTTTCTTTTTTTAACAATTCACTCACTACCGAAAGAGAGACAATATTCTGTTGAAAGACAGCTTGTAGAAGTCTTTTGAAAGAATAAAAGAGGGGCATCTCAAAAGCATATCTCCAGCATACTGTTCAGCCAAGCAACAGCAGCTGGGATGAAGGTACATGTCAGAAAACCTAGCAAAGGTGTATTTGTCCCTGCTTCACGATAAACTTTCACTTTTTTCAAATACTATATTTGCAAAGATGGAAGAAGTATATACACATTAGTTAAGGAACTACACTTGTCAAACTCCCCACTCTGGCATGTCTATGATGAACAAAAATACCAGCCTGCTGCCCTCTCACGTTCCCCACCCTCCAAAAAAATAATAATAATAATAAAATGGGCATCTAGAAAATGAAGGTGTCATAACAATGGTGAGCAGGTTATAAAAGTGTATATTGGAAATGAGTAGAAAAATTACCTGTTGCGCCATCACGAGACAACCTTCACATTTACCAGAAGTCGCAGAAAATAAAGGAAATGTGTAATCTCTCAACAAAACTGCAAGAGAACCTGCATTCAAGAGTATATTTCTCCCATAGAGTCGCGAGAATGGTATGTTTTCCTGAAGACAGACAGGATCAAGTTTATTTAGAACATCTATCATTCCAGCATCTCCACCATCAATTTTTGTCAAGGTAACATCTAAATCTGCAGCAGTAATGGACATAAGAGAAGTTCTGGCAGTGCTAGGTTTAAAACCAGACTGGAAACCTTCACTGCAGGCACCCGAACTTTCTGATGGTAATAAATTCTGACAGGCACGATAATAAGATTGAAATGACTGTCGATATATCTCTTCTCGCATTTTGAGCACATCTGATGGATTTTGCGGATCGACTTCAATGCCATTATAGTATATCTTCCTTTCTTGAGTAGATTCAGTTGTTTCAGTAGTTTTCGGAACCTGGTTTGCTTTAGAAATTAAATCGTCAAGAAATTTTAACCTAACAGCTAATTCAGAAGCTTCATTTCTCAATAGTGGATAGTGTTCATCAAGCCATCCCTGCAATGGCTCCTCCTCAATATCAGCAGTTAACTTGCGTATGCAAAACTTTAAACTCCCAACTTTGGTTGAACTAGGTTTTTTAGCTTTTGAGCTTTCTTTCTTCATTGGAAAAATAAGAGATGTCCTAGCAGCAATGATAAGCTTTAAACAACGCAGCATATCCTCAACCGAGTCATCAATGGCACGTAACTGCAACCTGTATGGCATGCAAATATGTATGTCCAAACCTTGAATAACCCAGTCCCAAGTGGTAACTGACACTTTTGTATCACACGTACCAGTAGACACACGAGGAATACGTGAAATCTGCATTCTGCTACTTTTAAATACTCTAGAACCATTGAAACTAAGTAAAAGTCCTTCTAGAAGTACTCCTATACGTGCATTTTCAGAAAAGATCGACTGAACCTGAACAACTACATCAACTCCATCTCCAGCCTCAGCATAAACTCTCAACATTTCAACATCAACAGCAAATATTGATTCCTTTTTCTTGTGCTTATCAGGTTGCCCCGATTCAGATATGGTTTCTGTCCTTTGTTCAGCATCTCTTGAGTTTGAAGCATCTTCAGTACGTATGTTATCTCCCTGAACCTTTTTGCTATGCACAAGTAATTTCAGCTGAAGTCCGAATTCAACAAGAGATAGATGAACGTCAGGGTCCCACCTGACTGAAATATCAGTAGCACTAAATAGAGAGCATACAGAAATCTCTTTGAGACCCCCAGAACGTCGAACAAATTTAGCATTTTGCATGTCAAAAAATGTCAATTTTGTATCTTTCCCGTGTTCCTCCAAATGCTCCTGATACGTTGACCGAACTCTCTCAACTGCAACCTGTGTGGACTGTTTCTCCTTGTTCACACATAAACTGAGATGAAAAATATCAAGAACTACAGAATAATTTAGCCTTTTGCATTCATCAGACACTGTAGACATCACATTTGCACAACGAGGTGTGCCATCAGCATTGACGCTTATAACAACTTGACCACCTTGTGATCCATAATAGACACGTTTAGGGTCTGCAACAGTCGTGTTCTCTAAACCCACATCCCCACACAAGGTTATGGAACATCTTTCAAGATTGAGTTTCAGAAGTTTGGTCCCTTTCCCTGATGATTTAGTTGAACGGTCTCCTCTGCTCTGTGTGGTTTTCTTTCGAGAACCAGAGAATTGTTTTAAAAGTGATTGCAAAATCACAGCAGTTGAAACAAGTGATTCAATACGCTTGAACGTAAAATAGACACCCATACCAGTCACATCAACAGACAAAACGAGTTTGCTTCTAAGACCCTCTTCTTCAGATGGTTCAATGTCCTTTTTTCCCCAATCCAAACTTATCTTAGCTATGTGTATCAAAGAACCTGCATTTGATTCCACTGCAAAAAGGCTTTCCTTGCATTCTTGGTATTCATCAGCCAGGTGCAAATTCAATTCACCCAGCTCCATGTGTACTGCAGTTCCAATATTTGATATATTATTGGCGAATACATGTGAAGATTGTGAGCAGCCCTGCGACAACATAAACAAATGAACATGGCACATGCTCAATGTAATTAACTTATGGTGGATTAAATAATATAATATGAACAAACGAACAGATATAAATATTGGTGGCCACATCAACCAAGGTAGAATGCCCGTACCATGTAGCATTGTATAGATCATATTCATCTATTTAATCAACCCTCAATGAAAGATAGCACATATCTGATTTTTTGGGAAACAGATATAGTTTGTTTGCATCATTTTCCATTTTTTCAGTACAAGAAGCGTAATTAGATTTTCGAGCACATATCTCATTATTTTAGTTACAGTTTGTTTGCATCATTTTTCATTTTTTCAGTACAAGAAGCATAATTAGATTTTCGAGCACATATCTCATTATTTTAGTTACCACCAAAAAAAACACACACACAGAGAGAGAGAGAGAGTATTGCAGACAACAATGAAGTTGCAATTGCTTACAGATCAAAAAATGAATCTATAAAGGACAGTTATTCCTGCAGAATAAATATCTCAACCTTCCAACTATACCGAAAATAGCACATATCTGATTTAGAGCACATAATAAATTCCCTGGTAATTCCAAGATGAAAGGAAGAGGATAGATATAAGCACATTACTTACATGAAACAATGGTGAACCACTTATACTATAAAGCACAATAGTCATCTCAGGGGCCGAGACTGTACATGTCCACATGATGGCTTTGGACTCGGAAGATTGTGGCTTTTCAGAAGGTGTTTCCTTCTTCAGAACCATCTTTTTATTTTTGGAAGAATGGAGGCGCAACCATGGCTTCAGTCTACTCATTATTATGTTGCATCGAGTACCTCCCAACTTTAAGTCCACTTCGGCCCTAATCGGTGATGCTGACTGAAACATAAAAGAATCATGAGGAAGAAAGAGAAAGTTCAATCAAAGTTACGCTTAATGATGGGTGTCACCAATTAAACATTTAGCTGCATAGCTACTAAACATTATAGGCAGAATAACAAAGAATAGACAACTCCAACGAAGTAATAGCACATCTAATTTGTAATATAAGGAAACTATATCTTCAAAAAAACACTGTTGCATTGACATGTCATCTTCTAAAAGACAAAGGTTGGTAACAGCTCAAACAGTGGGGAACACAAAAACTAGAGGCCCTTGTTGTAGTTTGCCTTCTCCGTTTGTGTTTGATGCCCCCATAGCATAGGGACATCTGGCTTGTCCCGGCTGTCTGTGTTTGACTTGCTAATTCAAAACCTCTCATTTTTTTTATAAAAAAAATGCATATATATGTTAATATATCATATGCATTGGTTGTCATGTTGTTTTTGGCAAGCATATGGGCAATTGGTCATATTTGGGCATTAGTGAAAACTACATTTCTTAGATCTGCTTCCAACTTCACTGCTCATATTTATCAACATCTAATGTATCTGACTCTGACTCTGACATAGAGTCAGCTTACCCACATCCAGAAAATAAGTTGAATTTTCTGCTCTTCTCTGCACCACAATACTTGAATTTACAACAGGGGGTAAAAAACACTCCAAGAAGGGCTAATAATTCTCCAATGAAAGCCTCTTTACATATAGAAGAAACATTAAACTTAAAAGATATACAAAATGACTTAACTTTATCCCTCTTCTTACCATGCAAGGGAAAAGAGTGCAACCACCTCAAGTATTACTTTATCTAAAAGAAGCTACTAACCAAGATGTATAAGAAGAAAAATGCACTCACTTGTTGGATTTTACCAAAAAGAATCCCAATTTTAGAGTACATTTCTCAACTATCATCCTTCAATTTATCTTTGCCTCTAGCTGGTAGTTGTCTCATTAGAATAAGAAACAATTTCATTGATCGATGAAATAACGGACTAAAAATCCCAGCACCTACTGATGATTACAACGACATTCTCCAATTGGAGATTAAATAAAATAAGGAAGTAAAAACCCCAACAAAATTTCTAGCTGATAATTGTCTCTCAAGGAGCGTGTTCTATTCATCAAAAGAGCCAACAAAAAATTCAGGATTTTGGATGATTTGATTCATTAATAATGATGATTGGGAGCAAAATTTTCCAATTGAAAATGGGCAGAGAAGATTTCTTCTGATGACCCTAAAGAAGGGGTTCTAGACAAGCCAGCAATAGAAGCTATGCCCCGCCTAGTCATGCGTGGGGTGTCGAAGGATTTGATCCTTTTGTTCCGGGCGGGCCGACTTTTGTCTCTGTTTGACCAGTCGGTCTCACAGTCAGGCAGGCTTAAGAAGAAATAGGGGGGTATGGAGCGTGGAAAACCTTTGCAATATTTTTGAGATAGAAATTGTTCGATAAGTCGCAATCACAATGTTCTCTTCGAAGACAAGTCTGAAAGTAAAGACTTTATTTCATAAAGATGCGTGAACTTGAGATATACGAACTTTTTCAAGTTGTGGTTTTTGAAGTACTAGTTTTTAACCCTAAAAATAATGGATTGAAGTGTAAAAACTTCTAACCAAATTGTCAGCCAAAAAACTGTAAAAAGTTTCCACTTCAGAGATAGGCTAAGGTGCCTTTCCTATATTCTTACAATTGGGAGGTGAATTGTGCTTTCATTAAGAATACCTCTGGAGGACTACACCGCAAGACTCGAAATACAGCAACTGTCTCCACACCACGAGACTTAAAATACAGCAACTGTTGGGAGGTGAATTGTGCTTTCATTCAGAATACCTCTGGAGGACTACACCGCAATAATTAAAATACAGCAACTGTCTCCACACCCCCCTAAGTGAACGGGAAAGAAAGAAGATTTCTCGGAGCAACCCAATCCCCCAGGTTACACTTTACTCGGAGCATTACTCTTTTTTTGTGTCCTTTTCCTTTTTACTTGGGACAAAATTTTCATTGAATAAATGAGAAGAGACTAATGTTCAAAGACATAAACCTCGCAAGAGAGTGAAAAATAGAACATAAAGAATACAAGAAGAACCACTACAAAAAACCAAAAAGAACAAACAACTGAAAAGAAACTTCCACAACAAGAACACACTAAGCAAACAAAGCAAAAAGAAACTAGCAAAGGGAGAGTCTAAAAGGCCAATGGTAACACAAAAGGCTGCACACTGAAAATCGAGTCAAATACAACACCCAAAACCAAAGCTTTGAACATAAAGCAAGAAGAAAAAAACTAAAAGAAACTAAGCCTTGTCCAAAAAGAAAAACCATAAGGGAGAAAAGCATAACTGAGCCCCAAAACACCAAAAGTGTCTAAGAAACCAATCGCAAACACAAAAAGTCGCACACTGAAAATCGAGCAAAAAACAATCCCAAAAACCAAAAGCTTTGAACTTAAAAGTATAGGAAAAAAAAAACTCAAAAAATTGAGCCCCACCAAAAAGGAAAACCATCCGGGAGAAAAGCATAACTGAGCCCCAAAAAACCAAGTGTGAACTACTGAACCCAAGCCTCAAACTCAATAGAACAATCAAACATCAACAACAGGCCTTGGGAATTTAAGGGAGGAATTTCACACAACTCAAGACCATAAGCTTCATTGCCTTAGTGTCCTTACTCTTCTTTCCTAAAAAGGAAAGAAACTTTTCATAAATAAAATGAAAAGAGACTAATGCTCCAAAGTACAAAGTACCCAAAGAAAAATGACAGAAAAAAGAGACAATCACAGTGTACAAGCCAAATAAGACAAAAGAAAAAGCCTACAATAAAAAGCACCAAAAATTTTGAAAAAGAGCCCCCAGAAGAAGCAAAAGAGACGAACTGACCCAAAACAAATAGACCAACAGAGCGAAACAATGAACTGAAAAATTGGTAAGATTGCATAGCAACAGACCAAAAAACCTTGAAAAAATTCCGATGAGAGGAAAATGAGACTTTAAGAATCTCTGACTGACAAAAAATCCAGCCCCAAAAAATCCATAAAAGTGCTAATGGTTCTAATTGAACAGGGCGAACACCATTAAACTGTAACTCTCAAAGATCTAGGAGGAAATGCCCACATCTGAAGACTGCAAACTTTTACCAGAGAAGAGAATTTTTCAGAAATCAAAGGAGAAGACACTGGCGTTGCTTCTGCAATTGCCTCTGAAAATCCTCTAAAGCATACATGGTGTGTGTGTTGTGGAAGAGAAGCTGAGACACCCTTTGGTTCCTCTATAAGAAATTTTTCTTTCTTACTGCTTACACTTACAATTGATTCCTCATCAACATCAAAAGATTATAGAACTTCTTTAGAAAAAGGGGCTTGGATCCCCCTTAATAACCTGAACATCTGACCTAAGGAAAAAGAGATGATGGATTGCTTAGAGAGGTTGACAGGATCCCAAGACTGATGTTTTGAAAAGACATTATGATGCGTTATCGAGTGTGAAGAAGAAATCAAAAGATGAGTACAAGATTCTTCTAAAGCATTAGAATTACTCTCTAAGCTTTCAGGGATAATGGGGACTTCTTTCTTTCGAGAATGATGCAATGGGAACGCTTTCATAAACTTTGGCTTCACCCAATTAGTACTCACTGTAGGCTAAGGAGATATGCTTGTCTTCTTCAAGTGGCTATTCTTGTGAAAATGTAGCATCTATGGGAAGGATAGGACCAGCCACCTTAGGACCATAGTCACCCGAGTCATTTAAATTAAGAAGCAGATGATGCTCTAAAGAAGTCTTTGAACAAACATCTTCATTCAACTTACCATCATTCCACAAAAGAAAGCTTCATCTTCCATTACCTTTTTTAGCCTCTTTAAATCAATCAAATTAGAAAGGTATTTAAATGATAATCTGAAGATGATTAAACTTCACTCTGACAAGACAAAGACCTAACATTCGTTAAAGCTGAATGAACACCAAGGAACAAATTATGATTATGAACGAGGTGAAGAAAATAACCTTAAATCTGTAATTGAGGATACTCACTTGTATTGGAACATAAACAAAGGTAACTATATCGACTTTCAGTATCTCCAGAAAGGAAGTGCCAGCCTCCCTGAGTAACTGAGATCGTAGGAAACATAGTCAAAAAGATTGAGCAAGCTACATGACAAATATTTAAAATGAGAGCTGCAAGTTTCCATATCAACAAAAGATTAAACAATACATGAATCTCACTGAACTCCATTTGAAGATCAAGACGTGCAGTCTCTCCTAAATCCTCCAAGCAGCGTGATTTGATTATCTTAAATTGAATGCCCATGATGTTGTTTTCAACAACAAGCTCATGCTCACGATGCATAAACATAACATTCAGTTTAGGAAGACTGAAGGAAACCTGTCAAAGAAACACTCGTTTATCAGTTTCACTATAAAATTCACTGCGCTGTGATAAATGCAACCAGAAAAATTCTTACAGGAAGACAGTGAAACAGAGCTGACACAAGCTTACAAAATATTAAAAATGATGTCAAGTGTATGCTAAATGTAAATAAATAATTAAAGGTTCAAAACTCAGATTTTGCTTTTAGTTATTGGTTTTTAAAATTAAACTTATAAACACTACTTTATCCCATGAATTTCTTTGTTTTATTATCTACTTTTCAGGAGTTCCAAAATCTAAGTCAAGTTTTGAAAACTAAAAGAGGTAGTTATTCAGATGTTTCTCTAGGAAAGATGAAAACCATCGTCAAGAATTGTGAGATGCAAACAAGAATAATTTTGAAATATCAAATGGTCATTAGGCAGGGTCTAAAGAATTAAATTCATTCATAAGCACGTGCAATATTAATTGGCTGTTTGAATATTTTCCTTTATCAATGCATTTGGGTTGCTATCAAAATTACAAATTGAAAAGAGAAGAGAGAGTGAGAGAGAGAAAATAGATATCTTAAAGTATGGGTTAAAAGAAGGAAAACCAAGCATGACATGGGCCCCCCTGGCCTTTAATTTGCTCCACCCATGCATCAATTCAAAATCAAATTATGATTGGCCAGTAGGGAAGGATGGTTGTAATATGTTTCCTAGTCAAGAAAACCAGGCTGGCCGCAAATATTCATCAAGGAAAAGATAAATTTTCGCCATAAATCCAAACTCCTAATCACATGTATCTTCCACATCAGAAGGGTCCCGGATGATTTTCAACAGTTCTAAAGCAATATATCAAGCCTGCTACTATTTTGCCCAACTAGCCTATTGTTGTCCAAGAAGATGCCTAAACTCAGTTAGGAGAAATGTCCCATTATCTTTTAGGAGATCTCAAGTGATAGAAATAGGAACATTTCTTTTAATGTTAAAGAGTGATGGCTTGTTCCTTTTCAATTTAGCTGGTTGAAGGATACTTCTGTAATCACCCTAGCCTCTTGGCTTGGTCAGACACCAAATCATTTGTTCATAACGAATGCAATTGTTTCTTACTAAAAGAACATACATATCAAAGAATCCTATATGGTTTCTTCCCATACGTCAACTTCACATATTTATCAGAAGTTTCAATCAACCTTCCTTTCACATTCCTACAATTTTTTTCTAATCAGAAATAATAGAATTAGTATTGGTCACAAAGGGGCTCATACAAAGCAGGGAATGAGCTACTCTCAAACAGCTAAAGGATTACAAAAAAGAGTTCCAGTTGACATTAATATGCACAAAGCAGTAATACAAAAATTAATGGACAGAAAAGAGTTCCAGTTTTGCGTTGTGAGTTTGTTTCTACAGGTTGGAGGATTCTTTTTAGTAATTTTTGGGGTGGTTAGTTGTCTTCCTAAGAAGATTGATGATTGGATGATGGATGGTCTTGATGGTGGAAGGTTTTGTGGAAAAGGAAAAATCCTTTGGAGATGTGCTACTCATGCACTTTGGTGGTGTCTTTGGAAAGAAAGGAATAGTAGGATATTTGAAGATAAGTTTGCTTCTTTTAGTTCTTTTTGGGCTTTTTTTCAGCTCTTGGTAGCGTACAAATTACACCAGTTTCTTTTGTAATTATAGCCTTCTTATGATTATTAACAATTGGAGGACTCTTTTTAATTAGTTTTGTGGGAGGGGGTTTCCTCTACCCCTGCCTTTAGTTCTTGTGGCTCTTTTGATGAATATACATCTTTGATTCATATCAAAAAATAATATTAACAATAATGGACAGAGCGCACCTACAAAAAGATGTTTGCTTTTTATCAAAATTATAACAAAAATAAAACAAAAGAAAGCTCATGACCTAGATTCCTCAATAATAATGAGGTAAAATCTAGTGAACTGTTCTACGGCTCTACCTTTATATTCTGAAAACAGAGCTCAATAAATAGAGGAGTGCAGTGAGACTGAAAACCACTCAAATACTAAAATGCTTACTGATCTGAACAAGACAAAAATACATAACAACGAATCAGAATACAACCTTTTCTGGGAAAGCAGAGGAATACTTCGAAAGAGATGCAAGTGCTTGCTTCTTCTGTGGCTTCACTGCAGGGAGAGAATCAGCAGTTGAATCTACCGTTTCTTCCGAGGCAAAAGAAGTGTCTTTCCCCTTCTTGCTTTTTGAAAATAGCTCCTCATTCAAGTTCAAATTGACCTCCCCAAAAGTGACATCAACCTTCTTAACGATTATACCAGCTTCCCTATGTCAAAAAATAAAATAAAATAAAATAAAAATGTAAACTTTCTATCAAATAGACTACTTTCAAGATCACGATAATGAGAATATTACGGGACATCAAAGAAACTAAAAGACAAACACAAAAGATAGGAAAATGCCATAGAATTTAATGGGCACATGCTTATCAAATGATTAAACTACAATTTGACAAGATAAAGGCCCACATTTGTTAAAGCAGAATGAAAACGACGGAAACAATCAAAAGAAAGTACCTGTCGTGACCAAATTCACTATACAAAGAGAATTCTTCGCAACTAAAAGGAGCAGAAGATTTCTCCATAGTGGCAAAAGATGAATTGACAGCAGATATACATCCCCCACTGCTTAAGTTGGATGACTGTTCACAACTAACTCGTGGTTCACCAATATGCACAATTATAGGCAATATTTGTAACTTGACGAACAAATTTGATCTTGTTCCACCATTTTTTGATATATCAATGCTAAAATCCTTTACTTCAACGGTAGCTTTGGGAGTCTGCAATGTTCCAAGATCCAATTGCACAAACAAAAAAGAAACAGAAAAAAAAACTACTATAAACATAACAAATTAATCAGAACTAGTATAAATAGAAGACAAAATGGCACAGTAATCAGCTCTACAACATATAGATCCAAATATATAAGTAACTTTCAGAATCATGTGTTTCAATTGAAAAATCGTAAAAAAACATTGCAAACATCAGTCTCAGAACTATGCATACCTTTAGAACCAAATCTGTTATTGAAACTGATAAATATCTAGCAATATTGGCTACAACCATCCACTTTCCTCTGCCTGAACTGCGGGTTCTCCGAGGCTTCGACGACTTTGGCCTACCTTTACTTGAAGGCCTCATACAAACTTCTAAGTCACATATCAATATCTGTAGTTTCGGATCCCTAGAAATAAACCCCACACCAAGCTTTACCAAGGACTGGCGCAAACTCAATTTAATTTCACCAACTGATATTGATTCAATAGCACCCTGAAGATAATCAGATAACAACAAGTCTCACAATCCCATTTGAGTAATGACCTCCTAATACAACAGAATACCATCCATTCTTCTAGCAAAAGTACAATGTGCATAACATAGCAATGGAAAGCACATAAAAAATAGGTGGTAACTGATAAAATTAGTCAACTTTGCTTAGGAAAGCTATCAGTCTGTATAAAGAAATAAATAAAAATACTTGATCGAGGAGCTGGAGTCAAAACCACATAGATTGTTGTGAAATATAATATCCCGAAATAAAATCAACAGAAAAAAGAAATCTATCTGAAAGTACAGAATGTCCAACTTAGCAAACATCCCTTTCATTGTTCTTTGGAACCTTCATAATGCAAAATTTTGATATCAGGGTACCCCATTAAAGTTGACAGTCTAGATGAGACTTTTGTGTGCGTGTGTCTGAACTGGGAGGTTGGAACAGCCAGGGAAATCTATACTGCATTAAAAAGGATGAAAACAAAAGAGGACACACGAGGCAAACAGCTGGTTTTCTTCATTCCTTTTTTCATTTTTTGGGTCGGGTGATCAACGACTACATCTAATTGATGATACCTCCTCTAAACTAAGAAAACCGATAGAAAAACACAACTTATAGACCATTAGGCAAAATTAGCTTCCCAAAATCCTACTTCTAAATTCAACATCACACCAAACAGTTTAAATAAATTTTTATTCAAATAAATTACGATTAAATTAACCATATTTGTTCAGAAACCAAAGGGAAAATGCAGCTTTGACAATTATCCCTTCCCCAGCTTTCCTAACCCATCCACGCATCACGAAGCCACACAGGAGAGTGGAAGGCTAATGACTGTTACTAATACTAATATATTCTTGAAAGGGCACGAGGCTTTTCAAGAGCATTTTATTTTCCTTGTTCCTAAATTTTAGGTCACATAATTAAATATTAAATTAAATTTAACAACTTTACAAATGTAAATGAAACCTTTCGAAACTTGATCACAACATCCCTTAAACATTTCCACCCTCCAACACGAAACGCTACTGATGCTCCAACAACCCTGCTCAAGATCCAAGCCACCAGTCTAGAAGCGAACCTGAAAAACATTAATAGATGTTTTATACCTACGATGAATCAGAATCCCAACTGAAATTATCAACATTGATGCAATCTTAAAGGAAGTTGATGAGAATATTGGAAGTTGGAATGGAATCATAAGATCTTGATGAGATAGCAGCAATTAAATCTTAACCAGAAATCAGTAACAGAATTGTCACACTAAAGATAGATAAATTTCTCTAAACAAAACACAAAACCATATTTCTTGCTCAGGAATCCACTAGCACAACTATTCTGAATGCCCTACTTATTTACTTCCATTATCTACTTATGTTTCTGAATCTACCGAGCTTCCACTAACACATGTACCAAAAGATTATTTAACAGATTGCTCAATGCAGTGAAATAGTGTCAACTATTCACCCTCTGATATATGTTCAAACTGGAGAGCTTTCTCATAGGATGTTTCCTACTTTTTTTCCCCTTTTATTTTTTATTTCTTTGTCTACACATTGTATACTTGGCACTTTTGTACTCCTTATGTTTTGTTTCTTGTTCAAAAGAAATAAAAGAACAAGCCATTTCTTGAGGAGACTAAATTACTTCTAATATGTTTTTATAAACATCACAAGTTGGAGAATCAAACTTCAGGTGATTTTTTCATCCAAGCAGTTTGGAGGATCGAGCTTCATTCAAGAGTTGGGTTGGAACTGTTTCTGTCAGCATGGTTCAAACTAGGACCTCCGTTCACTGTGTAGTCTAGATAGATAAATTGATGTAGTTTGGGTTCTGATTGGATGGTGTTATTTGATGACTCTGAAGTTGGCTCCTTGTTTTCAGTTTAGAAAGAATTGATTAATCTTCATTGTGGTTGATGTTCAACGAATCCTTCACGGAATTTTTTGGGGTTATTTTCCATATCTCAGAATAGAAGTTTGTATGTGACAAATTCATCTTGTATTGCAACGTTCAGGAGGTCATAAGTCCACCATATACAAGCTAAAAACAACTCATCTTCTCCCTTATATACAATGACCGATTAAATTATTAAAAAATAACTCATATGGCGTCAATGACATTCCCCACCCTTCCCAAACCAGGGGAAGAAGTCATAGGAGTACAATAATCTACTTGAAATTAAAACAATCAGTTTCTCATTCCTAAACGTTCTCCACCATTACCCCTACAATGCAATGGCATTGAGCTTGTGAAGAAAACCAAATTGACTTAAACGATCAAACAGGAATAAGTGAAGCAGAAATGTAAGTAATTCAGGGACTTACATGAAAACCAGCCATAGTGTAATCGAAACGAGCAAGAACCAAAAGAGAAAATTAACAGGAGAAGCTGCCATTGCTGATGGGGAGAGTGGTAGTATCGGAAAATGCGTGGGAGAGAATCAGATAATCGAATTCCGACGAATTAAGCAAAGTGCATTCACTGCACATAACTTCATATCAAAATGTATGCATCAGACACAATTAAACCCTAGGATTATTGAAGTCCAAAATTGTGGAACGATCAGTAGGCGACTGAGCCAACAAGACCGAGTCTTCAAGGCGTTGAGATCGGAACATTTCCATTTATAGGATACGCAGATCCGATCCGTGAAGTGCTCGGCGATCAGAAAAATGGACCGGCTGGCATTTTCTCTCTCGTTTCTTTTTTTTTAATCTTGGATTTTTTTTAATGACCAAATTATGTGGAGGGGGCGGGTTGGGATCTGATGTGGTTAGAGTACGGTATGTCCGTGTGTTCCGAGGTCTGTATATCGAAAAACGTGCGGGAGTTGTCGCTGTTTGAGAATTTTAAAATGACGAACGTGTCCTCTACTTTGTCAACGGGCGGGTTTGGAAGTTGTGATTTCGTGGCGGGAACCTTCTTTACCCGCCTCCGCATATTGGATTATTACCATTACTATTTCTCTGGCCAATTTTTTGTAAGTAAATGATAGATATTACGGTTACAATTATACCATAAAATTTTTAATTATAAAATTAAACCTTCAAATTTATATAAGTATTAAAATTAAATTCTTAATTGTAAAAGTTCTATAAGTTTGGAGATTCAATTTTTATCCTTTATATGTCCAATTTCTATAACTATTATAAGTTTGAGGGCCCGATTTTAACATTAAATTAAAATTTGAGGGTTTAATTTTTTTAGTTAAAGTTTGAGGGTGAAATTGCAACCATCGTCGCACTATAAGAGTGACTTTTGCAATTTGCTCATTTTTTTTATCTATTAAAAAAAATTTATAGTAATCTTGTAAGTGCTTATAAGTTGTACTATCCTTTCATGTAATATAATTTTAGGGGTCATTTTTTAGTGGGAATCCAAAATTCTTGTGAAAATAGATATATGGATTATCATATTTTGTTTTGCGGTCACGTAAAATTTCTAGGCACATGGAGATGTTGGGGCATCCTAGTATGCTTTTTGTAAGCCCTCAATTTCTTTTCCCTCCACTTAGGTTTAAAGATCACTAAACAATCATTGGAGTTAAGAATACTTAATTGGAACCCATGCTGGAATTTTGGAGGGTAAGAATTTGGCTAAATGTTCAAACTACACTTTGAAAGAAGCAATGATACTTAGGAAAATTTCTAATTGTTGGGACCATGCAGTTGAACTTAGGAGTGAAGTATGCAATGGACTAGAAGAGAAGGATAAAAATTTGGTTAGGTGTTAGTAGGAGAAGATCGGAGGAGAAGGGTTGAATACATAGTCCATCGGAGAAGTGAAAATTTGACTAAGTGTTAGTAGGAAAGGAGTATGACCCAAAATTAGTAGCGTGGTCGAACAAGTTCAACCCATCATCCTAAGGTTGGAAGTATAGTGGAGAAGATTCAACTCACGATCCTAAGGTTGGAAGCGTAGTTGAAGTGAGTTGAGCTCAAACCTTGTAGACAAAGGAAGTACTTACCAAAGGAACTAGTGTTACTTCTTGGAAGCATTGGACACAAGTTTTGATCGTGGAAAATACTACTTGGGCGCATGTAAGCTATCTTGGGCACATAGAGAAAGTATTGGATACCTAACCTAAGATGTTTGGACACGAGATCACAAGAGAATGATCTCATATACATCATTTGAATAAATGATGCATTAGACCCATCTTAGATGCATAGGGAGGGTATACTGGACGCATGGTTGGTCAAGGAGGAGGATTTGGTTAAATGTTATGGACAACACATAAGTAGGCTCAACTCATCAAGGTGAACAAACCATAGAAGGTAGTTTGGGGACCTAGAAGGTTATTTGTGAAGGAACTCTAATGAGAACCTTGAGCGAAAGCATATCATCCAAATTCTATAATTTATTGAATACAACATTTTACAGTAAACAAGCAAACAAATATACATTTAAATCTAAATTACAGCATGCTTTACAAGAAAAAAGGTTTCAAGAAACCTCACCTTTGAAGAACTTTTCTTCGCGTTTTTCCCTCGAACAATCATGAACAACTTGAAGACCTTCTTCAAGATAAGCCTCAAACAAAAATCCGGACACTAATACAATGAAACCTTGGTATTCTCAGGGTGAGAGCCCATGAGTGGTGAGCTCTGACTATTTTGGTTAAGAGGGAAAGTTTAATGTGGAGGTGGAAGAAGATTGAGAACTCTATCACAAAACTCAAAAGACACAGAACGCTTATGGTTTTTTCTCTCAGTCGTTCAACTCTGATTAACATAGAAGAAGAAGAAAAACATATTTTCTTTTTATTCTTCTTGCCATAATTAACCACCAACCGCTAAAGTGGGTGGAGAGAAAAGATAGAGAAACTCTCTTCCTTATAATAATAATAATAATAATAATAATAATAATAATAATAATAATAATAATAATAATAATAATAATAATAATAATAACAACAACAACAACAACAACAACAACAACAACAACAACAACAACAACAACTAAGTTACCATATTATTTATATATATATAACATAGAACCTATAGTTTTAATATTGTATTACATACAATATAAACTGTAGTTTCTTTTCTCTATTATATGACATTTAATATAAATCTTATTTATATTAAATTTAACAACTATGAATCTAATTCATAGAAACTATATTTGAATCTCATTCAAATATTTATTTCATCTCATTAAGCTATAATGTATCAAATACATTATGATAATTATATCACATATAATTGAATAACTTAATTATATCATATATAATTAAGTCTATCTGTTAATTTGAACAATTCAAATTAATCCAAAAATTGATTCTCAACTAAATCCTATTGAGCTACCAAGGGGACCTCATGGACTTGTAGCTTGAAGCTCCAAGGGTACATGAATAATTAATTAAACTCTTTAAGTACATTATTCACCATCCGTTAACTATCGGGCACTCCATTAAAGACCGACAGCTGCACTCTTCGCACTACAGATATATTTTTGTGTCCGTTGGATATAACCAATCAACAGTACGATGACCCTTCACAAAATGCTCATAAGTACAGTTGGGCCAAATTACCGTTTTGCCCCTGTAGTTACATCTAACTCCTTAAGTACCATTGATCCCTTTAATGAACAATAGATCATAGTCCTACTATGACTGAATTTCTCTCAAGCCAAGGGAGGGTGTAACACCACATTGTTCAAGATTCGGAATCAGCCCTTGAGGGAGCAATTTATCTACTTACCCTTGCCTCGAGGAAGGAGTGAATTCCATCTTGTGTAGTTATGTTCCCAGTTCCCCAATCAGACGAATCTCCAAAATGGTAGGCTTGTTCAGTCGACAATCTGGCCACTCTCACCTATACAAATCAAAGAATCGTGCTCATAGGCAGGAGTTCACAACTCACTCAGGATTCAGGTCATGTTACCTATGGTCATCCTAGTGAAATGTAAGTCTCTATTATGAATAGTATTATATAATGAGACTAAACATTTCGTGGTCCGGTCTTATGCAAACTCCTTTGTATAGAATATCCCCGCTCGTATATCTAATACATGAATGATCAGGATTAGATCATTTGTAGCACTTTACAACAATTGTAACACCTACAAAGCGAGTCATATTCATAGTGTCACCAGGATAAGGTACCCAGCCTTATCCATCTACTACAGACCATTTAGGTTATCACTTAAACATGATCCACCCGTATGTCTCCACATACATGTTTAAGTTACAAAGATAACTTTGGATGTTAGTTTATTGGTTTGTGGTTAATGCAACAAAAATATCATATATTTTATAGATAATGAATAAAATATTATATATTTTATTAAATACATAAAGAGTTTGTTCAACAATGTTTATAAACTGTAGGACCCTACGAGATTTATGGCATCAACCCCAATAATTTGAACTCTATCTTGGGCACATGAGAAGCATAAACAAAGCATGAAACAACTACCTTGAGGAGAATTGTATCAAGAAACCCTAGACATCAACACCAAACAAGAGAATGGAAGGTAATCTTGAGAGAGAATGAGAGCTTGGGTGCATATTTTGAGGTGTGGCAATATTAATACTAAACAAGAGAAAGAAAGGTCATCTTGGATGTATGACCTCAATGAGTTAACTTTGATACATCTTGGATGCATAGAAGACATTTTGGAAGCGTAGGAGAACTGAGCTTGGACGCGTACTTGGAAAGTAAGGATGGAGAGTGGCCTTGAACACTTGGAAAAATAATCAAGTGGAAAAACTATGCTATGAGAAGGAGACAAAAACCAAATAAATGAGAAAACATGGTAGGTTGGGCATATGGTATGGGAACCATGCATCCAAAGTTAAGCATAGGGGTCAATCAGCAGTTGAAGCCATGGAGGTTGGAGATGAAAGTAGGAGCTAGAAAAAAGAGAAGAAAAGTTGACAAGTATAGAAGAAGTGGCCGACTTTGAGGTGAGAAAACCTTAGGAGTTGACACCTGGAGGGTGAGTTGGTGCATGCATGGGAGATGGCCAACTCTGAGGTAAAGACAACTTTAGGATAAGATACCTAAACATGCATGTTGAAGGGATTGAATCCCAAAGCGGAAGCGTTTTAACATTGTCTCTTTGATTTCTCAATGAAAATTCTTTAAAGACTAATCCTTCAACGAACTCCACCATTAGGCTACCCAACTATGTCTCCAGGAAGGATCACATGTGGTGGGATCCAAAATGGCAAGGAAATTCTTCTTGGAATTTTAGAGAGAATGGAAATAGAATTTTAATTGTCAAAGAGTGATTAGAGATCTAGCATAAAAAACCTTATGTGTTTCTATGCTTTTAACATAGAAACTAATGTGAGGTGAAAGTAACCCCTCATCCCACTCTCCCTTCCCCAACATAATTGTAGGGGAGTTAATTTATTTTTAAGTAATATATATATATATTGAATATAATAAAATAATTAAATATTTTTTAAAAGGGTCTTTAAATATAATAAAATATTAAAAAATATTTACACTTTGTATAAAAAGTTTACTTTTTGTTATAAAGTCTAAATATTTTTTGAATTTTTCTATTTATAAGAATTTTCCTATATATATATATATATAATCATACTTAATATAGAATAAATAATTAAATAAATATAAACTAATTAACTATTAATCAATCAATATAAATATCACATATTTATCTGATCATGCATTATTTAAATTATATAAAAATACACATTTCTCTCTTAACCTATAGTTTTAATATGAATCCAATTCATATTAAATTTTACTATATAGAATTTATATGAATCCAATTCATATTGATTTAATATTCAAATCTTATTAAAATATTATTCTCTCGTATTATATAGTAATTATAAATCATATTTATAATTAACTATATACTATATTATATCATTATATATTATACTTTATATTAATCAAATATATAATTCCCTAAGATAATTTGAACAATTCAAATTATTCTAAAAATCAATTGATCCTTGTTTTACCCTTAGTGTTAGTAGGGGACCTAATGGACCTACAGATTAGAAGCACCAATGATTTGAAATTAAATTAATCAAACTCTTTAATTAATATAATCAACATTCATTAATTATAGGTCACTTCACTAAAGATCTACAGCTACACTTTTTGCACTATAGATATATCTATATGTCCATGGATATAACTAGTCATCAATAAGTCGATCCTTCACGGATTGCTCGTAATTACTGTTGAGTCGAATTTATCGTTTTATCCCTAATTACATATTTCTCCTTAAGTTTCATTGATTCTCTAATGAACAACTTGTTTATGGTCCTTGATAACTTATAGAAATATAAGTTATTATAGCCTCTTACTTAGAATAATGAGAGTAGATAAGCAAAATATGCGTTGATTATACTAAGAATTCATATTAGATAATACACTTGCGTTGAAGTACACTAAAAAAATCCATACTGGCCGCATATCATGAGTTAAATTGCGCCAAAGTATATATTTTGTAGTTGATCGCAACATCTGTCTGCATACACCGAGCTTCTACCCGATGAACAAATATTTGATTGCATGCTTCGGGATCTCTGACCTAGTGCCAGTGGATCTTCTGCCATAGCTTTAGAATGTTGACCTTGATAGCAATGCTGATATTTTCACCTACCACATCAGAGTTGATGGTTGATCAGAGCGGGAATCCCAACGATTGTTAGTGTATGGCTCTGTAAATAGAGCCTTGACGCCCATGAAGAAAAGGTCAAAGAGTCGAATTTTACCTAAGAACACCCTTAGGTACGATACTTACACCACAAGCAAAGAGTGAAACAGAGAGTATTTATGAGAACTTCAACTTCCAATCTCTACCCCGATTTATCACCGGAACTTCACCGGAGTAAGAGCTTGAGAGGATCTTCTCCACTTCATACTACCATTTTGTCACTAGCAACCTTGACATCACATTTGTTAGAAGTAAGCAAGAAATTGCTTAAAATTGTCTTTTCCTTTACTCTCTTATTGTCTTTTACTGTTGTATTGCATTTGAAATGTCAAGAGATTATTCACTAATGTAAACAACAAGTCTATTTTTATCTCATCATGTCTACTTCTATTATCTCCCCCCTCTCCATTATCGCCTTTTCATTTACCATGAATAACTAATCTCAATGGGGTAAGGGGGAGTTTAATGCTATAAGCTAAGTTGAGTCTTTAAGGGTTAATCCTATTGTCTTAGTATATGGCTATTTAAATACTTGCCTATGATCACTTATTGAGTCAAGTAGCTATAACCAATTGTCCGAGGGGGTAAGTAGTTGTGGATCTCACTAAGCAAAATAAGAAGTATTTCTAGAGATAGAAACAACCTTATGCTCAACACAACATCATTCATGCGTCATAGAGATATGACAAACGTGGCTAGCCGCCAAGAGGTGTGTGATGAACGAATATTGCGAGCCTGGATTATCTTTGAAGCTAAACTTAGGAACTAGGCATAGACTTCTCCTAAACCTTGCTTCTCCATACATTTTTTTACACACGTTAAAGTTGTTATCTAGCTAAGTTTTCTCAAAATTAAACTCGAAGTGTTCATTATCTGTTTAGATAATTTAATCACATGATTTTTTACTCTACTACAATTACTTTAGTCCTTGCCACAGACACGCTACTTTCCAAACATTCGTAGTGAGTTCGATCTCGACTTACATCGAGAAACTTGTATTTTGTTTATACTTGGCAAACTATAAGAAAACTTGTGATCAGTGCATGATTAACTACAACTCGATGCATAGTAAGTTCAGTGCATAGTCATTCTTGTTGGGGTTGATGCCTTAAAGTCTCTGTCCTGTAGTTTGTAAATTGTTTGTACAAACGCTTATGTTGTATAATATATGATATTTACTTCACATCTTGGTTTTACTTAGTTGTATGTTTAGTTTGCTTTACCACAAACCAATAAACATAAAATCCCTAATTATTTGTATGTAACTTAAGCATGTATGTGGTGACATACAAGTGGATAATATCTTAAGTGATAACCAAAATGGTCTGCAGTATATGGATATAGGAGGGAAACCTTATCCTGGTAACGCTACAGATGCGACCCGCTTTGTGGAATGGTCACAAGTGTCGTGACTTGTCACAGATGGTCTGATTCTAATCATTTGTGTAGAGGACATGCGAGCGGGCCGATGGCGGCCTACTGCATCACAGAGACATCCCATCAATGTTGGGCGTGCCTCATTACACAGCAAATATGGGGCAAATTCGGCAAGCCCTGATGACAACTCTTCTTTCCATGGACCATCCCAAGCCTTTGCTTGTACGTAGGTTTTGGTGTAGGCGAAAAGCCCTTGTCAAGGGTAAACAGGATTATTACTAATAAGATCTTGCGGCAATTGTTAAGGAACTCCCCGTTTTTCCCTAAACCTGCCAAAATCCTTAAGTCCTCAACTCTCATTGACCTGAATGACCCTCAACCCCACCAGCCAAAAGATAAAAGTCCAAGGCCAAATTTGAGGAACTGGTCGGAACTAGTCCTGAGCGCCATAATCTAGCAGATCAGTTCCATACTCCATTGCTGCTACAGACCCTTGCGCCTCAAGAGCCTTTGCCTCTACTTTCCCCTTTGTTTGAAACTTTAAGTTTGCTTCCACCTCCCATTGATCCAAAAAGCCAATCTTCTACTGAGCAATAAAGAAGCTCCCCTTCACCGTAGAAGTCTCCCTCCGCTGACCCTAAAGAAAAATCTCCTTCGCCATATCTCTTGGAAAAATTTGATGACCCACTCGATTTGGGCGTTAGCCCATCCAACTAGCACCAAACCGAAGCTGGTGAGGATTTGGTCATCTAGCCGCACCAATCCCTTCAACACATTTCCTCACCACCTCTACTCACCCCAACCATCAACCTCGGGGAGTTAAAGGACTTCATTCATGTAACACCCTTCCCCAAATTACCCACTTAAACTGAGAAGAGATGTGAAAATAACAATTGCCAACCCTCTTATGACAACTACTGTCCAACATACTCCTAAAAACTTGTACCCTTAGCACCTGTTAAACCTGATTAGCAATTTATAATTTTTTAGGACTTAACATATAGTTTCAACAACAACTTAATGCATATAATTACTGCTAATCAAAGATATCAACTGTTGGGTTTTATGTCCTAAAACTCGTGGTATGTAAACAATGGAGCTTATTCTGAAAATTCAATAAATGTGTTATTGAATAGATCTATTACTTGAATAGAAATCCAATAAACCTAAAAGTCCCTTGACTATTGGATGAGTACTTGAACTTTATGTGGAAACATAAAGGTAGATCAGGTTCGAGTAAATAGTCAAAATGATCTATAGTACATGAAAAAGTTGGGTACCTTATTCTGGTAACACTATTGGATACGGCCTGCTCTGTAGTTGTTACAAGGAGTTGTAAAGTGCTACAAACAAAGTGATCCTAATTCGTTCATGTTGGACATGAGGAGTGGGAGTGTCCTTATGCAAAAGAGTTTGTACAAGATCGGACCACGAAATGAGTCACTCTTACTTTATTTCACTGTTTACTATTTAAGACTGACTATTTCAAAACGATGACCTATGTAACTTGATCTTAATCCTGAGCTAACTATGAATTCCTATTTATCTGGGATTTCCCTTAGATTTGCATAGGTGACGATTGGCTCAATAGCGCCAGCTCAATATGACTGCCATTTCAGGGGTAAGACTGGATAGATAGTTGGGGACATAGGATACAAGAGGGAATTCACTCCTACCCGCCTTAGGGATAGTATAGAGTCTGTCTCTTATACACATCTAGATGTGTATAAGAGACAGCTCTAGAGTAGTGTGATAAGTTAATTTGAAACGTTCAAATTAGAATCAAACGGGAATTAGAGAAAATATATTTAAATATGATTTAAATATATGAAGATGAATTTGTGTAAAAATTAATTTAATATTGGATATTAAATTAATTAGAATTATTTAAATTGTTTAAATAATTATTTATTAATTTTATTAGAAAATTAATTTTTGAAATTAATTTTTAAAATTAATAAATTTTGATTTTAGAAACAAAATATGATTTTAAAATCAAAATAGATTTTGGAAATTGAAAATTACACAAAACTTGAAAATGGGTTTTTCAAAGTTCATCTTCAAGTAGCTTACAAGAAATCCACCTTCTCCTTTGGTTTACTCTAAGCATGAACTGCATCCCATGCAACACATCTCTTTGCAAGATAGTCTGCAATATATTGAAGAGATTGGAGTGAAGAAAGAGTGGAGAACCGACTGAATTATTGCTGAAAAATTTGGATGAAGAAGGTGTTCTTCAATGGGTTTATTCAGTGAGCTTTCTCCATATTCTCTTTGATTCTAGCTTATTTTGAGTCCACAAACTCAATCTAGAGCACCAAGAGGATAGTAAGGAAGATCCTGTGGTGGTCTACACAAGGATTCAGAGGATTTTATAGCTGGAAATGGAGATTTTGTTGGTTCGACCAAGGTATGTTCATGAAATCCATTATACTCTATTTAATATGTTTCTTTTCAACCAAAATTAATGAATTAGAATGCTTATGGATACTGTTCCCTTCCAATGCATGTTGGTGTCGATCCAACATCAACATGAACATACATAATAATTTCTAGAAGCCAAAGTCATATACATCTGTTCAACATGACTTCCCCTATTTCCCTTGACACGGACATAAAAATAAATAACAGATCATAATGAGCCACCTAACCTTCCACTCTCTATGGGTCTGAGAAGTGACTAATTGGCAGCTGCTAGGTTTTGGGACATCGATTGCTAATTGAGGAGGGGAAATATTTCAAAAGAGTGAGCTGAAGAGCCCAACGAGTAATTATCTTATGTAAAACGTACTTTAAATCATAAATAACACAAACATGCCTATCAAGGAAAACATTTATAAAATCATGATCAGGGTTTTGAAAATGGAACTGAAATCATAAAATACATCATGAAAACCCTGTAATAAAACTCATTAACATCATTTTGAAAAACTACATTGCTTCACTGGCTAAACATGTGGGAAAGCCCTTTTGTTCAATCCTTAATCACCTTAGTTGAGAGAGAGACCTTTTGCTTGATCTCATCAATGTCGATAATATAGTCATACATGCATGCAGAGCTGAATTGGCTTGATCACCTTACCATACCTTCGGTGTCAAGGATCCCTGACGTCATTGAAATTTGGGTACCTTACCATACCTTCGGTACTAACAATGGAGTAGAATTTGTACAAGGAACAAACATTTAAGCATTTAAGAACATACACAAAATATACATATTGGAAATAATCATACCTCATGGTTTCATATCAACACATAATGCTTTGTAAAACATGGAGTGTACTTGATCAATTTCATCATGTGATAAAACACGACATAGCTACTGGAAAATACATGTTAAACTCTTAAATAATTTCATCATTTAAAAACAAAGATAATGTGATCAACATTCATTTTAAGGAATGCTTTGAAGAAAATCGTAATATAATAACTTCATATAAAATGCCTATGCGTTGAAAATCATTCATAAACTTGCATTAGAAAACATTTATTAAAACTTGTCACTCACTATCTTAAGCTACTTATCCAAGGGGTTGTATGCCTCTCCTATTTGCATCTGCCTTGGAAAGGAAAGGTGAATTGTGAAGGAAATCAAACAAGAGGATTTCCATGAGCAGTGGAAGGGATCGTTCCAAATTCCATTCGAATTGATCACAGACAATTATAGTTTAAAAACAAAAACTAACAGGTCATGCATATACAAAAATTATAGCATGCTATACGATGATACAAGGGATAGAGGATGCATACCTTTGAAGAAACATTCTTCAAGAATCCCTCGATCAGTCTACAAAGCATCCACAATAATACTCGAATGCGACGATCGGACCACCACGACCACGAACACAATCAACATAACTAACAACTCCTCTAACCCAATTGAGTCCAACTTGATTCACGAACTAAGTAAAGACACCACCACAAGTGTTATCTTCGTATTCTCAGTGTGAGAATCCAGAAGTTGTAGGCTCTGTATGATCTTGGCTTGAGCAAGTTGGAGATAAGAAACTGGTCTATCTCATAGACGATGTGCTCGATCGTTTAGTAAACACAAGCCTATCGTATAGACTTTGCTACTCGATTGTGTAGTAATGATCAGTTGAATGACTATCGTATATTCAACTCTACACGATCGTTTAGTCTTTGTCAATGCCATCGCTTAGTGAAACTCTTTCACTTGATAGTTTATCTTCTTGAGAACTTTTCGAATGAAGCAACTACTAAAATTTAGGAAAACAATTTTTCTTTTATCTCACGGTTACCATAAAACTTCCAATAACCTCCCACTCAATCGGTTATTAGAGAAAAAAAATTAATTATCATATAGTTAATATTATAAATAAATATGATAACCAACTTACCATATTATATTTATAACCTATAGTTTTAATATTTCTTCTCATGAAACATAAAAACCATTATTCTTTTTCTATTTTATGGTACTTAATGTAAATTATATTTACATTAATTCCTCCAAATAATGTATCTTATACATCATATCAATTATATCACATATAATTGAATTTCCTCTTGTTAATTTGAACACTTCAAATCAACCCCAAAATCTGATTCTACCCTTGAACCCATTGAGCTACTAAGGGGACCTTATGGACTTGTAGTTTGAAGCTCCAATGGTACGTGAATAGCTAACTAAACTCTTTAGTCACGAGATCCACCATCTGTTAACTGTCAGACACTCTACTAAAGACTAATAGTTGCACTTTTCTTACTACAGATATATTTCTGCATCCATATTAACCAATCAACAGTGCGATAACCCTTCACAAATCGCTTGTAAGTACAGCTGGACCAATTTACCGTTTTGCTCCTGTAGTTACATCTAACTCTTTAAGTGCCACTGATTCTTCTAGTGAATAATAAGTCATAGTCCTACTATGATTGGGTTCTCTCTTCCAAAGAGATGAGGTGGCTACTATGTTTAAGACCTAGAATCAATCCTTAAGGGAGCAATCTATCTATTTACCCCTACTTCGGGGAAGAAGTGAATCCCATCTTGTGTAACTGAGTTCCCAGCTCCATAATTAGACAAATCCCTAAAAAGGTAGGCTTGTTGAGTTGGCAATCTGGCCACTCTCACCCATACTAATCAAAGAACTGCCTTCAAAGGTAGGAGTTCCCAAAACACTTAGGATTAAGGTCATGTCACCTACGGTCGCTTTAGTGAGATGTAAGTCTCAATTATCAACTGTGTTATATAAAGAGACTAATCATCTCGTGGTCTAGTTTTATACAAACTTTTTGTATAGGACATTTCTGCTCGCATGTCTCCACATGAATGGTTAGGATCAGACCATCTATAGTAGTTTGCAACATTTGTAAACCTCTACAAAGTGGACCGTATCCATAGTGTCACTGGGATAAGGTATCCCTCCTTTATCCTTATACTACAGACAATTTAGGTTATTACTTAAGGCATGTTCCACTTGTATGTCTCACATACATGCTTAAGTTTACATACAATAATCACGGATCTTAGTTTATTGGATATGAGTAAATGCAAATAAAATAACTCTTATTTTATTAATAACAATGTGTACAATGTTTACAAACTACGTGACTCCAAGAGAATTAGGACACCAATCCCAACAATCTCCCACTTATCCTAATGCCTCGGGAGACTAATGTACAATACATGAAAAACCGATACAATATACAATAAACTAGGGCATACTCTATACCCCAGTATCATCTCCCATTTGCCCTAGACAAGATGCCGCATGTCTCGTAGACCCAGACTCTCTAGATGACTCTCGAACACTTTAGCCGTGAGAGTCTTTGTAAACGGATCAACAATGTTATGCTCCAACATGATCTTCGTGACTATCACATCACCGTGATGTACAATCTCCCTAATCAAATGATACTTTCGTTCAATATGCTTGCCTCTACGATGACTCCGAGGTTCCTTTGAATTTGCCACAGCCCTGCTGTTATCACAATAGACAGTGATCGACAAAGATATATTTGGAACAACTTCCAAATGTAAGGAACTTCCTAAGCCAAACAACCTCTTTAGCAGCTTCACAAGTGGCTACGTATTCAACTTCTATAGTGGAGTCCGTGATGCATCCTTGCTTGATGCTTTGCCAAACTACAACCCCTCCATTCAGAGTGAACACTGACCCTGATGTTGATTTCCGAGAATCTCTATCAGTCTGAAAGTCAGAGTCTGTGTATCCTGTATGGATCAAATCCTTATCTCCATACACGAGCATATAGTCTCTCGTTCTCCAAAGATACTTGAGAATCGTTTTGATCGCTGTCCAGTGATCTAATCTTGGATTGGACTGATAACGATTGACAATCCCTATTGCATAGCAAATGTTAGGTTTAGTACATAACATTGCATACATTAAGCTTCCAACAGTTGAAGCATAGGGAATTTGTCTTATTTCCTCAACCTCTTGAGGTGTCTTAGAACATTGATCCTTAGACAAAACAATTCCATGCCTGAAGGGTAAGAAACCCCTCTTGGAATTCTGCATCTTGTACCTGATCAACATTTGATCAATGTACGATACCTGAGATAAGGCCAACTTTTTTTCTTACGATCCCAAATGATCTGGATCCCTAGAACATACTACACCTCTCCCAAATCTTTCATTTGGAATTAAATGGTTAGCCACGATTTAATGTCAGTCAGAAAACCTACGTCATTCCCAATGAGTAGGATATCATCTACATACAGTACCAGGAAAGCTACTGAGCTATTGATGATCTTCTTGTAAACATAAGGCTCATCAATGTTCTGATCAAAGCCAAACGATTTAAGCGCACTATCAAATATAATGTTCCACGATCCAGATGCTTGTTTCAGTCCATAAATGGACCTATTAAGCTTGCAAACTCTTTGCTCTCGATCTGGAACAATGAACCCTTCGGGTTGAGCTATGTAGATGGTCTCCTCAAGCTTACCATTAAAAAAGGTAGTCTTGACGTCTATTTGCCATATCTCATAATCATAAAATGTGGCTATGGACAGGAGTATCTTGATGGACTTCAACATGACAACAGGTGAGAAAGTTTCCTCATAGTCCACTCCGTCAACCTGGGTATAACCTTTTGCCATAAGTCTAGCCTTAAAGGTCTACACCTTTCCATCTACACCTTGTTTTCTCTTGTTGATCTGCTTACACCCTATATGTTTTACCCCATCAAGTTGATCCATAAGTTCCCAGATATTATTGAAGTACATAGATTCCATTTCTTGGTTCATGGCTTTAATCCACTCATCTTTGTCAACATTCTCCATTGCTTGCTTATACGACAATGGATCCTTGACCCCATCATCATATATGATGTTTTGAGCTTCAGTCAAACCCATGTACTGATCCAGTGGGTTCATAACCCTCCCACTACGTTGAGGCAGTCTCAACTCTTAAGATGGTATACTAGATGAACCGACATCAACAACTCTTGTTGATCTATCAATTTGTTCAACAACTCTTATTGAACCCTTAGTAGTCTCACGTAAAACAAACTTGCTTCGTGGTTTATGATCCCTGATGTGGTCTTCTTCCAAGAAGATAGCATTTTTCAACATAAACACTTTGTTCTCACTCGGATCATAGAAGTATCCACCCCTCGTTTCCTCTGGGTAGCCTACAAAGAGGCAAACTTTTGAACGTGGTTCCAACTTCTTGGAGTTAGCCACAAGCACATGGGCCAGACATCCCCAAACCTAGAAGTGGCGTAAACTACCTTTATGACCTTTCCACAGCTCAAAAGGTGTTTCGGAAACACTTTTCAAGGGAACGTTGTTCAAAATGTAACATGAAGTCTCCACTGCAAATCCCCAAAATGAGTCTGGAAGATGAGCATAACTCATCATAGACCGAACCATGTCCAACAGGGTTCGGTTTCTCCTTTCTAATACACCATTTTGTTGAGGTGTACCTAGAGCCGAGAGTTGAGACGTGATTCCATGTTCTATCATATAGTTATGGAATTGATGGTCCATATACTTGTCTCTTATACACATCTAGATGTGTATAAGAGACAGAAAAAAAGGAGACGGTATAACCTTGTTCAATTAGACAAGAAACCGAGATTAAGTTCCTCTTGATATGAGGAACTACAAAAACATTATCCAATAATAGATAATGTTTCTTGTCCAAAAATAACTTCAACCTGTCCACGGCAACAATAGAAACAACCACACCAGTACTGACTCAAAGAGTCAACTCTCCATCTTGCAACGTTTACCAGGAACTAAATCCTTAGTAGGAAGAACTAACGTGGTTAGTAGCATCTGACTCAAGTATCCAAGTAGAATCATCATTCTCTACCAAACACGTCTCCAAGACAAATAAATCACATTTACTGTCTTTAGTCTTCTTCCTTTTTTGGAGAGTAGTGGGATTAGTACCAGAACCTAAATAAGCTCTAAGTTCCATTTCAGAGAACAATTCTCGTTGATGAACTTTTCCAGAATCAACAACACTTGCTTTCTCTAACTAGAGGTTATCTTGGAAACTGACACTATTGGTTTCTTTGTCATCCATCCCTTGTTGCCCAAAAAAACTGAGAACTGACGTTCAAACAATCCTTGTAACGAGTCCATGATTTGACGTACAATGACCATGTTCTCAACCCTTTTGGACAAAGCATCAGGTATGCTAGCCAAAATGTGAAGTCGGGCCAACAAGTTAGCCTTTATCCACACCTTGCATGCATCACAAACATTTTATGGTGCATCAAGGGTTAGGACTTGAGGACATTCCTCAACCATGATAAACTCGAGGTCATTTACCACGAAATATATTTTAACGAACTCTTTCCAATGTACGAATCAGTCAAACTAAAAGAGGCACTAACGAAAAATCATTCATGTTGCTGAAAAACAAACACATTGATCTACATTAGATTTTAGCAAATACTCGTTGAAAAAGCAACATCCAATACGGTTTAGCAAAACTGAAATGAACCCCATATGACATCTAGTTTCACAATGATGCTTCAAATATTTTGGACAAAAACCACCAAAGGGTAGTCAATTTATCCCTCCTCTGAATTAATACACTCTCAACCAGTCATTAATACCAGAACAACTCTTGTTCCTATAACGACTAGCCATCATTGATTTGGTCAAGAAATTATTAACTTGTTTAACAATTTCCCGTAGTGTGACCCTTCATTTTAGATCCTAGAGTTCCGCCTCAAGCAGCCAATCCAAAGGGAAAAATCCGATTGGGGCAAAAATTAAAGTGACCATATCCATTTCTGGAGTTCACCTTGATATTGACCAACCGCACAAAAGCCATCCGAAGGGGGACACTCCTAGGGTGCCATGAGGTAGTGCAAGAAGATCTCATGGTGCAAACCAGTGAAGGAGACTGCAGGACATGTTAACACACATCCTTCAACCACTTACTATAAATACTCTCTCCGCCCACCTTGATATTGACTCATGCAAACACCATCCGAAGGGGGATGCTCCCAGGGCACCACAAGGCCAAACATGAATCTCACGACGTGAACATTCAGGGAGAAACGTGAGTGGAATCATTGACATATCATATATATCTCTTCCTCCCACTGAGTATTTTATAACCTAGGGTTTAGTTTACTTAGAAAAAACACGACTAAGGATTTTAACTAAGTGATTTTTTAGGTTTGCCCAAAAGTAACTCTTACTTTGGAAAGTTGAACAACTTTTGATCATCATTCATTAAGTCTTTAACGAAGTCTTTGATCAGCTGTCGCATGCTTGTAGCAAATCTGTCTAATTCACCTTTCCAACTAGGTTCCTAGGTAGGGGTGTTCTGTTTTCGTCAGCTTAAATACCCCAGCCTAGACAGAACCCGCCTTAGACAAAAGGTCCCTTATAGATAGATTTAATACAAATTTAATCTTTTATGGAAATCAATTTAATTCTATTAAACGATTCAAAAGATTAAAATTAGGTTTCTAATCTCATTAGAACCATGAACTTAGGTCTATCTCAATCCAATTTTAAAACCCTTTTAAAACATGAGTTCACCTAAGTCTGCATGCAACTCTTTCTTATCGATTTTAGTTCCAATTTCCATTATAACATTTATAACCGGAAACAACCAAAACCAAGTATAATACGAAGCTACACATACGAGGCATTCATAACTCTTATAAACAAGCCTAAATGTCATGCTCCATGCATTGTTCATTCGTTGCTACTTTTATATAACACTTATATAACAAAGCAATGAATCAAGCATACATGCTTTCATACACCTTTATACTATAACTTTTCTAATATAAAGATGATGCATGAATATGCTTAATGCATACATAATATAACTCTTATATTTCATGATGCATGTGCATGCTTTCTTGTAATTTCATCATGCCAATAACTATATTATAACACTTATAATATATGATGCATGAATAAAATGCATAACCTAAGGTGGGTTTCAAATCTATATGTCATACATTATGGCATATAAACCAACATACATCTCATGTACATTAAGCAAAAGTTGATGAACCGGGATAATTAGCCTCAAAATCCTCAAAAAAAAAAAAAAAACAACAAAACTAACTATTACCAAGCACAATGAGTCTCCAGTTCAAACAGACGAACCAGGTCTTGAACGTCTGGGCGAAGAAACTGTCAGGAAAGCCCTTTTGCTAATCCTTAATCACCTTAGTTGAGAGAGAGCCTTTTTGCTCGATCTCATCAAACATTGAATAAAATAGATAACATGCATGCAGAGCTGAATTTGGGGTCCTGATCACCTTACCATACCTTTGGTGTCAAGAATCCCTAACATCATTGAAATTTTGGGTAATTTACCATACCTTCGGTACAACAAATGGAGTAGAATTTGTACAAGGCACAAACATTTAAGAAAATGTTAAGGAATCATACACAAAATAGCATATTGGAAATAATCATACCTCATGGTTTCATATCAACACATAATGCTTTGTAAAACATGGAGTGTACTTGATCAATTTCATCATGTGATAAAACATGGCATAGCTACTGGAAAATGCATGCTAAACTCTTAAATAATTTCATCATTTAAAAACAAAGATAATGCGATCAACATTCATTTTAAGGCATGCTTTGAAGAAAATCGTAATAGTATAACTTCATATAAAATGCCTATGCATTGAAAATCATTCATAAACTTGCATTAGAAAACATTTATTAAAACTTGTCACTCACTGTCTTAAGCTACTTATCCAAGGGGTTGTACGTCTCTCCTATTTGCATCTTCCTTGAAAAGAAAAGGTCCATCGTGAAGGAAATCAAACACGAGGATTTCCATGAACAGCGAAAGGGATCGTTCCAAATTTCATTCGAATTGAACATAAACAATTATAGTTTAAAAACGAAAACTAACAGGTCATACATATATAGAAATTAGAGCATGCTATACGATGATACAAGGGATAAAGGATGCATACCTTTGAAGAACAATTCTTTAGAATCCCTTGATCGGTCTACAAAGCGTCCACAGGAACATTCGAATGCAACGACCGAAACACCACGACCACGAACACAACAAACACAAGCAACAACTCCTCTAACCTAATCGAGTCCAACTCGATTCACGATCTGAGTAAAGACACTACCACAAGTGTTACTTTGGTCTTCTCGGTGTGAGAATCCAGAAGTTGTGGGCTATGTATGATCTTGGCTTGAAGAAGAGACTGGAGAACTACGATCAAGTAGACGATTGAGCAAGTGGGAGATAAGAAGCTGGTCTATCACATAGATGAAGTTCTCGATCGTTTAGTAAACGCAAGCCTATCGTATAGACTTTGCTACTCGATCGTGTAGCAACGTTCAACTGAATGACTATCGTATAATCAACTCTACATGATCATTTAGTCTCTGTCAATGCTATCGCTTAGTGAAACTCTTTTACTTGATTGCTTATCTCTGCGAGAACATTTCGAATGAAGCGACTACTAAAATTTAGGAAAATAATTTTCCTTTTATCTCACAATTACTATAAAACTTCCAATAATCTCCAACTCAATCGGTTATTAGAGAAAAAAAATTAGTTATCATATAGTTAATATATTATAAATAAATATGATAACCAACTTACCATATTATATTTGTAACCTATAGTTTTAAACCATAGTTCTTTTTCTACATTATGGTACTTAATGTAAATCATATTTACATTAATTCCTCCAAATAATATATCTTATACATCATACCAATTATATCACATATAATTGAATTTTTTCTTGTTAATTTGAACACTTCAAATCAACCGCAAAATCTGATTCTCAACTTGAACCCATTGAGCTACCAAGGGGACCTTATGGACCTGTAGCTTGAAGCTCCAACAGTACGTGAATAATTGATTAAACTCTTTAGTCACGAGATCCACCATTCGTTAACTGTCAGGCACTCCACTAAAGACTGATAGCTGCACTCTTCTTACTATAGATATATTTCTGTGTCCATATTAACCAATCAGTAGTACGATAACCCTTCATAAATCACTCGTAAGTACAACTAGGCCAATTTACTATTTTGCCTTTGTAGTTACATCTAACTCTTTAAGTACCACTAATTCCTCTAATGAATAATGAGTCATAGTTCTACTATGACTGGGTCCTCTCTTCCAGGGAGAGGATGTGGCACTATGTTCAAGACCCGGAATCAGCCCTTAAGGGAGCAATCTATCTACTTACCCCTGCATCAGGGAAGGAGTGAATTCCATCTTGTGTAACTGAGTTCCCAGCTCCCCAATAAGATAAATCCCCAAAAAGGTAGGCTTGTTGAGTTGGCAATCTGGCCACTCTCACCCATACTAATCAAAGGACCGCCCTCATAGGTAGGAGTTTCCAAAATACTTAGGATTAAGGTCATGTCACCTATGGTCATTTTAGTGAGATGTAAGTCTCAATTATCAACAACGTTATATAAAGACAGTAATCATCTCGTGGTCCGATCTTATACAAACTCTTTGTATGGGACACCCTCGCTAGCATGTCTCCATATGAATGTTCAGGATTAGACCATCTATAGTAGTTCCCAACATTTGTAAACATCTACAAAGCGGATCGTATCCATAGTGTCACCAAGATAAGGTATCCCTCTTTTATCCTTATACTATAGACGGTTTAGATTATTACTTAAGGCATGATCCACTTGTATGTCTCACATACATGCTTAAGTTTACATACAATAACCACGGATCTTAGTTTATTGGATATGAGTAAATGCAAATAAAATAACTCTTATTTTATTAATAACAATATGTACAATGTTTATAAACTATGAGACTTCGGGAGAATTAGGACACCAATCCCAACACCTTGGTCAGTATACTTAGCTCCCTTTTGAGCTTAACACACAACTTATCTTTACTGTATACTAATAGTCATCACATCATAACTAAGTTTAACGCATCAAACCCATTCTTAAGAATCGACTATCCTTAGCCATCTTATCGATATAGTAAACATGTATAAAGCGGAAGCAAACATAATTATTAAGCACTCCAATTACACTTAATTTGAGTCAAAAGCATGCTTAAAACAAATTTTAATAGAAATAGGGTTTTAATGTGTATACCTTTGATAATTTCCTCTTGTTCCTTACTTAATCCACTAAATTGAATCTCCAAATCTTTAGTAGACTACCAAGAGGAGCTTCTCTACTATTCTCAGCCTTGAATTGAGTGGTGGAAACTCTAAATTGAGATGGATTGGATAAGGGATTGGAGAGGGATTGAGAAAGTTTTAAAAAACTTCAGAGTTTTCAAATAATTCAACATGCATCATCTCTAATTTCTGAAATTGAAGTATTTAACAAGTTCAAGCATGGAAACACTTAGTCTTTCAGCTAATTGACACTTCAATTAGCACTATGTGAGTGGGTAAGGTGTTGAGTTGTGGAGAAATCCACTCAAAATCTCACTTTTAGGAAAAATCCACTAATTCAATTTCAATTTTTAAAATGAATTTAATTTAATTTAAGAATAAATTAAATCTTCTATAAACTGAATTTTAAAAATGAAAAATTTGATTTTGTTTTAATTAACTAATTAATAATTTAATATCAAATATTAAATTAATAAAACACCTAATTCAAACATGAATCCCTATTCATGTAATCAATATCTAAATATTTTAAACTCTCCAACTACATTTAATTTCGATAAATTTAAACGTTAATTATATCGAATATAATTATCCAAACCCTAAAATTGAAATTGAACATTTTAAATTCTAAACTCTAATTTCGAATTTGAACACTTCAAATTCGCTTAATTTTCTAGACCAAGGTGTAATGTTTTATGAGCTAGTAAAGGGACCTTATGGACCTACAGATCATGAGCTCCAACGATTTGAGATTAATCGGTTAAACTATTTAACCCGAGTTAATCAATATTCGTTAACCACCGAGACATACCACTATAGCTCGATGGTTGCATTCTTCTCACTGTAAATATATTTCTGTCCACTTGATTTAACCATGATCAGTAAATCGATCCTTCACAAATCGTTCGTATTTACAGCTAGGTCAAAATTACTATTTTATCCCTGTAAATACATCTTTCTTCTTAAGCTTTTACTGATCCTCTATTGAACAATTGGTTTATAGTCAAACTAATAAACCATGTCCCTCTCAGCCATGAGAGGGCGGGTCTCCTTTGTTCAAGACCAGGAATCATTACTTAAGGGAACAACCTATCTACTGACGCTAAAACGGGTAGAAGTAAATTCCATCTTGTAGGACTATGTCCCCAGCTATCTATCCAGTCTTATCCCCAAAATGGGAGGCTTGTTGAGTAGTGTTGTTGAACTACTCTCACCTATGCAGATCAAAGGATAATCCCGAATAAATAGGAGTTCATAGTTAGCTCAGAATTAAGATCGAGTTACCCTAGGTCATCGAATTGAAATAGTCAATTTTAACAGTAAACGGTCGTTATAATAAAAAAGTGATTATTTCTTGGTCCGATCTTATGCAAAACTCTTTTGCATAGGATGCCCTCACTCGTATGTCTCCGCATAAACGATTTCGGGATCACATCGTTTGTATCAGGATACAAAGTAGGTTGCATCTATAGTGTCCCCCAGGAAAAGGTATCCAATGTCATCCATATACTTATAGACCTTTTTGGCTATATACTATAACTTGATCCTCTTTTATATCTCTACATAAAGTTATAGTATTCATACTATAGCCATGAATTCGTTTATTGGATTTATAACGTAATGCAATTTCAATAACACTCTTATGGAATAAATTCTTCAACAATACTTTGATTGATAAATAGAATATGTTTCCATGATTATGAACTGCGAGTTTTTAGGATATTCCCAACACTTACCTTATAACTTGACTGACAATTGGGATTTATTTCTCACAGGTAAATGCTGAAACACCTCTTAGTCTATGTGATGAACACTTACTATGCGACGTACTTCAAACGCCTTTGTTATGAACTGGCTATGTTGTATGTGTTAATGCATAACATCACTGACTCAGCTACTTGTTTGTTCTTCGTATGCAGCTGCCTGCTTATTCATCCATAACATCATCTCAAAATCAAACTTCTAGATTTCATAACTTTAATTTGAGCATTCGTTTAACTAAACTTCCTTCAATGAAATGCTCATAAACATCTTAACTTTTGTTACCTTAGAATTTGAGCATCATTTCTTCCAAAACCGATAAAAAATTCCTCAAATTTTCCTTTGGCTGACCGAAAATTCTTCAACTTTCAAATTCTTTAGATGACAGCAACTCTCCCTTGCTTAGGCATTAGGAAAATTTTGGCAAAACAGTCTCTTTCTTGGTTAAGCTTATTTATACTTGGGCTTGCAGGAAGAGTTAGCTTAATTAATTGCCACCTAGAAAGCTTATCCCTTTATTGACATCTGCAAGGCTGCCACCTGACTTACTTATTCGTTAATTAAGCTGAATTCCTTAGCTTAAACTTGGTTGCATGGCCTTGTAACCATCCAAGACTTCTTTATTTAACGCATGATTGTCTACCACATCCTTCGTTAGCTTAGCCCTCAACAATGGTATACAAAGTTGGTCGCGTAAACCTTACATACCACTTTCTATACTTAGCCACAATGCCCTCTCCTTAGGCCTTTGCCCACATCATTTAACCAAGCTGGCCGCATGGTGCCTACCAGTTCCAACGCATAGAACTCTCTTCTCTCTCTAGGTGTTAACTTGTTCCTACTTCACCTGAGAACCCAACGTTCCATACTTAACATATTTTCTTACCCTTTTCTGGCTTACCATTAATAGACTTTTTTGAATCTCTACGCATCAACCATGCTACAACGTGAACACATATAGTCATAACACTTAGAAAATTTTCCTTGTCTTATATTTCAGACGCATCATACTATACATAACTACTTTTCCATTGATGTTAATTCACATGTTAACTCATAACTAGGAGGTCTTAAATTTGATTAACTAGTGAACAAGTTCAGAGGTTTACAATTCATACCGAACTCAATTATCAACTATGGCCTCTACGATAGTCCATTAACTCCTTACAGCGAGATGTCTCTATCATGCACCAATTCTTATCCCTCCAAACCCAGCTGCACGATGAATACTTCAATTTCTTAACTTCCCATGGTCCTGTTGTCTCAGCCCATCTCCGAAACCCTCTACGTTTTTACAATGATCACACACTTGCTTCTGTGGGCAGGGACGATGACCCTTCGGTGCAATAATAAATTTGAGGGTGTTGGAAATGGATTTTCTCTATTTTTGTTCCTTTTATTTATTTCTACAGATTTTGTAATTCATTGCACTATTATATATATATATAATATGAATTCTATGATTTTTTTGCGCTCATTGTTCTATTTTTATCTATTCTTGTCTTGTTATTTTTCATGTCTTATCCTTTTGTAATTCATCTTTATTCTAAGTCTTTTTGCACATTGATAAATTAGCAACCGTGATGATACTTATGTATTTCACTAGTTCACTCACTAAGAGTCACATACCTCTCTCAGCCTAAGTAACTTTTGTCCTTTGACAATCTTAATTTTTATGCGTCCAAGCCTCTGCTCAATCCTCTTTTTCAAAATTTTCGAGTAATTTTGTTTTTCGTTTTTTTTTCCAACAATTAGGACCTTGCTACTCTAAAAAATTTGGGGGTGCGAGAGGTCTGATTAGATGCATTTAACTTACACATTGTGATTACATGCATCATTTTACTTAAAAAAAAATAAAAATGTCGAATAATGAACTCCATTATCAGCAAAAGGGAAAAACCTAACCTGATAAGAGTTTAAGTTGTGACAGGAACTTGCTCGTAGTTGGATATTTTGCATAACACCCTTGCAGGTAAACCAAAAAAAAAGGCAAGTAACCAGGATTGGTGCAATGTAAATAGCATTTAATAAACACAACTCTGATGTCTGGCAAAAAATAAAGTTAGTCAAGATAAGAGTTGAGTTGAACTTGGCACGCAACCATAGTTGGATGTTTGCATGAAATTCGTGGGGGCAATCCAAAATGAAGGGTGTAACCATGTTCAACACCTTGCTATAATCTGAATAAGTAACCGTAAAATGTCAAAACTACTTTTCTTTTCAAAACAAACACATTACAAAAGAAAAAGGGGATACAGAAGTGGTCAAAATGAGAAAAAGGTTTTTGAGCAAAGGTGTGCCGGCTTCAAATTGAGAAAATATTTCCTTAAAGAAGTGACTAGGCTCAAGTGAAAAATGTAGCTTAAAAAAGGAGTGCAGGTGAAAAGCATTATGAGAAGCTAGTCAGCACAACTTTGAGGTGTAGAGTAAGTTTGAATTTCTTTAGTATAGGATATGCCTAAGGACAAGCATTATTCTAAATTTGGGGGTGTGATAACTTATAGAAATACAAGTTATTGTAGCCTTTTACTTAGAATAATGAGGAGTAGATAAGCAAAATATGCGTTGATTATATTAAGAATTCATGTTAAATAATATACCTGTGCTGAAGTACACTAAAAAATCCCTGCTGACCGCATATCATGAGTTAAATTGCGCCAAAGTGTATATTTTGTAGTTGATCGCAGGATGTGTCCACATGCGTTGAGCTTCTACCAGATGAAAAAAATATTTGATTGCATGCTTTAAGATCTATGACCTAGTGCCAGTGGATCTTCTACCATAGCTTCAAAATGTTAACCATGATACCAGTGCTGATATTTTCATATACCACATCAGAGGTGACGATTGATCAGAGCGGGAATCCCAACAATTGTCAGCACATGGCTCCATAAATAGAGCCTTGACGCCCATAAAGTAAAGGTCCAAGAGTCGAGATTTTACCTGAGAACACCCTTAGGCATAATACTTGCACCACAAGTAAAGAGTGCAATAGAAAGTATTTCTAAGAACTTCAACTTCTAAACTCCACCCCGACTTATCACCAGAACTTCACTGAAGCAAGAGCTTGAAAAGGCTTTCTCCACTCCATACTACCATTTTTTCACCAGCAGCCTTGTGACACCCTCACCTAAGGATGAGTAAGTATAGGGGTAAAATTGGCTAAGTACAAAATAGACATGCATGGGTGTTAAGTAACTTGAATGCATGGGGCTTTGTGTATGAGCGACCAAGACTTGCAAAGAATGTGCAAGGTTATGTTGAACCCACGGATAAGCTAGGCTTTGAAGTGGAGGCTTGGACGCATAGGATAAACCTCCATGATGCGTGGATGTGAGGCCAAGTCATGGATGTAAGGTGCCATGAGGAAATGTTTGAGTAGCTTTGAGTTGAAGCTTAACAGGGAGAAATCTGGCTAAGTGTTGAAGCCTGAGACAACCATGCGTTAAGGCTTGTGAGGCATGGGCGCATGGTGAAAGTTGGCTATGCATTGGTTTTGACAATTGGAGGGTGTCATGTTGGCTAAAATGGTGGATTTATGAAAGACTATGTATGAAGGACTATGCGTTGGTATAGGGTGTGTGGCCAAGATACGAAGCAATGGGTCAAATCATGATGGATGCATATTGGCTGAGCATTGGCATGAGGCACTGTTCAAGCATTAGCGTGACAAGGACTACTCATACATTGGGATGATAAGAGGCTGCATGGGCAAGTAGCAAGGAAGGGCCATCAAGTGACGAGGATGGGCCCGGTGCAAGCAAGATACGTTCGGTTGTGCGCAAGTGTGGGTACTGGACGTTTGGGCGTTGCACGAGGATGATCGCAAGTGCTTGCGAGGCTGCATGATAATGTCAGACGATAACGTTAGACGATGATCGTAGGTGCTACACGATGAGCTATGCGATGAGCGCAAAGCTAAGCGATTGAGGCTGGGCAGCGTGGGGGCCAGTATGCGGTGTTGAGCGCCAGGCTGTGTGCTGTGCGTTGGAACTACACGATAAAGCGATGCGATGGGCACTAAAGTTATGTGATAAGAAAGGAAAGGCAGTGCGATGCTCATGCGATGGAAGGGCTTGAAGGACAACGCGTTGAAGGTGCTTTGGGAAGGGTATGAGGTATGCGGCAATTGTAAGGCTGGGCATGGGAAGTAGGGAAGACTTTGAGGTGGTTCACGTTGATAACAAGTGAAGACAGTAGCCGAACACACGTTTTCTTGGAGAGTTCATCAAAGATATGTTCTAAAAACCCACATTTTGAGAAGAGCATGCTTTAGTTTTTGCCAAATTTAGTAAATTAGAATGCCTATGGATCCTTGATACTTCCTCTACATGTTGTTTAACTCTTTCAATTGGTATCAAAGCATCTTTTAAGCTTTTAATTCAGTCTAATTTTGACAAGGTAGGTGTTTTTTCATGAGATATATGAAATTGATGCACTACTATGGTTTTCTCTATTTTGGCATTTTAATTCTATTTAATTTCTCAATTTAATTTGTAATTGGCTCTTGTGAGCATTTATGTGTTATCAAGAGTCTGTAATTTATTTGGAGTCATTAGAATTGAAATTAAGATGTAATTGAAGAAACAAGCGAAGGAGGTAGAGCTGCTGTTCGAGTTTTTTCAGTTTCTGTTTAAATTTGTTGTTGAGGTCCAGTTGCTAAACGATCGTTTAGCTCCAAACGTTACACGATGAGAAGAAAAGCTAGACGATCATTTAGTAATATGCATTGGGCATTGTGATGTTGAACGCTAAACGATCGTGTACCCGTGGGAGCTAAACGATGTGTTCATTTGCTATATGATAGCATTACGCGATCGTTTAGTTTTTGTTGTGGGAACTAGACGATACGTTGATTTTGCTAAACGATGGTGCTATACAATCGTTTAGCAATGATGGGCGCTAAATGATGCGATGAAATGCTACGCGATAACACTGAGCATTCGTTTGGTTGCGGAGCTAAGCGATCATGTAGATAAATACTATGCGACCCGATGATGTTCTATACGATGGAACTATGCGATTGTTTTAGCTACGGAAGATACTAAATGACGACTTGAATGTGCTGGGCGATGGTGTTATGCGATCGCTTAGTACTATACGATGGAGCTAAGTGATTGCACTGCGATGGAACTAAATGATCGTCTAGTCTTATGCGATAGAGCTAAACGAACGTTCATGTTTCAGGAAATACTATGCGATCGTGTACTTCCTCTCAACTCCAAGTGATGACACTAGTGCATCCAGCCGTTACATGATCGACCTTAGCATCATATTAAGGTTGGACCGAGAGCAACCGGTTCGACTGGTTTACTCAAGGTTCAATTTGGTTCAGCCTCAAATGGTTGTGGTTGGTCCGGTTCAGACTCGTCCAGCCTGGTTCAAGTTGTTTTGGGTTTGGTTTGGAGCGGTTCAAACGGTTCAAAGATGGTTATGAAGCTATTTCTAATAGTTAGCTGTTTGTTTGCTTGTTTATGCCAAAACAAAAACCATAACAGTTAGTATTTAATTGTTTATGCATGAGATGTATGTGATAATTAAATAAATTCATGTATATGCATACAGTATGCCATGTAGATTTAAAACCCCACCATAGGAAGCATGTTACATGTATTGACAGTATGTTATAATTGTTATAATATATAGTATGCATGTTAGGATGTTTAATATAATAGTTATATTATATACCTTTGTTGAATGTTGTGGCTGTTAAGCATGTCTAAATTTTGTAAGTTGTTATAAAATTTGTTAGACATTTAAAATCCATAACAAAGAACAACTGCATGCTCACTTAGGTTAACAACTAATTTTAATCGTTAAAATAGATTGTTGCCTTATAAAATACGATTACAAACTCATATAGGTTCATAAACCTGTATAAGGCTGGGGGTACTTAAGTTGATGGTTTACGGAACACCTCCTACCTGGGGATTATGACCGAACAATTGAGAGTTGTTAACTAATTTTATAAGCTTGCATGAGTGATGTGAGATAATAAAATGATTTATCACCTAGACATTGTAGGTTAAATCCCATTCTAAGAGTTATATTGGGATAAACCACTTAGACTTAGGTTGTATGAAATTAGTCGTCATGCCTAAGTAAATTCCCAAACATTTAGAACACTTCAGTGGGAGATTAACAATATATTTGATATATAGTTATTAGCTCTCACGTCCTCAAGAGTTCACACAGTAAGATCCATGCTCGGCTTCTTGTCGATTTTACCTCGACTGCTCCATACGGAAAGTTTTTGCATGGGTCAATAACAAGGTGAATGAGGGAAGTGGTTCATAGTAAGTAGGTGAAGAAAATGTGTCAACATTGTCCTACGGTCTCCTCCATTAGTTTGAACCCTTAGATTCCTATGTTACGCCTGCTGTCATTTTTATGTGGTACTAGCTAGTCGTTAACCGCGGCGATCCCTACGGAGGGTTGTAACATAGGATTCAGAACAATCCAAGCTTCAGTAAAATGAATAGGGTCTTATAGTTCCATCTTAGATATTGTCTTCTCTCGGAGGCATATTCATACCGTCCTATAAGATCTGAAAATGGCGGGTCACACTTACAAGAATTACTAAGTGTTAGTAAAGATCTTGATCGAAAACGATAACCAAAAGAACAATTGGGATATGAGTTATTCTAGATAATAGTATTTGGTCAAGAACTATCTTGCTTCTGTGAAGGAATTCTTGACTGCCCCACAGTAGCACTTATTCTAAATCACTTAAGTATCGTTGCAAATAAATAAAGATTTATTGAGTACTTTATTAGTTTTGCTAAAATGGATTTAGATGCATATTTAATATAATTTGTTTAAAATGTTTCAACAATGGAACTCGATTATACAACTGCTTGCTTTTGAAAAATTTAACGGAGAGGGTTACTCCAATTGGAAATAAAATATCAATACAATATTAGTAGTCGATGACTTGAGGTTTGTGTTAATGGAGAAGTGTCCTCTAGTTCCTAGTTCAATGACGACCTGAAATGTTCGGGATGTTTATAATAGATGGGTAAGGGTGAACGAAAAAGCCCGAGCCTATATCTTGGCGAGTATATCTGATGTACTCAACAAGAAACATGAGGTCATGCCCACAACTCGTGAGATTATGGCATCATTACAGGATATGTTCGGGCAACCGTCATCGTCTGTTAGACATGAAGCTATCAAATATGTGTATGTGACACGTATGAAGGATGGGACCAATGTGAGAGAACATGTTCTCGACATGATGGTCCATTTTAACATCACAGANAGCTATCAAATATGTGTATGTGACACGTATGAAGGATGGGACCAATGTGAGAGAACATGTTCTCGACATGATGGTCCATTTTAACATCACAGAGGCTCACGGGGCTATGATAGACGAAACAAATCAAGTAAGCATGATACTGAAATCTCTTCCTGAGAGCTATCTGTCGTTCAGGACAAATGCTGTCATGAACAAAATCACTTATAACTTAACGACGTTGTTAAATGAATTGCAAAATTATCAATCAATGATGAAACTCAAGGAAAAGGAAATAAATGTTATTTCTAAACCGAAAAAATTTTACAAAGGGTCTACGTCTGGTACGAAACCCGTTGATGATAAGAAAGCTGATCCTTTTTCTTCTTCTAAAGATAAAACCGTATAGATGAAAAAGAAAGGAAAAGGGAAAAAGAAAACCATTGTGAAGAAAAACAAAAACAAAACTCCCAAGGGAAAATGTTTCCATTGTGGAGAGGTTGGGCATTAGAAGCGTAATTGCCCAAAATATCTGGCTAAAAAGAAAGTAGAAAAGAATAAACAAGGTAAATATAATTACTAGTTGTTGAAACATGTATAGTGGAAAATTCTCACCTTACCTGGATATTAGATTCAGGCACCGCTAATCATGTTTGTACTTTTCTACAGGAAACTAGTTCTTGGAGAAGACTTTCTGAATATGAGATGACTTTCAAGGTGGGCACAGGTGAAGTCATTTCAGCAGAAGCAGTGGGAGATGTGAAGTTTTTTTTTTGGATATTCTTTTATCTTACTCAAGAATGTGTTCTTTGTACCTAAGATGAAAAGGAATCTGATCTCCATTTATTGTCTTTTAAAGAATATGTACAAAGTATCTTTTGAATATAATAAAGTGTTTGTTTATTCAAGAGGTGTTCATATTTGTTATGCTAGACTTGCAAATAACATACATATTACAACCAACGAAAGCAAAAGCTATTTTAAATATAGAGATGTTTAAAACAACTGAATTTCTCCTAATGCCTATCTTTGGCACCTCAGGCTTGGTCACATTAATCTCAACAGGATCGAGAGATTGGTAAAAAAGTGTCATCTAAATAATTAGAAGACAGTTCCCTACCTCTATATGAATCATGTCTTGAGGGAAAAATGATGAAAATATCTTTTTCTGACAAAGGTCTTTGTGCCAAAGAACCTCTTGAACTTATATATTCAGACCTTTGTGGTCCGATGAATGTTAAAGCACGAGGAGGATATCAGTACTTCGTTAGTTTTATTGACGATTACTCTCGATATGGCTATATTTACTTAATCAGTCACAAGTCTGAAACTCTTGAAAAGTTCAAAGAATTTAAGGCTGAGACAGAAAATCAGTTAAGTAAAAGAATTAAAACACTTCAATCTGATCAAGGTGGTAAGTATATGGATTTGCAATTCCAGAACTATCTAGTAAATCATGGAATTCAATCCCAACTCACAACACCTAGAACATCATAACAGAACGATGTTGCAGAAAGGATAAATCGAACTTTGTTGGATATGGTTCGGTCTATGATGAGTTATGCTCAATTACCTCAATCCTTTTGGGGATATGCAGTACAGACTGCAGTTTATATTCTGAACGTTGTTCCATCCAAAAGTATTTCAGAAACACCATATCAATTGTGGAAAGGAAATAAAGAAAGTTTACGTCATTTTTGCATCTGGGGTTGTCCAACACACGTGTTGGTACAAAATCCTAAAAAATTGGAAACACGTTCGAAATTATGCCTATTTGTAGGATATCCCATGAAAACAAAAGGAGGATACTTTTATGATCCCTAAGAAGATAAAATGTTTGTATCGGCAAATGCAACTTTCTTAGAAGAGGATCATATTAAGAACCATCTACCTCGCAGTAAACTAATATTGCAAGATTTGTCTAAAGATACTATAGATACATCAACAAGGGTTGTTGATCAAGCTGGTCCATCAACAACGGTTGTTGTCCCGTCACGTCCATCCCAAGAGTTGGGGATGCCTTATCATAGTGGGAGGGTTATTCAACAACCTGAACGCTACATGAGTTTAATAGAAACTCAAAACATCATACAAGATGATGGTTTAGAGGATCCATTAACCTTTAAGAAGGCAATGGAAGATGGTGGCAGGGATCAATGGATAAAAGCCATGGACGATGAAATGGAGTCTATGTACTTCAACTCAGTTTGGGAACTTGTAGATCAACCATAAGGTGTTACACCTATAGGTTGTAAGTGGATCTACAAGAGAAAACGAGACCAAACTGGCAAGGTATAGACCTATAAAGCCTGACTCGTGGCAAAGGGTTTTACGGAGTTGATTATGAAGAAACTTTTTCTCCCGTTGCCATGATTAAATCAATAAGAATACTTCATGCCATTGTCATATATTATGACTATAAAATATGGCAAATGCATGTCAAGACAGCTTTTTTGAATGGCTATCTTGATGAAAGTATTTTTATGACTCAACCAGAGGAGTTTGTCGAAACAGGACAGAAACATAAAGTCTGTAAGCTTAATCAATCCATTTATGGTTTGAAACAGGCGTCTAGATCCTGGAATATAAGATTTAACACTGTGATCAAATCTTATGGCTTTGAATAGAACATTGACGAACCTTGTGTATATAAGAAGATAGTCAATAAAACTGTAGCATTCTTAGTTCTGTATGTTAATGATATCTTACTCATTGGGAATGAGACAAGCTTTCTTGCTGACATAAAGAGATGGTTAGCATCACAGTTCCAAATGAAAGAATTGGGTGATGCTCAGTATGTTCTAGGAATACAGATCTTTCAAGACTGAAAGAATAGAACATTAGCACTATCTCAGTCATCTTATATTGATAAGATGTTGTGAAGATATAATATACAAAATTCCAAGAAATTTTTTTTACCTTTCAGGCATGGAATTCATTTATCGAAGGAACAATGTCCTAAGACACCTCAAGAGGTTGAGAAAATGAACAGAATTCCATATGCTTCTGCAGTTAGGAGTTTGATGTATGTTATGTTGTGTACACGTCCTAACATATGTTTTACAGTTGGAATCATCAGCAGGTTCCAATCTAATCCTGGACATGGTCATTGGACCGTTGTAAAAAATATCCTCAAGTATCTTAAGAGAACGAGGGACTATATGCTTGTGTATGGACCTAAGGATTTGATCCTTACAGGATACACTGATTCTGATTTTTCAGACTGATGTAGATTCTAGGAAATCTACTTCAAGTTTTCACTCTTAACGGAGGAGCTATAGTTTGGAGAAGCATCAAGCAAAGTTGTATCGCTGACTCCACCATGGAAGCATAATACGTGGCTGCATGCGAAGCTGCTAAGGAAGCAGTATGGCTATGCAAATTCTTAGCTGATTTGGAAGTCGTTCCAAATATGCACTGCCTATCACACTGTATTGTGATAACAATGGTGCTGTTGCTAACTCAAAGGAACCCAGGAGTCACAAGCGTGGAAAACACATTGAACGAAAGTACCATCTCATCCGGGAGATTGTACACAGAAGAGATGTGCTTGTCACAAAGATAGCCTCTGAAGACAACCTTCTTGATCCATTCACCAAGTCCCTCTCAGCTAAAGTTTTCGAGGGCCACCTAGTGAGACTAGGACTCTGAGTAGTGTAATCTAGGGCAAGTGGGAGAATGTCTATGGTATTATAGATGCCCTAATTTATTGTATTTTTCCCATTACGTATCTCAACATTATATTGTCTATATTTGTTCTCACTAAGTTTTAGTCCAAGTGGGAGATTGTTGGGAACGTCCTAGAACTCGCAGTTCTTGTTAAATTCTATTTTATTAATAACAATGACTTGTTGATTTTGTATCTTATTATGAAAATCCAATAAACGCATCCTTGGCTATAGTCTTAATGCTGTAACTTTATATAGTGACATAAACAGGATCAAGTTGACAGTATATAACATAAATGGTCTAATAAGTATATGGATGAAATTGGGTATCTCATCGTGTTAACACTATTGGATGCGGTCCACTCTGTAGTTGTTACAAGAAGTAAGGTACTACAAATGATGTGATCCATAAATCGTTCATGTTGAGACATGCGAGTGGGGGCATCTTATGCAATGAGTTTGCATATAGAATGGACCACGAAAATAGTCACTTTTCTTTATAACGACCGTTTACTGTTAAAACTGATTATTTCATTTATTATATAACCTAGGTTAACTCGATCTTAATCTTGACTAGCTATGAACTCCTGTTTTTTCGAGATCATCCTTTGATATGCAAACGGTGAGAGTAGTCCAACAGCACTGCTCAATAAGCTTACCATTTTGGAGATAAGACCGGATGAATAACTGGGGACATAGCCTTACAAGATGGAATTCACTCCTACCCTATTTAGAGTTAGCAGATAGGTTATTCTCTTAAGTACTGACTCCAGGTCTTGAACAATCGGGGCCCCACCTTCTCATGATAGAGAAAGGATTTGATTCATAGAGATTATGAATCAGAATTGTTCATTAGAGGATTAGTAAGAACTTGAGGAACAAGATGAGGTCATAGGGGTAAAATGGTATTTTTGACATAGTTGTGATTACGAACAACCTGTGAAAGATCAACTTACTGATTATGGTTATTAAGTGGACATAATATATCTACAGTGAAGGGAGTTCAACTATGGGCTATAGTGGAGCATCCCATTAGTTAACGAATGGGGGTTAGATCAGACTAATGAGTTTAGCCGATTAATCTCGAATCGTTGGAGCCCATGATCTGTAGGTCTGTGAGGTCTCCCTACTAGCTCGTAAATGGATAAGCTTTAGGGTAGTTTGAGAGATTAATTTGAAATGTTCAAATTAAACGGAACAAGAGAATAAATATTTAAATATGATTTAAATATATAAAGATGATTATTGTGAAACAATTAATTTAATAATTGATATTAAATTAATTATTTTTTAAAATTAATTTAAGAAAATCAAATTTTGAATTAAAATGATTTAAAATCATTTTTTGTTTTAAAAAGAAAATGGAATTTCGTTTGCATGGTTCACAAAATGGAAAAAGAGTTTTCTCCATTACCATCATCTTTATGCTTACACAAAATGCATTATCTTCTCTACTTTGATTTTCCAAGGATGAGCTGTAAGCCATGCACTCCATCTCTTTGCATGTTCATCTATTATATATAAAGAAGAGTGGAGTTATTGGAGAGGAGGAGAATACAGAATTTCGAGAGAAGTTTTTCTAAAGAAGAAGTTGTCTTCTTCAGTGGGGCTGCTATGAATTTTCTCCGGTTTCTTCACATCTTCAAGCTGTTTTTGAGTCCCACAATCCTGCCTAAAGCTCCAAGAGAATAGTAGGGAAGGCTTTGAGGTGGTTCACATTGATAACAAGTGAAGACAACAGCTGAACAGGCGTTTTCTTGGAGAGTTCATCAAAGGTATGTTCTAAAAACCCACTTTTTGAGAAGTGCATGCTTTAGTTTTTGCCAAAATTAGTGAATTAGAATGCTTATGGATCCTTGATACTTCTGCTGCATGTTTTTTAACTCTTTCAGCGATGGTACTGCACTTTATCATTTTGCTTCTTCTTAAGTCTTTTCGAGAATGGTGGTAGTTGTACCTTCATAATTCCCTGTTCTATAGGCTTAGAAGTGGGCGCAACTTTTGGTTCCATCGTCTCATGTTCTTCTAGTTTATCAACGGATTCTTGGATTCCATTGCAACTGGATTAGTCCTACTTGGCTGCTTCTTCTCTTCCACTATCATCTTTCCACTTCGTAAGGTCACTACTTGACATTGCTCCTTTCCTGTGTTCCCCGAGTTGCGAAGAAGCTCAGTTGAGCTCGGCAACGTCCCTTGCGGTCTACTTTTAAGCTCACCCGCAATCTTTCTTATTTGGATCTCTAGATTGCGGATTGAAGTTGCCTGATTCTGAAGTACCATCTCATTCTTTTCTATGTACAGCTTTAATAGGCTCCACAGGGAGAAAGATGGCGGCGTTTGTGAGCTGCTGGCTTGATTTTGCGATTGACTGTTCGTTCGCGGGAAAAATCCTGGCAGGCCTTCCTTTTGAGCCATAGGTTGGTAATTCTGTTGTTGATTACTTTTCCACGTGAAATTGGGGTGGTTTCTGCACCCGGGGTTGTATGTGTTAGAGAAAGGATTGTTTTTTACGAAGTATACTGATTGCGAGTTCCTCAGACATTCTTCCATTGAATATGCTTCTCTAGAAGTGACACAACTCGTGCTCGTCTGATCAATTGCGTTGACCTGCCCTCTTTACGTTCTAAGGTTAATGATTGCGATGCCCTGTAATAGATTGATCATCACATTCATTTGATTCTGTAGAGATGCGATGGCCCCATTGTTTACGTCACCTTCTCGAATTTTTAGTTGTTGATCGCTTTCCCTCTAATCTTCGTGATTATTTGATATGCAATTAAGAATATTTTTAGCCTCGTCATAAGTTTTGTCAAGCAGACCACCAGCTGCTGCCGAATTGGCAGTTGTCTGTGATGCAGGGTTCAAACCATAATAAAAGATCTCCATCTGGAGATAGTTAGGTAAGCCATTGTGCGGACAATCTCGCACCAATCTCTTAAACCTTGCCCAGGCGTTGCTGAGTAATTCGTCAATTTCTTGTTCAAAATTTGTAATCAACTTCCTCCTTCTTGCGTTCTCGGTAGGAGGGAAGTATTTCTTCATGAACTTTTCTACAACTTGTTCCCACGAGGTTATCTCCCCTGGTTCGAGAGAATAGGCCCATTTCCTTGCCTGGTTGCATAAGGAGAATGGGAATAACGTTAGTCGAACTTCTTCAACTGAGATGTTTGGGAACACAAAAGTGTTACAGATTTCAACGAAACTCCGGAGATGGGTATGCGGATCCTCGCCATGACTTCCATCAAACCGTCCGGGTGTCTGAATCATCTGCAACATAACCGGCTTCATCGCAAACCTCGATCCGTCCAAAGCTGGCCTCATGATTCTTGGGGAGAAATCATAGAGGTTGGGTGACGCATAGTCCTGTATGGGTCTATTGTGGTCATTTGCTAGGAGAATGGGGTTTTCCATGATGTTGTTCGTGTTTGCTACTTTTTCTTCCGATTGTTCTGTCATATTAGGATTTCTCTCTTCTTATTGTCGGCGGTTGTTTCTTCATCTTCTTTGGAACGTTCTTTCGATCTCTGGGTTGTAGTTGGGCTTAGGAATGTGTCCTTCGCTCATATGACACCTGCTTCTTCCCTTACAAAAGGAATAACAATGCACAGAGGTCAAAAGTTGCAAAGAAAATAAAAAAGTTACTGTTAGCGCAATATGTACTGCTGTAGTCTCGGGAAAACGACACCGAAAACTTGATGCGTTGTAATGTGATGCAATTATGGTATGATTTGCGGTGATATGTTATGCGTTGCACATTCAAGTTTTCCTAATAAGATCCAAGTATAAATTTCACTAGGTTTCCTGGTAAGTCCAGGGTCGAACACAGGGACTACTGAGTTACTATGCGATAGTAAATTTGATTCCTTTGTGGTGCCAAAACAAATAAGTTGGATGGTGTTTTGTTTAAGTATATTTCCTATGCGACGGATTCTAGTAAAGAGTTGATGAAATCGAGAATTACAATGAGTATGCAATGAACGGGTTGAGAAGGGATTTAGCTAACACTTCCTAAGATTGGATTCAAGTTATGCGATCATGTTACACACAACAATAGCATGTCATCTCTCAATGCAAATGCTATAGTTCCTATTTCTAGGACGCATGCGATGTACATGATAATGTCGATAGGACTTATGTCTAAGCCTCTATTCTTGTCTATGCGATGATGAATGATGTATACATACACAAGGTGACCGTATACTATCATATCCTACTTCTAGGGTACATGCGATGCATAATAGCAAACAGAACTTATGTCTAAGTTTCTATCTCTTGCTTATGTGGTTCTAATCTGACTCTCTCAAGCCTAGATTCTAATCTGACTCTCTCATGTCTAGATTCTTTCTTTACACTACCCTCTCAAGTATCTATAAAGGGTGAATGACGCATACATAAGACAAGATGATCGCATAAAGTGTAAATCTTAGGTCATGCTAGTGATGGCGAGAAATTGGAAGTCAATTTTACTCGACAACCAACTTCCCTTGGACGCGTTATGCGATGCATGTTCCTAAGATATGCGTTGATAGTCATGCGTCGATGGTCATGCATTGGAATGAAAAATGTGTTAATCGAATGTATGCGATGACCATGCGTCCTGCCACAAGTATTCTTGTGTTCACGCCAAGTATAACATGAGCACAGGTTTCTTGGGTAATTCGAGGTCGAACACAGGGACTTGTAGCTATATGTTGCGGTAATATGCATGCGACAGTTTGAATAAAAGAATGGAGGGGATGTTGCTATATTAATCCTACTCATACTCCGATCTAACAGACAATGCAATGAGAATTGTGCATGAAAGGTAGAGATGCGACAAACCTTGACATGAAATAAATGTATGGAAAATAGATAAAATGTGGAGATGTTTTCATTGCGACCCTTAAGAGTGACCACATAGGCAACCCTAGTCAATGCAAACTAATACGATCATGCAACACTCATACAATAGTAAACCACCTCTCGGTGTGAATGCTACGACTTCTAATGCTAGAACGCATGCAATGTATGTGCAGAAGTGTCTATAGGGCCTACACATAAGCCTCTAATTCTTATCTATGCGATGATACACAAACAAGGCGACCACATATCATTCCTATTCCTAGGGTATATGCGATGCAGTGTTGACAAATAGAGCTTATCTCTAAGTCCCTATCTCTTGCTTATGTCGATCTAATCTCGCTCTCTCGAGTCTAGATTCTAACCTAGCTCTCTCGAGTCATTAGGTTATTTCTTTAGACTCTTTCTCGAGTAGCTCTAAAAGGTGTTGGGTGCAACATAAGACAAGACAAACGCATGAACTTTGTTGACGCAAGATTGTTACTATCCCTAGTGAACAACGCATACCTTGCTTAATGCGTCCAACCACTTACTCTCCGGGAAGTTGATTGTTGCTGACTTCACTCATAGACAAGAAATGTGTTAGCCTATAAACAGGCGTTGCAGCAGCTTCACACTAAGCAAATAAGGTTACTCACATACTCGCACAACACACACCTCTCGGTGGGTTGCTACATGCTTCATATTCCTAATCCACATGACTAAGTATGCAATACCCAAGTAATCCCACTAAGTGTTGCAATGAAAGTAATGATGCTAAGTAGAGAAGATGGAGATGGAGTCGAAGGAACGGAGAAATGCATTGAAAACCAGATTGTATTAATTCCTTAATTCCAAAATGTCATACAATACAATGTAGGAAAAGAAAGGAAAAAGAAATGAATGGCTGGAAGTAAAGTTTTGCTTCCAGTGGATATGCGTCAAGGCTGCCGGTGGTGCCATGGATGGGCGAAGGAGTTGGCTCTCTCGAGATCTAACTCCGGTCAAAGGCTTCAATCGTCACTCGAAATGGATGAAGGAGGTGAAGAACTTTCAGCTGTCTTCTCACGCGTTTGTCTTGATCGTAAGGATCCGCCATCGGCGAACCTAGGCGAAACCTTGGATGAAATGAATTTCAGCTCATCGACTTCTATTTATAGAGCTTGGGTCACCGACAACATTAATTGGACTGCTCTGAGTCTGATGTTTGACGCATTAGTCCTTTTCTGAACCTCTACCACTAACGGCGTGGTAGGTGAATTGTCAACATCAGCTTTGGATTTTCTCAAGGTAGATGCGTTGATGCGTTCATTCCACCTACCTTGCATTGATCCCATTAGAATATGTTGTCACATAGCCACAATCATTCAATGACCGCATTCGCTTAACACTGCAACTCTACATGATGATCGTAATCGCTTGACGAGTTCAACTCCCATGCGATGGACGCATACGACTGATTACTGCAACATCCATGTGTTGATTGATGCTTTGCGATGGAGTATTTCTCCGCATGTGGTCGTCTATGCGATGGTTCAGTTCCTGCATTTGCATTCATTTCCTACATTGGCTACAAAAATAGAACATTGAACGTATAATTAATGCAAAATAACGGGTTAGTTGAGATTTGACATGTTGATTGATGCACACTCATATTCTTGTGAATTCCTATCATGATCGGCGCATATTCTACCTAACAACCTTCATAATTTTAAGTAAAAGGCCTAAGATGACATGCATTTCTGCATGTCATCAGCTAGCTAAGTACTTCTCAACCCATTTGGTAATTTAGCTACTCATGCGAAGTATGAAGAGATTGAACATAAGTTGAAATGCGATTTTCGTTGTTTATAAATTAAATGCAGAATACAGAATAACAATAGAATATAGAGATAAGAAGCCCAATAGCAATGTCTTGCTTCCCATGGCCTTTTACACTGTCTTTTCACTCCAACTCTGCCCAGAAGAATATCCTTGCTTTCGCAAGTGTTGGCTCTCTCTTCCTTTTGTAGCGCTTCTCGACAGTCTTTCAAGCTATCCAGGAATGATCTCTCGGCGTCTTCTTTGCTTCGCTTGTCTTCGTCTTCTAAGTATAAGAATAACTATGAACAGACTAACGTCTATCTACTTTGTATATGATCTAACTTCTATCTCACGAACTCCTCTAACAATGGTGGTCTTCGATATTTATAGATCTCAAGGTGAAGGAGCTTTTCTCTCTAATGATTGCAATGATGGGCAGTCATTAAATCTCCTGCTATGATGCGCCGATTAATGGTCTTCGAAAGTTGAGTGTACTTGCTACAGTGTGTCGTGAATGGCTTGTCAACTAAATTCAGATTCGACCGTCATCAGCTTTCCGTCCCATCATGATTTATTATGCTTTCACTTTGATGCGCCATCTTTATGCGGCCACCTTATTGAGCAACTTCTCACGAACGCATACGATCGCATGACTTTTCGATCGCAATCTTTCAATGCACCCAGACGCCTAATTTCTTGGATCGCAATTTTACTTGCGCCAACGCATTTTTCCTGCACAAAATAAGTCAATTAGCTGCTTTTATGCGATGGGTGCATGCGATCGCAATATTCTCCGTTTGACGCTTTTGGACATGATTTTGTATATTTTTACCGTCACATTCTCTCATTATTTTACTTATTTGCGCTATAATAATGTGCATTTCTACCCGTTATCAAGAATGTCCAGCGATTGTTTAACTACGATCTGTTGAGTGAACTATCGTATAGTAACACTCCATGATCGTTTAGTCTCTCTTTCAGCTATCGTTTAGTGAAACCAATTCACTTGACACCAATCTGTGAGTTGTTTCCGAGAATAGCAACTCTTCTAAAATTAGAAAAATATTTCTCCTTTTATCTCAGTTACCATAAAACCATCAATAACCTTCCATTAAATTTATTATTAGAGAAAAAGAGATAATTATCCAATAATTAATATTATTATAAATATATATGATAACCAACTTACCATATTATATTCATAACCTATAGTTTTAATATTTCATCTCATGAAACATATAAACCATAGTTCTTTTTCTATTTTATGGTACTTAATGTAAATCTCATTTACATTAATCCTCCACTTGATGTATCTCATACATCACACCGATCATATCATATATAATTGAATTTCCTCTTGTCAATTTGAACATTTCAAATAAACCCTAAGAACTGATTCTCAACTTGAATCCATTGAGCTACCAAAGGGACCTTATGGACCAGTAGCTTGAAGCTCCAACGGTACGTGAATAACTGACTAAACTCTTTAGTCACGGGATCCACCATCCGTTAACTGCCGAGCACTCCACTAAAGACTGATAGCTGCACTCTTTTAACTACAAATATATTTTATGTCTATATCAACCAATCAATAGTGCGATAACCCTTCACAGATCGCTCGTAAGTACAACTGAGCCAATATACTGTTATGCCCCTGTAGTTACATCTAACTCCTTCATTACCATTGATCCCTCTAATGAACATAAGTCATAGTCCTACTATGACTGAGTCCTCTCTTCCAAAGAGAAGTTGTGGCCACTATGTTCAAGATCCGAAATCAGCACTTAAGGGAACAATCGATCTACTTACCTCTGCTTTGGGGAAGGAGTGAATTCCATCTTGTGTAATTGAGTTTCCAGCTCCCAAATCAGATAAATCCCCAAAAAGGTAGGCATGTTGAGTTGGCAATTTGGTTAGCCTCACCCATACTAATCAAAGGACCGCCCTAAAAGGCAGGAGTTCTCAAAGCACTCAGGATTGAGGTCATGTCACCTATGGTCGTTTAGGTGAGATGTAAGTCTCAAGTATCAATGATGTTATATAAAGAGACTATTCGTCTCGTGGTCCGGTCTTATTCAAACTCTTTGTATAGGACACCCCTGCTCGCATGTCTCCACATGAATGGTCAGGATCTACTATCTATAGTAGTTCACAACACTTGTAAACCTCTACAAACGAGCCATATCCGTAGTGTCACCAGGATCAGATATCTATCCTTAATCCTTATACTACAGACCTTTTTAGGTTATCACTTAAGTCATGAACCACTTGTATATTTCATATACATGCTTAAGTTTACATACAATAACCATGGAGCTTTGTTTATTGGATATGAGTAAATGCCAAATAAAATAACTCTTATTTTATTCATAATAATGTGTACAGTTTACAAACTACGAGACTTCGGGAGAATTAGGACACCAATCCCAATAATCTCCCATTTTTCCTAATGCCTCGAGAGACTAATGTACAATACATGAAAAATTACAAGTACAATATACAATAAACTAGGGCATACTCTATACCCCAGTATCATCTTCCACTTACTCTAGACAAGATGATGCATGTCCCGTAGACCCAGACTCTCCAGATGACCCTCGAACATTTTAGCCGTGAGAGCCTTTGTAAACGGATCAACAACGTTGTGCTCTGACGTGATTTCGTGACTATCACATCACCACGATGCATAATCTCCCTGATCAAGTGGTATTTTCGTTCGATATGCTTGCCTCTACAATGACTCCAAGGTTCCTTCGAATTTGCCACAGCTCCATTGTTTTCACAATAAAGAGTGATCGAAAAATCCATATTTGGAACAACTTCCAAATCTGTAAGAAATTTCCTCAGCCAAACAGCCTCCTTAGCTGCTTAACAAGTGGCTACATGTTTGGCTTCCATAGTGGAGTTTTTTATGTATCCTTGCTTAATGCTTCGCCACACTATAGCCCCTTCTTTCAGAGTAAACACTGACCCCGATGTCGATTTATGAGAATCTCTATCAGTCTGAAAGTCAGAGTTTGTATATCTTGTAAGGATCAAGTTCTTATCTCCATACACGAGCATGTAGTCCCTCATTCTCCGAAGATACTTGAAGATATTCTTGACCGCTGTTTAGTGATCAAATCTTGAATTGGACTAATAATGACCGACAATCCCTACTGTATAACAAATGTCAGGTTTGGTAGACAACATTGCATATATTAAGCTTCTAACAGCTGAAGCATAGGGAATCCATCTCATCTCCTCAACCTCTTGAAGTGTCTTAGGACTTGATCCTTAGACAAAACGATTCCTTACCTGAAGGGTAATAAACCACTCTTGGAATCCTGCATCCTGTACCTGATCAACATTTGATCGATTTACGATGCCTGGGACAAGGCTAACCTCTTATTCTTATGATCCCGAATAATCTGGATCCCTAGAACATACTGTGCCTCAGCTAAATCTTTCATTTGGAATTGGGCAGCTAGCCACTTTTTAATGTCAGTCAAAAACCCTACATCATTCCCAATGAGTAGGATATCATCCACGTACAGTACCAGGAAAGCTACTGAGGCTTATCAACGTTTTGATCAAAGCCAAACGATTTGACCGCACTGTCAAACGTAATGTTGCACGATGTAGATGCTTGTTTTAGCTAATAAATGGACCAATTAAGCTTTCAAACTCTTTGCTCTTGACCTGGAACTACGAACCCCTCTAGTTAAGCCATATAGATGGTCTCCTCAAGATTACCATTAAGAAAGGCAGTCTTGTTGTCCATTTTCTATATCTTATAATCATAAAATGTGCCTATGGACAGGAGTATCCCGATAGACTTTAGCATGACAAAGGTGAGAAAGTTTCCTCATAGTCCAATCCCTCGACTTGGGTATAACCCTTTACCACAAGTCTAGCTTTAAAGGTTTGCAGCTTTCCATCTACCCCTTATTTTTGCTTATTGATCCACTTACACCTTATAAGTTTTACCCCATCAGGCTGATCCACAAGCTCCCAGACTTGATTGAAGTAAGACTCAATTTCCTGGTTCATGGCTTTAATCCATCATCTTTGTCAATATCCTCAATTGCTTGCTTATAAGACAATAGATCCTCGACCCCATCATTATGATGTTTTGGGCTTCACACAAACCCATGTAGCATTTCGGTGGGTTCACAACCCTCTGACTATGACGAGGCAATCTCAACTCTTGAGATGGTTGACTAGGTGAACTGACCTTAACAACTTTTATTGACCTGTCAGCCTGTTCAACGACTCTTGTTGAACCCTCAGTAGTCTCAAACTAACTAGAAATCTCATGTAAAACAAGCTTATTTTGTGGTTTATGATCTTGGATGTGGTCTTCTTCAAAGAAGATAGAATTTGTAGAAACAAACACTTTGTTCTCACTCGGATCATAGAAGTATCCACCCCTCGTTTCCCTGAGGTAGCCTACAAAGAGGCAAACTTTCGAACGTGGTTCCAACATCTTCGGGTTAGTTATAAGCATATGGGCCGGACATCCCCAAATCCTGAAGTGACGTGAACTACCTTTACGACAACTCCACAACTCAAAAGGTGTTTCAGAAACACTTTTTGAGGGAACGTTGTTCAGAATATAACATGTAGTCTCCACTACAAAACTCCAAAACGAGTCTAGAAGATGAGCATAACTCATCATAGACCGAACCATGTCCAACAAGGTTCTATTTCTCCTTTTTGATACACTATTTTTCTGAGGTGTACCTGGGGCCGAGAGTTGGGACGTAATTCTATGTTCTATCATATAGTTCTGGAATTGGAGGTCCATATACTCTCCGTCACGATCAGATCGTAATGTTTTTATCTTTTTACGCAACAAGTTTTCAACTTCAACCTCATACTCCTTGAACTTGTCAAGGGCTTCAGACTTATGTTGCATTAAGTAGAGATACCTGTACCTTTAATAATCATCTATGAAAGAGATGAAATATTCATACCCACCTCGAGCTCTAACACTCATCGGGCCACAGAGGTCTGATTGTACAATCCAAAGTTTCCTTGGCTCTATAACCATTTTCAGTAAAAGGTCGTTTGGTCTTCTTGCCTTCGAGGCATGATTCACACACTGACAAGGAATTTTCTTCTAAACTCTTTAGAAGTTCACATTTCACCAACTGCTCAATCCCATTGAGGTTGATGTGACCTAACCTTAAATGCCAAAGATGGGTGTTGGGTTTTATGTCCTAAAAACTCGCAGTTTGTAAAATGATAAACATTTTCTATCATCAATATACTTGTTATTGATCTCATAAATTGTATGGAAGTCTAAATCCAATAAACTAAGACCCATGACTATTGTATGAGTACTTGAACTTTATGTGGAGACATAAGAGTGGATCGGGTTCGAGTAAATAGTCAAAATGATTTATGGTACATAAATGAGGTTGGGTACCTTATTCTGGTAACATCATTGGATGTGGCCTACTCTGTAGTTGTTACAAAGAATTGTAAAGTGCTACATACGATGTGATCCTAATTCGTACATGTTATGACATGAGGCGTGGGGGCGTCCTATGCAATGAGTTTGCATGAGATCAGGACCAAGAAATAAGTTACTCTTACTTTATAACGCTGTTTACTATTTAAGACTGACTATTTCACCTAGATGACCTAGGTAACTCGATCTTAATCCTAAGCTAACTATGAACTCCTGTTTATTCGGGATTGCCCTTAGATTTGCATAGTTAAGGGTTGACTTAACAATGTCAGCTCAATAGGACTCCCATTTTAGGGGTAAGATCGGATAAATAGCTGGGGACATATGGTGTAAGACGGAGTTAACGCTTACCTGATTTAGGGATAGGAGAAAGGTTATTCTCTCAAGTACTGGGTTGAGAGAGTTTGGTTTGGTGATTGGATCATAAACCAGTTGTTCATTAGAGGATCAGTAGGGAATTGAGGAATAAAACGTAATCTCGGGGGTAAAACAGATATTTGACCCAACTGTTATTACGAATAACTTGTGAAGGATCGACTTGCTAATTATGGTTAAATCATGTGGACATAATATATCTACAGTGAGAGGAGTGCAACTATGTGCTTTAGTGGAATGACCCATTAGTTAACGAATGGAGATTAATCTGGTCTAATGAATTTAGCCAATTAATCTTAGATCGTTGGAACCCATGCTTTGTAGGTCTGCGAGGTCCCCCTACTAGCTCGTAATGGACTAGCTCTAGAATAGCGTGATAAGTTAATTTGAAACATTCAAATTAGAATTAAGGGAATTAGTAATTATATGAGATATAATTATATTTAATTTTAGAATTAAACGGAATAAGAGAATTTATATATTTAAATATGATTTAAATATATAAAGATGGATATATGTTAAAATTAATTTAATATTTGATATTAAATTAATTAAGTTTTATTTAATAATTAATTTATGAAATTAATTAAATTTTCATTTTTAAAATCAAAATAGATTTTATGAAATCAAAATTTGATTTAGATAAAATTGAAAAAGGAAAAGAAAACAAAAACACAAAATAGAAAAATGGAATTTTCCATTATCCATCACCTAACTAGCTCACACATATTGCAATGTCTTGCCTTTGTCTTCTCCAAGCATGAGCTGCAACTCATGCAACTCTTCTCTTTGCATGTTTATTTGCAATATAATGAAGAGATTGGAGTGAAAATCGAGCATGTAATCTATAGAATTTTGAGAGAAAATTTGGTTTGAAGAATGGTTCTTCAACAAGGTTGCTGTAGTGAGCTGTTCTCCTTCATCCCTTGATTCAAGCTTGTTTTGAGTCCCACAACTCAATCCAGAGCACCAAAAGAATAGTGGAGAAGATCTTGAGGTGATCTACAACAAGATATGGAGAAGATTGCAGCTGGAGAAGAAGCTTTGAAGAAGTTCTACAAGAGGTATGTCTTGAAACCCATTTTTCTGCAGAAGCATGCTTTATATTATGCCAAAAATAGTGAATTTGAATGCTTAGATGATTCTTGTGCTTCTGCTGCTGTTGATACAATCCTACAATTGGCATTTTTCTTAGGAGAAATCTTTGGTCTTTTAGCTATTGTCACCATACTGAACATTTCATTTTGGCTTTTATGACTAATGGCCTTAGTACATATAAGTTATTTTCCATTGAACCAAAACCAATCTTCATCCCATTCTTGAAAATAAATACTTTACTCTCAGAAAAGGAGACGGTATAACCTTGTTCAATGAGACAAGAAACCGAGATTAAGTTCCTCTTGATATGAGGAACTACAAAAATATTATCCAATAATAGACAAAGTTTCTTGTCCAAAAATAACTCCAGTCTGCCTATAGTAACAATTGAAATAACCTCACCAGTACCGACTCAAAGAGTCATCTCTCCCTGTGGCAATGTTTTCCAAGATCTAAATCTTGGTAAGAGGAACTAACGTGATTAGTAACACCCGAATCAAGGATCTAGGCAGAATCATCATTCTCTACCAAACACGTCTCCAAGACCAATAAATCATATTTACTGTCTTTAGACTTCCTCCTCTTTTGGAGAGTAGTGGATCAGTACTAGAACCTAAATAAGCTCCAAGTTTAATTTCAGAGAACACACATCTTCTATGAACTTTAACAGAGTCAGCAACACTTGCTTTCTCTTCCTGGAGTTTAACTTGGAAACTGACACTACTGGTTTTGTCTTCCATCCCTTTGTGCTAAAAAAGTAAGAACTTATTTTCAAACAAATCTTGGAACGAATCCATGATCTCACGTGCAATGACCATGTTCTCAGCCCTTTTGGCCAAAATATTAGGTATGCTAGCCAATATGTGAAGTTGGGCCAATGAATTATCCTTCATTCACAACTCATATGCATTACGAACACTTCATGGTGCATCAAGGGTCGGGACTTGAGGACACTCCTCAACCATGACAAACTGGAGGTCGTTTACCACAAAATACGTTTTACAAGACTCTTTCCACTGTATGAAATCGGTCAAACTAAAGGCATTTAACGAAAAATCAAACATGTTGCTGAAAACAAAAACACATTGACTTACGTTAGGTTTTAAACAAATACTCATTGAAAAACATACAACATCCAATACGGTTTAGCAAAACTAGCATGAACCTTGTGTGACATATGGTTTCGCAATGACGTTCCAAAGGTTTAGGACAAAAGCTGCCGAAGGGTGGTCAATTTATCCCTCTTCTGAATTGAGACATTCTCAACTAGCCATTAATACTAGAATAACTTTTGTTCCTATAACGACTAGCCATCATTTATTTGGTCAAGAAATCATTAACTTACTTAACAATTTTTCGTAAGTGTGACCCACGATTTTAGGCCCTAAAGTTTCGCCTCAAGCAGCCAATCCGAAGGAAAAAAATTCGATTGGGACAAAAACTAAAGTGACCCTATCCATTTTTGGAGTTCACCTTGATATTGACCAACTACACAAAATCCATCCAAATGGGGATGCTCCCAGGGCGCCACGAGGGAATGCAAGAATGATCTCACGGTGCGAACCAATGAAGGAGACCGTTGGACGTGTTGACACACACCCTTCACCCACTTACTATAAATACTCTCTCTGTCCACCTTGATATTGACTCATGCAAATACCATCCGAAGGGGAATGCTCCCAGGGCACTACGAGGCCAAGCATGAATCTCACAACGTAAACATTCAGGGATAAACATGAGTGGAATCATTGACATATTATATACATCTCTTCCTCCCACTGAGTATTTTATAACCTAGGGTTTAGTTTACTTAGAAAAAACACGACTAAGAATTTTACCTAAGTGACTGTTTAGGTTTGCCCAAGAGTAACTTTTATCTTGGATAGTTGAACAACTTTTGATCATCATCCATTAAACTCTTTAACGGAGTCTTTGACCAACTGTCGCATGCTTGTAGAAAATCTATCTAATTTACCTTTTCAGATAAGTTCCCAGGTAGGGGTGTTCCATTTCCGTCAACTTAAGTACCCCAGCCTAAACCGAACCCGCCTTAGACAAAAGGTCCTTTATAGATATATTTAATACAATTTTAATCTTTTATGCCAATCAATTTAATCCTATTAAATCGATTTAAAAAGATTAAACTAGGTTGTTAATCCCATTAGAACCTTGAACTTAGGTCTATCTCAATCCAATTTTAAAATCTTTTTAAAACATGAGTTTGCCTAAGTCCGCATGCAACTATTTCTTATCAATTTTAGTTCTAATTTCTATTATAACACTTATAACAGAAACAAACAAAACCATTCACAACGCAAAGCAAAAACATACAAGACATTCATAATGCTTACAAACAGCCTAAGTGTCATGTTCCATGCATTTTTCATTCATTGCTTCTTTTATATAACACTTATATAACCAAGCAACAAACCAAGCAAACATACTTCCATTCACCTTTATACTATTACGCTTATAATATAAAGATGATGCATGAATATGCTTACTGCATGCATAAATATAACTCTTATATTTCATGAAGCATGCACATGCTTTCTTGTAATTTTATCATGCCATATTATAACACTTATAATACATGATGCACGAATAATTGCACAACCTAAGGTGGGTTTCAAATCTATATGTCATACACTATGCCATATAAACCACATACATCTCATGTATATTAAACAAAAATTGATGAACTGGGATAATTAGCCTCAAATCCTCAAAATTAAAAGCTAACTATTACAAAAGCAAAGAGTCTCTGGTTCATACAGGCGAATCAGGTCTTGAACCGTCCAGTTGAAGTTCGCGTCTCCACTGATCGTGTACCAACTTCCTTGTGATCGTCTACACAAAAGAGTAAATGCTTTACTCAATTGTTTACCTACGCTTCCAGAGCCAAACGATCGTTTAGCAACGATCATGTACCTTTACTATGCGATAAAGCATGAGGTACGTGATCGTGCAATGCACAATGCATAACGCAAACCTTAAACGGTCGTCTAAACGACAACGATGCAGTGAAGCACAATTGTCTAAACGATCAATGAACGAGTGCCTAAGTATCATATACCGCGTGATCGTGTAGTCAGTGACTATGTGATGAGGCATGCTAACTACACGATCGCTTAGTGCGTGCGTCTTTTATTAAACGATGAGCATCAAATGCTCTCACTCGATCGTTTACCTCCAGCATCTACGCGATCGGGCAACCAATGCTACGTGATAGAGNTGCGATGAAGCATGCTAACTACACGATCGTTTAGTGCGCGCGTCTTTTATTAAACGATGAGCATCAAATGCTCTCACTCGATCGTTTACCTCCAGCATCTACGCGATCGGGCAACCAATGCTACGTGATAGAGCAAACACTTTACCCAATCGTTTAGCATTGCTATGGTTTAGTAAATACTACATAATCACATAGAAAAATCTACACGAACGTTTAGCCAAATCTCAACGGTCGTTTACCTGAAGCTACACGATACGACCAACTCTTGGTCTTCTTCTTCGCTGAGAACCATATCTCCATGCTTTGAAACTTCATCACGAACGACTCAATTGCTTTTTAATTATGCCCAAAAGCACAGGGGCCCTTACAAATTAACACTTTGTAATCAAAAGAAAGCTTTAAAGAAGAGGCAATTAACTCGCAAACATTCAATGACACCATCCATAAATACATTTAACACTTAAACGCAATGTATAAAACCCACCACGACTGTAAAAGAAGTTCAAAACAGAAATGAAATTTGGAATATCAAAACAACCTGGCTCTAATACCAATTGAAGGAAATCAGACATGAGGATTTCCATGAGCAATGGAATGATCGTTCCAAATTCCATTCGAAATTGAACATACACAATTACAGTCAAGAGACGGAAACTAACAGGTCATGCACAATACAAAATTACAGCATGCTTTGAATAATGAAGGGATAACAAGTACATACCTTTGAAGACTCATTCTTTAAACTCCCTCGATCACGAACGCTTGTTCAGCCTCCAAGACAGAAATACACGAATGCTTGAACATAATAACCACAACACAGGACGATCAACAACAAACATGAACTCAATGATCTCCAAGAACACGAACCCAACGAACGACCTCTAAACCCTCGAACTCAATCGAGTTAAGTGAAGACACCACCACAATGGCCACCTTAGTATTCTTGGTGTGAGAATCCAAAAGTGTGGGCTCTGTGTGGACTTCGTTAGAGGAAGAGACCGGAGGAATAACAATCTTGTAGACGATTGAGCAAGTGGGAGATGAGAAGTGTCTATCGTATAGACGAATGCTCAATCGTGTAGAAGACGGAAACCTATCGTATAGAGAATGCCTTGCGATCGTTTAGTTACGACCAGCTGAGTGAACTATCGTATAGTAACACTCCATGATTATTTAGTTTCTCTTTCAGCTATCGTTTAGTGAAACCAGTTCACTTGACAACAATCTGTGAGTTCTTTCTGAGAATAGTAACTCTTCTAAAATTAGGAAAACATTTTTTCCTTTTATCTCACGGTTATCATAAAACCACCAATAACCTCCCACTCAATTGGTTATTAGAGAAAAAGAGATTATTATTTAATAATTAATATTATTATAAATATATATGGTAACCAACTTACCATATTATATTTATAACCTATAGTTTTAATATTTAATCTCATGAAACATATAAACCATAGTTATTTTTCTATTTTATGGTACTTAATATAAATCTCATTTACATTAATCCTCCACTTGATGTATCTCATACATCACACCGATCATATCATATATAATCAAATTTCTCTTGTCAATTTGAACATTTCAAATCAATCCCAAGAACCGATTCTTAACTTGAATCCATTGAGCTACGAAGGGGACCTTATGGACCTATAGCTTGAAGCTCCAACGGTAAGTGAATAACTAACTAAACTCTTTAGTCATGGGATCCACCATTCGTTAACTGCCAGACACTCCACTAAAGACCGACAAATGCACTCTCCTCACTACAGATATATTTTGTGTCCATATCAACCAATCAACAGTGCAATAACCCTTCACAAATCGCTCGTAAGTACAACTAGGCCAATATACCGTTATACCCCTATAGTTATATCTAACTCCTTAAGTACCATTGATCCCTCTAATGAACATAAGTCATAGTCCTATTATGATTGATTTCTCTTTTCCAAAGAGAAGCTGTGGCCACTATGTTCAAGACCCGGAATCAGCACTTAAGGGAACAATCTATCTACTTACCTCTGCTTCGGGTAAGGAGTGAATTCCTTCTTGTGTAACTGAGTTCTTAGCTCCCAAATCAGACAAATCCTCAAAAAGGTAGGCATGTTGAGTTGGCAATTTGGTTAGTCTCACCCATACTAATCAAAGGACCGTCCTCAAAGGCAGGAATTCTCAAAACACTTAGGATTGAGGTCATGTCACCTATGGTCATTTAGGTGAGATGTAAGTCTCAAGTATCAACGACGTTATATAAAGAGACTATTCGTCTCGTGGTCCGGTCCAATACAAACTCTTTGTATAGGACACCCCCGCTCGCATGTCTCCACATGAATGCATCTGTAGTAGTTTACAACACTTGTAAACTTTTAGAAAGCTGGCCGTATCCATAGTGTCACCAGGATCAGGTATCCCTCCTTAATCCTTAGACTATAGACCTTTTTAGGTTATCACTTAAGGCATGATCCACTTGTATATCTCATATACTTGCTTAAGTTTACATACAATAACCCTGGAGCTTTGTTTATTGGATATGAGTAAATGTCAAATAAAATAACTCTTATTTTATTCATAACAATGTGTACAGTTTAGAAACTACGAGACTTTGGGAGAATTAGGACATCAATCCCAACAGAGTCAACATTTAAAAGAGCAATTCATCTACTTTTCCTAAAAGAGGGAAGGAGTGAGTTCCATCTTGTAGAGTTATGTTCTCAATTACCTACTTAAATCCCCAAAGTGGTAGACTTATTGAGTCGGTGACATGGGCCACTCTCACCCATACAAATCAAAGGATTACCTTCACAGAAAGAAGTCAATAACTACTCAAGATTGAGATTGAGTTACCTATGGTCATTCTATGAAATGTTAATCTCTTTTATCAATGGTGTTATAAAGAGAGAGCTGAACATTTTGTGTTCCTGTCTTATACAAACTTTTTGTATAGGATACCCTCACTCACATGTCTCCACATGAAAGATTTGAATCAAATCGTTTATAACACTTACAGCTCTTGTAATACTTACAAAGTGGGTCGTATCTGCAGTGTCACCGGAATAGGCACCTAGCCTATCCATATACTGCAGACCTTTTAATTTATTACTTGAACATGATCAACTTGTATGTGTCTACATACTATTCAAGTTAGATAAAATAACCTTTGAACTTAGTTTATTGGATTGAGTTATGCATTCTAAATGTCGAATAAAATACTACTTATTTTCTTAAATAAATAATTTGTATTTACAAATTACAAACTACAAGATCCACGAGATTTAGGACACTAAATCCAACACATGCAATGAGGAGCTGTCAAACAAAGAGGTGAGGTGAAGAGTCTATAAATACCATGAGAGGAGTTCATTTCACTTCATAATTTCATGAAACTCTCAAAGAAGTTCAAGAGGGAGGTGTGAGATGAAGAAATTAAGTCACTAAGGCGAGAAAGAGGAGGCTGACCGTTCCCATTGTTTGTTGACATGTTATGCATCCAATTAGAGTTTGAGATGCATTCAATAAGCTAAGTATGAGTTGTGAAGGACCAACTATGCGCCCAACTGAAGGAAGATGCGCCCCAACAAGATAAGCTATGCACCCAATTGATATGAGGAAGACTGCCCCTGCGCCTACTCCTGCCTTAGGTTGACAAAAGCCTAATCTTACATCAGCTAGCATTGGAAAGCTAAATTTAGGGACAAGAGGGTATTATAAAGTTATTTTTCCCCTAAACATAGGATTCTAAGCTAAACTAGGATAAATTTAGGATGAGTTGGAGCTTGGGGGAAATCAGGGATCCAAGAAGAAACTAGAAAGCTGGGAAGGCTTGGAAAAAGAGAAATCCTTACCGGTTAATTGTAAGTGTCCCTTCCTAAAAGAAAAACCCCTGGTTTAACTATGCTTGAATGTATTTGATGAAATAAATTATGTTTATGAGTTATTTTAAGGTTTATATTGATAAATATGATTTTATCATCATGTGCTGAATTATGAATTTAATTATAAACTCTTGTTTTATTATTCATGCGCTATTTTGAAAAGTAATGGTTTGAGAAAGATTTTCAAACCATTGGATCTAGTACCCTCAACTAGATACTTGAGCTCTGCATGCACGTACGACAACTACTATGTGTCGAGTTGGTTTCGTATTACCAAAGACTGAATGTGTTGAGTTGGTTCCACCTCAGTGACTGAGCATGTTGAGTTGGTTCCCTCAGTGACTGAGTGTGTTGAGTTGGTTCCACCTTAGTGCCTGGGTGTGTTGAGTTGGTCCACTCCAGGGATGTTCGGGTACAAGTTTAATGATTGTTCTATCATGCGTTATCACACATTTAGTTAAATTCATGTGATGCTTTACTGAAAAGAGTTAAATATATGTTAAAAGGTATTTCTCTATTTCATGCATTTGAAGAAAGTTTCTTGATTAAGTTTTAAAGCATGCGTTGTTATAAGCTTTCAAAAATGGTTTGAAATATAAAAGTTTGTTTCATAAAATATTGGTCACTGGGCTTCCTAACTTAAGTTTTCCAAATGTTTTGTCCCCCCTCCCTCAGCTAGTGAAAAGGAAAGAGTTTTAGGGTGCCGTTTGAGGTTAATGTCTACCACACTTTAGGGTTCAAGTCTGTTGTTTATGAGTTTCTGTAATTTAGGAGCTGGAATTATTTAAGTTGTATCCAAGATTTGTGTAACATAAATTGTATAAACATTAAGTTGTTTGTAATAAATAAGTTATTCTTAAAAGTATTGTCTGATTAGAAAAATCTAATGGATATCAGGTTGTGAGCAAAATAGGTCAAAACGGACAGCAAATATCACAAAATGGTGGTATTTGATATCTCACGCCTCCTTCTAGGTGAAAAAGATAAGATCGAGAGGGGGTGTGGCACTCTTACAGGGGAATCTCAAGAGTTTTTTATCCACTCCTAATTACATGGGTTTTCGAGATTCTCATGTTTAGGGCATCTTTTTTTTAATATTTTTTTAATATTTTTTTACTGTTCATTTTTTCTATATTTTGGGGCATCAAAAGATTTCAATTGTCAATACTTTAAAAAAACAGTCCTTAAGTTTAATACTTGAACATTCGAGTTTGTATTTATGTGGTATATGTTGGGTTTTATGCCCTAAAACTCATAGATAGTAAATGTAAATAATTAATTGTCATCAATAAAGAGTTATCGATGTTATTTCAATAAGTATTATTGATTGTGTTGTATTCATTTTGTCTTAATAACCCTAAATCCAATAAAAACATCCTAGGTTGTCTTGTGAGTCTTGAATTATATGTGGAGACATACAAAGATCAATGTTCAAGATACAGCTTAAAGGGACTATAGTATAGGGATATGGCTGGGTATCTTATCCTGGTGACATTATGGATATAACCCACTTTGTATTTGATAAAAAGACAATGATCCAACGCGTTCGTGTAGGTGACATGCGAGTGTGGGTATCCTATGTAATGAGTTTGCATAAGACCAGACCAAAAAATAGTAACCACTAGATATAATACCGTTGACTAGTTAGTTTTCTATTTCAATAGGATTACCTAGATAACGTAGTCTTAATCCTGAGTATATTATGAACACCTATAATGATTGTCCTTTGATTTGTATGGGTGAAAGTAGTCAGTTCGCTGACTCAATAAGCTTACTATTTTTGAGACAAAACTGAGTGGGGAGCTGGGAACATAATAATACAAGATGAATTTCACTCATTCCCGACTTTAGAGTAAGTAGATGAGTGTTCTCTTAAGTGGTGTCTCTGAGACTTGAACAGAAGATCCTATCTTTTCACTGGTTTGAGAGGGGTTTCTGTTTAATGATTGAACCATAAACAAGTTGTTCATTAGAAGAGCACTAGTACTTAATGATACGAGGTAACCTAGGGGTGAAATGGTAATTTGACCTAGCTAGTATTGCAAACACTCGTGAAAGACTAACTTGTTATTGATAGTCTATATTCATGGACACATAAATATATCTACAATGAGAAGATTGAAGCTGTGGGTCCTCAGTGGAATGTAACCACAGTTAACGAATATTGATTAATGTGGTTAATGAGTTTAACCAATTAATCTCACATCATTGGAGCTTCTGATCTGTAGGTCCATAAGGTCCCCTTCCTAGCTCGTAAAGGGAATTGAGGTAACTATGTCTTGAATAGAATTTGAAATGTTCAAATTCACTTAGAGAAATAATATAATGTATAATGATCATTATAATATAAAGTTTATATTTTAATTAAACTTTATAATATAAATTTTATTTTGGATATGATTAAAAAATTTATGGAGAATTAAATATTTTAAAGAGTTCAAATATTAATTTAATATGAATTATATTCATATTAAAACTATAGATAAAATTAATGTGTATTTGATGCACATTAGAACTACGGGTTATGAGAGAAATACAATTGAATATGATTCAAATGTAAGTTAAATTAAATATTTGATATTCAGTTTGGTAATTATTTAATTGGAGAATTAAATCATTATTTAATATGATTTGATTTGATTTGATTGAATTAATTGAATTAATTGAATTAAATATAGGTTATATGAGAGATGTTTCATTTAAAAATGATTTAAATAAAATCATTAATTAAATAAGTTTTAATTAATTATTAAATTAATTTATTTAATTTTAATTAAAAGTTAACTCCCACATAAACGTGGGATGACTCCCATGTTTTTTTTTTTCTCTCTTCTTTGATAAAACACCTGCAAAATGTAGGGAGAGGTTGATGCAACTGGTTTTTTTTTCCTTCTCATCTCTAAAATTCTTCCTACTTCCCAATTAATTATTGGTTCCCATAAATCAATCCTCAAGGTTTCTCAGAGGATAAGAAACTTACAATTTTGGTGATGTTCGTGAAATCCCAATTGAAGAATTGGATAATTATTCAGTTCTACAAAAGTAAGTTTCTTTCCTTTTTTCTATAATTTTTAAAGCATGCTTAATCTATGATTAATTTTACAATAGGTTGTATTTTTGTTGGTCTATGTGATTTTTGAAATTTTCCAGTGTACTGGTATTTTAGAAATCGTAAATTAATTTTGAGTTTGGTTTTGTATTCTCCCGCTGCATTTGGGCTTTCATCCCTACACTATAGACTTTAAACAATCTCTAATAGAACTTTAAAACGTCTATTAAATCTGTAAACATACAATTTCATGACTCGTAGATCCCTAAATTTAGAATTTTATGTGTAATGACTAATATGTTTTCTAATTTCCAATTGTATCCAGTAAGCCTTTGATTGATTGACATTTTTTTTTAAAAGTTCACAAACGTCCTAAACACAAAATGAGATATTTGGAAGAGCATTAATCATATAATTCATTATATCTAATTGATCAAACACTTTTCTTAGAAAATGGAATAGGTAAGAACCTATTAGTCTATTAGACACTTTTTGAAAATTTAAGTATGAAATAGAAACTTGCTTAAGTCCAAGGTATAAACTTGAAATGTAACCAAATTCTTTGTAAGTAATTATTAATAAAGTACTATTTTGATACTTGCTCTATTTTAGTTATTATATTTCTAAATGCCCATATTTAGTTTAGATACTTTTGTTAATCTTAAAATTAGTCCCTAGTTTGTTGTTAACTTTCCTTTAAAAAGAGTCTATATTAGACTTTTTCTCTATAATTTTTATAGCATATTCATACTGTATTGTCTCTTGCCTGAAAATTGTGATTATTATTTAACATATTTCAATAAAAATGAACTTTAAAAAATACTATTTTCAAGATTGATGGGAAATAAAGAGACAAAATTTAGACCTTTGAAATTACAAAACTAAAGGTGCAATATGTATGTACACATATCTTAAATTGATATTTTTCTCTAACCACATTGTTCTTTCGTTTGTTTTCTTTAGTTCAACTTTATGCAAGGTGGAAGATTATCCCTTAGTTAAAGATACATGTTTTATATCAATCGAACTAGGGTCGTGTTCATTTTTATGTTTTTTTTTTTTTTCATAAATGCAATGAAATATTTATATATCATCAAATGCTATTCGATCTCTTGAATTACATGTTTTTTTTCTTAATATTACACCACATTAAGCTACAATTATTCATTAGATATATAATAAGTTCAAACCATCTAGATCATGTAAGTTATGTTTTGTGTAAAATTTCTTTGTAAATTATGGTCGGATGAAGTTCACTTTTCATGTAGTTAATGTGTTATTCTTATGCATCATTTCATCTATCTCATTATATATTTAGAGGGCGTTTGGCGCGCAAAGTTGAATTAAGTTTATAGTTAGATTATCTATGGAGTTAGATTATTTGTGTTTGGGATGCAGAATTGAGTTGATTTAAGTTGAAATGTTTGTGTTTGGGGTGTTGAGTTGTATTGAGTTGAGTCAGAAAGTTTGTATTTAGGGTGTAAAGAGAAGTTGAGTTTGGGTATCTGGTATAATTTTTCTAAACGAAATTGTTTTGTCTTGATTTTTTTCCTTTATTTTTTTTAAATTTCCAACTATGCACATATTTTCCTAAAATTTTTAACGCTAGAAAATGCTTTATTCTTTTTTTCCATTTTTAAAACATAACAAATTCCTACAAAGTTAACATACATTAAACAAATTCCTACAAAGTTAACATTCAATTACACAAAATATATATTTTCCCTTCGTAAATACCAAACATATTCCAAACAAATAAAAACTCCTCACAACTACTTTGCTTTCAATCATGAACACTAAAGAAGCTTAAAAACTAACAATTTTTATTTATTTTTTATTTTTTTCCTTCTTGAAAAATGTAACATATTTTCACCACACAACTTGAATACTCAATTGTATAACAATTTTATCTACATCTCCCAAGACATGTCATATTCCAATAAAATGAACATTTTCTCTAATTCCTAACCTTCAATTTTAACTCTAAAGTAATTTTAACTCAACCATAAATGTTAATTAAAAAAAAAACAAATTTTATCTTATTTTTTGCCCATATTTGTGAAATATGAATTTTAATTTTTATGGTTAATGATTTTTTTTTTGTGCAAACATTTGATTCTTTATATTTTACACTAATACAACTGATAACTTGTAAAAATAAAAGTTATTTTTCCTCTTTTATTTAGAACAATTAGGAAAATTCATAGGAAAATGCATTACCTTGATAAGAAAATTGTGCAATTAATCTATCTTGCGATCACATGCCTACAAAACTGATAATCCTTGAAAATTATAAAATTTGTCACTTTTGGACGCAAGATTCTTTAAAAAATGAAGAAAATCGGCAAAAGAAACAAATCGTAGTCGTAAATGCATAGAATTAAATCTGACGCCCAATTTAGCATCGCATAGTTCCACGCGATGAGATGAAACATGATCAGAAATACGACAGACGCGTGGACGATGGAAGTCAAATAAAAAAGATCAAGTTGGTAGCTAATGTGGAAAGTTCATGGAAGAGCCAATGAATCTCTGACGTGAGCGCGGTAGGGCATGAAATTTAATGTGAGGCGTCAGCATAATCATTAGAAAGAGGGATGAAATCTTCCTTTTGACACCTATAAATAGCCCATCGAAGAATTGCCTAAGTATCAAATGTCTAACCAAGAAATTGGCCAAGGTCATGCTCTTTTTCCACTTCAAGTCTGCCATAGCCACCATTCTGAAGCTTTTCTTTGAGGAATTTTGAGTGAAATCTCAATTTTATTCTCTGAAAATGAAGAAGAAGAACACCACCACCATTACAACCACTGTGAAGCAACTACCATTGGAGTCGAGGAAGCAAGAAACTACAACCTGCAGCTTGACACTCGTCACCCTTGTCTTTTATTTCATTCTTCTTATTATTAGTATTTGTATTATTTTGTAGAGATTGAAAAACTCTCATTATCAATATGAATGGCATCACATTCTTTCATCCATCCATGTTTCTTCCATCTAACATGAGCAACTAAATTCATAATGGGTTGGGAAGGATAAGACTAACATGTTATTAAGTAATACATAATTAAGCGTTCATCTTGTTTATTGTATACTTCATAAACTTTTTTAGATCAAATCGAGAGATTGCTCTAAATAGAATCAATCATTGCTTGAGAAAATAAGAGATTTTAGAACTCATTAAACAAGAGAAGAAGTAGCCTTAGAAATAAAAGTTAATCTTCTGCATTAAATGTTCATCGCATGCATCCTAGAAATAGGGTATTGTAGCTCAAAGCACTGAGAGGTCAAGTTCAAAATTTATGATTAATTTACATGAACGCATACCTTATGCATTGCTTAGGAAATGTTAGAAGAAATCTTTCTCAACCCTACTTTATTTATTGAAATCTCATTTCTTGACCCTTGAAGCTGCTTTGTTTTATGTTGTAATTATTTATTGAAATCTCATTTGTCGCTTCGTCACTCACACACCCACCATCATTCACACATGGTAGTTGTAGTTAGTAGGGTTGATTAAGTAAATCCACATCATCGCATACTTGAGGAGCAATTCGCGTCAAGATCAAAATACTTATTTCATCGCACAATTAGGCGTAATCCTTGTGTTTGACCCTAGACTCTCTGGGACTCTGATTGAGCTTGCACTTAAGTTCAATTAGATAAAACAATGTATTTTGTGCTTAAAACACATGACTTAAGTTTAATTCTCATTGTATCATCCCAAAACTATTGGGATTGATGCCCTAAAGTCTCGTGTCTTGTAGTTTATAAAAAGTTTGTACGAATGCTTATGTTGCTAATATATGATATTTACTTCACATCTTGTATTTTGCTCATTTACTTGTTTTATTTGCCTTACCAAAAACCAATAAACACAAAATCCCTAGTTGTCTGTATGTGACTCAAGCATGTATGTGGTGATATACAAGTGGATCATGTCTTGAGTGATGACCAAAATGGTCTGTAGTATATGGATAAAGGAGGAAAACCTTATCCTGGTAACATTATGGACGCGGCCTGCTTTGAGAAATGGTCACAAGTGTTGTGACTTGTCACAGATGGTCTGATCCTGATTATTCATATTGGGGACATGCGAGCGGGGGCATCCTATACAAAGAGTTTGTATAAGACCTGACCACGAAGTGTTAACGTCTCGTTATATAACACCGTTCATGACAGAGACTTCACTTCACTAGGATGAACATAGGTAATATGACCTCAATCCTGAGTGAGTTGAGAACTCCTGCCATTGAGGGCGGTCTTTTGATTTGTATGTGCGAGTGGCTAGATCGCCGATTCAAACCTACCATTTTAAGGATTCATCTGATTTAGGAGCTGGGAACTTAGCTACACGAGATGGAATTCACTCCTTCCCCGAGGTAAGGATAATTAGATAGATAGCTCCCTTAAGGGCTGATTACGGAGCTTGAACGATGTGGCGCCACATACCTTCTCTTGGCCCAAGAGGTGTTCACACATAGTAGGACTATGTTGTATTGTTCATTAGAGGAATCAGTGGTACTTAAGGAGTGAGATGTAACTACAGGGGCAAAATGATAATTTGGCCTAGCTGTACTTATGAGCATCTGTGAAGGGTCATCGTACTCATGATTGGTTATATCTGATGGACACATAAATATATCTGTGGTAAGAAGAGTTCAACTACTAGTCTTTAGTGGAATGCCTGACAGTTAACGAATGGTGGGTCTCGTGGCTAAAGAGTTTAGTCAGCTATTCACGTACTGTTGAAGCTTCGAGCCACAGGTCTATTAGGTCCCCTGGGTAGCTTGGATAAAGTCGAACCAGTATTTGGGTTAATTTGAAATGTTCACATTGACAAGCGGAAATTCGATTATATATGATATAATTGGACTGGTTAATTATATATGATATAATTGGCTAAATGTATGAGATACATTATTTTGGAGGAAGTTAGATATAAATATGATTTATATCAAGTAGAGGAGAAAATACTATAGTAGATATGTGAATCAAACTATAGGATATAAATATAATATGATTATATTTATTTATTAATTAATTGATTAATTATATGATAATTAATCTTAATATCACGTTTGGACGTGGGTTAGTGGTCAGCGTTGGTTATTGTAACCGGTGAGTTAAAATGAAAATAGTTTTCATTTTTGCATAGTCCGTCGTTTGCCCAAAAGATTTGGTGAAGAGCACGTTGGTGAAAGAAAACAATCGCTCAAGAGCCTATACAATGTCGCTTCTCCGTCTAAACGATCGTCTATCTCGCGCTAAACGATCGCACACTCTCGCTTACACGATTGGATAGCTTCTCTAAACGATTGTATAGTGTGCCGATTTAGCTAAACGATCGTACACCTTTTCCCAAACGATCGTTTAGTAAATCCTACACGATCGTGTAGTTCCTCTAAACGATAAGCACTTCTGCTATGCGATAGCGTCCTTCACCCTCCCACTTGCTTATCGCATACAGAATCGTGTTCCTCATTCCTCTACCAAATTCACCAAAGCCCACCCTTTGGGTTTTCACTTCGAGAATACCCGGGGCTCATTAATGGTGGTATCGTCCCTGTTGCGGTTGTGAGTTCGCGTTGTTCATGCTGCTGCAGTCGATGTTATCCGCTGGGCGTTGGTAGAACACTTGGAGGGTTCTGCTGCGTTGGAGTTCCGGAATGTGAAGATTGTTTTCAACTAGTATGGAACTCTGTCATTTTGTTATTTTTTTATTCATAGCATGCCGTTAATTAGAGTTTATTTGTATAACTGTATGTGTTGAATGTATAATGTTATGTTTCGGTCATGGTGAGATCGGAGCGTTCCGAACGCACTCATGGAACTCATCAATATGAGATCTTTAAAAAACGCATCACGTTTTTGGTGTCATTGTTGAGGATTATGGTAGGTAATTGTACTATCTTTATTTTTTATTTTCGCAAGTCTCGATTTTTGGTGTATTGCATCCTTATGTGCAAAGAGATACAAACATTATATGAGCTAGGGTACAATGTCTGAGCTAGTATATGACCTTGAGATCGAGAGAACTTTTCACAGACACATAAGATCGAATAAGAAGAGGTGACAAAAGAACAAAGCTCAAGTTATGGTAGACCCACAGAACAACCAGAGGTGCCTAATATGGTTAATAACGTAGAAAAAAATGTGGTTAACAATGCAGTGGCTCCTACCAATCCTATACTTCTTGCCAACGATTGTAACAGACCAATTAGAGACTAAGCTTCACCAATTTTATATGACTTTTCACCTAGAATCATACATCCAGTGTTCGATAGGATTAGATTCAAGATGAAAACGGTAATGCTCCAGATGATCCAAACAGCTGTACAGTTTGGAGGAAGACCAAGCAAGGGTCCTCATTCTCATTTAAGAAGTTTCATTGAGATATGTAACACCTTTGTGCTCTTGAATATTACTTCAGAAGAAATTAGGCTTTCCCTATTTCCATTCTCTCTTTATAATGAAGCCAAGCAATGACCTTACTCACTTGAACTAGGTGAAATCACCTCTTGGGATCAAGTTGTGGAGAGGTTTATGAAGAAATATTTTCCAGCGACGGAGAATGCAAAGAGGAGAAGGGAAATCTCTAATTTCCAGCAAAGAGAGAGCAAAACCTTGAGTGACACATGGGCAAGGTTTAAAAGATTAGAGAAGAACTGCCCACATAATGGACTACCTGATTGTTTGCTGTAATGGTAAAATTTATCTTATGCTATGTAACGCTTATTCACACTACTCATGGATGAATGTAATGCAAGTTCATGTCCCCAGCAATGGCGCCATAAACTTGTTGACTTGAATTTGATGATTCTATTTTAAGCATGCGCACTATAATATATGATGTATGATATAAGCTCATGTCCCCGGCAACGGCGCCATAAACTTGTAACGGTCTAAAATGAGTGTGTCTTTAAAGCATATGGACAATGATGAATATGAATCATACAAGCTCATGTTGCCATAAATTTGCTGACATAAAAATGGAAATGGAGTGTCATGCTGTGTTATCTCTTAGGCACACTACTCCTAAATATGCGTTGTTAATGATATGCTTGTAGTATGCGATAGAGTAATGCGTGTCACAAGTTTCCTTGCACTGAAACCAAGTATAATTCTAACGTAAGTTTCTCAGGATAATCCGAGGTCGAACACAGGGATTTTTTTCGTTAATGTGTTACTTTTGTGATATATGCGACTGATTTTACAATTAATAAAAGATTTGGTTTGTACATGAATTTAATTGCGATAAACATAAATTGCGTTGATAAAATAAAAGTGTGATAAAAGTAAAAGTGCATTAAAAGGTAAATCCTAAGCTAACATGATACAAGATACAAGATACATGATACATGATACTGAGTTCGAGACTGACTGTGAAGTTATACAAGGGATCATGGTATGCGATGGCAAGTCTTTATGTATGAATTAAAAATAGAAAGAATAATTAGTAAAAACATCGTAAGTTTGTTAGCTGTGTTAAAGATGTAACTAAGGTTCCGCTTTCCCTTGGCGTACACCAATCAGTGATCGGCCGCGTTCCCATATCTCTATGGTGAAATAGGAATGAACGTGATGAACACAAGGTTGCTTCCATCTCTGGAAGTACTTCTCGCTTTAGTTAACACATTCTTCCAACCCTCTCTCGATAGACGGAATGGCATTTTCACTTCTGCTCTCACAGGTGAAGATGTCGTCTAGCATGCTTTAGCTAAACATAATTATTTCCTTAACACAGATTAATTTACTTGTTTAATTCTTATTAATTACCCAGGGAATTAAGAAAACATCATGGAGAAAGTGAATCATGAATGAACGGAAATAGACAGAGAGATGATAATGGCAATGATCATAACAATTAATACTAAGATTAAACGTCTGATACATGGTGTGAATGATAGAGTAAAGAAGATGAGTACAAATGATGAAAACGAGATAGAAACAAATACAGAAGAGTTTCAATGTCTTGACACAGATCTGGATGGAGGTTTTGCTTGTCGGCATGTGGAATGGATGAAGTGAAGAGCTTCCCCCTCAGGCTTGCTCTTCTGGTAGAAGTGATCTTTGTACAGAGCTTCAACTACGGGGATTGAAAGGATTCTTTGCCTGGAGACTCACCTCTCGGCCTTGTCTCTTGATTCTTCTCGGATTTACTCTGGTTAGTCGCTCAACTAGTCTCTTTCTCAGATCAAGTATCAAGTTTCCCGTATCGAAAATATTTATTCAATGGAATTGCAGAAGCTATTTATAGGCGAAGCCTTGACTCTTTGCATTGTGGTCCCCATTTTATTGTTAAGGCAGTTCCTGAAATGATGGAGTGAATATTCCTTCTGTTACGCAATCAATCCCGTCCAAAATGCATAACGGTCAGCTGTACATGCATCAGAATCCTCCGCATTTACGTTGCTCTTCACATCTTCGATCGTTTGCCCGCATGCGGTTGAAATTGCGTTGATAGCAAAGCTCTTGATCGATTATCGCATGTGCCGTTATTGCGTTGATCGTCTCTTCATTATTGATTAACGGGCGCAATGCGACGTAGATGCGTTGTTCTTTTTATCTTGAGCCTTGAATGCATACGGTGACTTGATTTCCTACAAAATAGACTTGAAACATTCTTTTCTACCATTGCAATGGTGTCAGTAGGTGTTTTGATGACAATTTATAATTCTCGTATTTCTTAGCCAATTTTTATACTATCGACGTAACTTTTCTTTCTTTTAGCCGCAATATCTAAATAAAACAGTATAAATAACTTGTATTTCTACAAGTTATCATTTGCAAATGGAGATCTTCCACGATGGTTTGAATGAAGCATTGCAAACAACAACAAATATTGTTGCCACTGGAGATCTATTGAATAAGACCTATACAGAAGCCAAGAATATCCTTGATCGCTTATCAAAGAACCACGAAGATCGGAAAGATGGTGAATATGGATCAAGAGCAAGCATAAGAGGAATAAATGAAAGTTCATTTGGAAAAGATGCCATTACATCACTGCAAACACAAGTGAATGCGATGATAAATCTATTACAAGCAATGTCGATGACTAAAGTTGGCATTGGGAATCGTGGTCAACACTATGAATCAGGTAACCGATTTTAGTTGTATTATATGTGGTGATCCATACTCTCTTGAGATGTGCCCACATAATCCACAATTTGTGTACTATATCAAGAACAACCTGTTTTCAAACACTTACAATTCGAGCTGAAGGAACCACCAAAATTTTTCTTGGGGTAGAAATTAACAGTCACACACAGACCAAAATGGCGGTCAAAATGTGAATAGAGATGGACCACTTGGATTCCATCGAGGACAAAACAGACACTAACTTATGCCAAGCTCATCGCAGCAACCATCAACTTCCTCCACACAACTGGAGAAGCTATTGAAAGAATACATTCAGAAAAACAATGTGCATTTGCAAACCCAAGCATCGTCGATTTAGAATCTTGAACTCCAAGTAGGACAATGTAACGGTAAAAATTAATTCCTTGTTATGCATGCACTATGATGATAGATAATGTACTACAAGCTCACGTCCCCGGCAACGACGCCATAAACTTGTTACGCTAATTTTTTATCTTTATATCTTTAAGTCTTTTGGACAAATATGAATATGAATGAATGAGCAAGTATATGCGTTAAAGATACTTTATGCAATACTACTTCTAAATATATGCGTTGTTAATAAAATGCTTGTAGTATGCGATAGAGTAATGCGTGTCACAAGTTTCCTTGCGCTGAAACCAAGTATAATTCCAATGCAAGTTTCTCAGAATAATCCGAGGTCAAACACAAGGATTGTTTTCGTTAATACGTTACTTTTGTGATACATGCAACCGGTTTAACAATGAATAAAGAATTTGGTTTATACAGAAATATAAATTGCGTTGATAAAATAAAGTTGTGTTGATAAAATAAAATATTAAACTAATATGATACAAGATACAAGATACATGATACACGATACTAAGGTCGAGACTAACTGTGAAGTTATACAAAGAATCGTGGTATGCAATGGAAAGTTTTTATGAATGAAGCAGAAGGGGAAAGAGTAAACAGTAAAAACAACGCAAGTTTTTCAATTGCATTAAAGATACAACTAAGGTTCCGCTTTCCCTTGGCGTACACCTCTCGGTGATCGGCCGCGTTCCCATATCTCGATGGTAAAATAGGGATGAACGTGATGAACGCAAGGTTGTTTCCATCTTTGGAAATACTTCTCGCTTTAGTTAACGTATTCTTCCAACCCTCTCTCGATAGGTGGAATAACATCTTCACTTCTACTCTCACAGATGAAGATGCCGTCGAGCATGCTTTAGCTAAACTTAATTATTTCCTTAACACAAATTAACTTACTCGCTTAATTCTTACTAATTACCCAGGGAATTAGGAAAACATCATGGAGAAAATGGACTATGGATGAACAGAAAGAGATAGAGAGATGATAATGTTAATGATAATAACATTTAATACTAAGATTAAGCGTTTGATACATGGTGTGAATGAAAGATTAAGGAAGATGAATACAGATGATGAAATAGAGATGAGAAACGAATATAGAAAGAGTGTCAACGTCTTGACACAGATCCTGAACGGAGATTATGCTTGCTGGCATGTGAAAGTGGTGGAGAGGAAGGCTTCCCTCTCAGGCTTTCCTTCCAGGTAGAAGTGACCTTGTACAGAGCTTCAACTACGAGGATTAGAAGGATTCTTTGCCCGGAGACTCACCTTTCGGCCTTGTCTCATGGTTTTTCCCGGATCTACTCTGGACAGTCGCCTCAGACCAGTCTCTCTCTCAGAAATCAATATATGCACGTCTCTATGTATTCAAGTATATCTTTCAGTGAATTTGTAGAAGCTATTTATAGGTGAAGCTTGGCTCTTTGACTTTGTGGTCCCCACTTTATGGTTATGGTAGTTCCTGAAATGGCGGAGTGAATATTTCTTCTGTTATGCAATCAACCCATCAGAAATGCAAAACTGAAAGTTATACATTTGTCAGAATCCTCCGCAAATGTGTTGCTCTCTACATCTTCAGGATCATCGCATGCGGTGTTGTTTTTTATTACCGCATGCGGTTGAAATTGCATTGATCGCTAAGCTCTTGATCGATTGTCCCATGCGCCGTCATTTCGTTGATCATCTTTTCGTTCTTGATTGATGGGCGCAATGCGACGTAGATGCGTTGTTTATTTTATCTTTGAGCCATGAACGCATGCGGTGACTGATTTCCTGCAAAACAGAAATTGAAACACTCTATTCTACCATTGCATTGGTGTTAGTGGGTGTATTGACGACATTTATAATTTTCGCATTTTTTAGCCAATTTCTATACTATCGACGTAAATTTTCTTTCTTTTTACCGCAATATCTAAAAAAAAACAGCATAAATAACTTGTATTTCTATTAGTTATCGCACCCCCAAATTTAGATATATGCTTGTCCTCAAGCATATCTTCCACTAAGGCAATATTGTTCATTTCTTATCCTTATTTTGCGTCGATTGGTTGCTTCGAATGCTCCACCTAGACAACCTTAACAACGCAATTTCTTTCTATCCTTGATAATTCATAAACATGCCCTACTTTATTCTTTTATACAACAAATCTCTACTCAAAAAGTTCCTTTCTTGTTTTGAAAAGAATGTTTACCTCTTCATGCAAAAACAACTCGATATGACTTGAATACAGTGGTTGGGTTGCATTATTTTATTAGAGACTGTTGATCATGGTTACACCCTTCGTTTTGGCTTGTTCCCACAGGTTTCATGTGAACATCCAACTACGGTTGTGTGCCAATCTCAACGTCAACTCTTGATTTTAAGCTAAGTTTAACTTTTGCTGATCAGAGGATTTGTCCCTTATATTCTTTTATTTTTCTCTCATTTTTTTCTTTTTTTTCTTCATATTTGTCGTTCTTGGAAACCCGCCTTGGCTTGCTCCCACGGGTGTCATACAAACATCCAACTACGAGCAGGTTTCTTTCACGACTTAACTCTTATCAGGTTGAGATTTTGATTTTCCCTTGCGCCGACGTTGGAGTTTGTATGATTTTATTTTTAAATTTTATTTTAAATTTATTATTTTTTTAATGATGAATGCATTTTCTTAATGATCGCATCCACTTGATCATATCTGCTCAGACCTTCCCCACCCCCAAATTTAGAGATGCACAAGGTCCTCAATGCATTGTTTTAGACATAATAGACAAACACTTAGTCAAAATTTTGAAATAAGGTTTGAGCAGAGTCTTGAAGGATAAAAGGTAAAGCAGTGCTATTGCTACGAATTATCTAAGTGTTAGTCAGAGAATACAAAGTGTGGGAAATGTTTCTAAGGCTATGCATATAATTCATTATGGCAGTGCAATGAATAATGCAAAAGAAAAGATAAAGAACCTCGCAATAATTGACAAAGGATGATAAATAAAAGGCTAACGCATACGGGAAGAATTGTTACTCAGTTGTATTAAAAATTAACCAAGTATACAAAGAATTACAAATAACGCAATACAAAATTTTAGCATGTACAAAAAATCAAGTAATAGCTTCTATACATAGAAATTAATGAATGGAATAAAAATAAAAGAATGACCGTAAAAGAATTTATAGATTTATTGAGGAGGAGGTTCAGGAGGAGGATTTTGTGGAGGAACACGAGGAGCTTCTTCAAAGTGCAAATATTGCTGTAAGTACGGAGGCACCATAGCCATGAATCGAGTTAATGCGCGCAGCAGTCGAAACCAAAAGAAACAACACAAGGTTGACAAAGGAAAGGGAAAAAGGTCCAAGAGCCATCACGCACAAGATCCTGAACCCTTGGACCCTTTGCCTTTGATCATCCGCCCCTCCAAACCCTCCTGCAGAACCTTCTTCCCTACTTCCCGAGCATTTTACCAACTTCTCTTGCTTTCTGATTCACCCAACACGTATTCAGTAGCTCTATCCTTCCCCTTTTCTTCACCACAGTTTTCTCTTCCACCGCCGCATTTTGATGACCCACGTGATTTCGGTGAAGGCACTTCTGCCCAACCCCAAAACAATGATGGTGAAACAACGCAGACGCAACCCCACCATTGCCACCTTAGCTGCTGACTTAGTGATGTCTTCTCTTCTTTTCTCATCAACATGATTATTCTCTGCCAGCGAATAACAGATGTACACGAGGCGATAAGAAGAGTTGCTACGTAGTGTTGCTGATGACCCGGCAGGTGTTGATTCACATTCAACGCAATATCTATACGATCCACCTGAACAAAGACAAAAGTAACAGGAGCGCAACCATGAGTAATTCAACTTCTTGACAGCCTATCTCTATAGGCCCATGGA
>NC_052352.1:35263092-35265271 GCF_009727055.1 Benincasa hispida
ATCTCCATCATCATATCATCATTCTTTTTCTTCTTTGTTGGTCGTCCCTTAGCCAACGCAAGCTCACTACTTTCCGCTACTGCTTTGCCCTTCTCTTTTGTCAACGCAAGGCGGGATCTTTGTTTTTGTTTCCTTTCCCTTTCCTTGCATTGTTCTTCCTTCTCCCACTCCGCAATTTCTTTTCCCTTCTTTTCTCGAATGCACTGAACATTTGCTCTGTGCCTCTTCTCCTTCTCTTCCTTCTTCTTCTTTTCTTCCTCCTCTTCTTCTCTCATTTCTTTTTCAGATTCTCTTTTAAAGGCCAGCAAAATGTGCTGTTCTTCCCCAAGCTTTATTCTTTCCTCTTCTGTCGATATTGCATTGTCGCGGCGACCTCCTCATCTTGTAATTTTCTTCTTCGACTACCTTCTGCGATGATTTGCTGTGCCCGCAACATCTTCTCTTGCTTTTCTTCCTCCTCTCTTCTTCTCCTCTTCTTTTCCTCTACTGCACTTTGCAAAATTAGGGGGTTGATTGTTGAACCTTGCAGCACATTCTCCTTACAACGCCGCATAAGGGGGTGATGTCTGAATCTTCTCCATCATCAGTTGCAACCGTTCTTATTTGCGTTGTTTCCTCTTCAGGTTGCGCTGATTCTCTATGTTGCGCTGACACCCCTTCATCCACCTTTGCGGTGGTTGATTCTCTGTCAACTTTTTGGCTTTCAACCCTCTTTCTCTTCTCTTCCTTCTTCTTCAGGCGCGTCTCCTCCCGCCTGCATTCCTTTTTTTCACTCGTTCTTCTTTCTTTCTTCTTGATTGGATGGGCTTCCTCCCCTTCTTCAGCCCTCTTCTCCTTTATCTTCTTCTTCTTCTTCTTCTCCTCAGCCATTTCAGGTTACTTCTCCGCCACCGCTTCCTCCAAAGCAACCCTGATGGGTCCCTCATAGGATTCTGTTTGAACAGTTTCCTTGGGATCTGAAATGGCCAGGGTGCTTCTTCTTGACGCTTCCTCCATCTCTTCCTCCGAAGGTAGTGGCTGTACAGAGTGGAAAAGCTGGGAAAGTTCTTAGGGTTTTAGGAAGAAAACTCGGAAGTCTGGGTATGCAGAGTCGATTAGGGTTTTTGTTTGCAAAAGACTCAAATAGACGGCCTAAGAAGGAGGAAGCCAGAATTTATAGGTTGGGCCTTGATGGGCCCAACGCAAATTCTGCGATGGCAGGCCTCGAGGTACTAAAAAAGGCTGCCGCTATGCTCCTTACATTTATTAATCAATAGAGAAGTACGTCCTTTCATCTACGAAATCATCATTTCCTTGGAAGCCTAAACGATTGGTCTACTCTATTTGCAAAAAGAATTTGTCTTTTGTGTTTTATTCGGGTGCAAGGTTAAGAATCAACGCAATGTCTCCATCAACGCAAATGCATCTTTGCAGAGGACGGGCAACAACGCATGTATCAGCGCAACACACCCCTCAACTTAACGCATTTCTGAAGGATGGGCACACGGTATTTCTACTGGTGCAACACTACCTCAACATAGTGCGTTTTCACTAAGGACGAGCGAAAAATACATACGAGCGCAACACACCTCTCAACGCAATGCATTTGGGTGTCGCAAAATGTCTCTTGTTAGCACAAGATGCACCCATCATCGCAATGCATATTGGATGTGTTTTATTATGTATAAATTTTTTTTTCATCAACGCAAGTCGCTAGGACTTTGCGGTATTTACTTTCTTCTAAACAATCATTCACCACAATTAAGGATAACACAATTAGTACAGAAAAGTAAGGAAATTAGACAGAGCACGGAAATTAACGCAAGTGAATTAAATGAGAAGTAATTTCATAAAGTAATAAAAACAAGTTTAAGGAAGCAATAAATGACGAAATTCATAAAGCAGTAAAGAAGGTAATTAAGAAAGCAATTAAACATAGAATTTAGAGATATGGATCGGAAGACATTTTTCCCATGATGAATGCAATCCATACCTCTGCAGGCGGTCAAGCTTGCCTGTACAATGTTGTCAAGGACATTGCTCCTTCCCGTGAGATCCTGGGGCTTCAGAATTGCTTGGCAGTGTTCCAGGTGTTCTATTGCGTAGTTATTCTGATGGTTGCTCGGCTCCCCTTGGTTTTGATTTCCTCCCCAACAGAAGTTAGGGTGATTCCTTCAACCGGGATTATAAGTGTTGCTGT
>NC_052352.1:35265366-35311157 GCF_009727055.1 Benincasa hispida
CCGTGAGATCCTGGGGCTTCAGAATTGCTTGGCAGTGTTCCAGACGTTCTATTGCGTAGTTCGGCTGCCAGTTGCCCAACTTAGATCTCCAAGTTTCTGATTGAAGACACCTGCGACTGCATGACATCATCGTTCTTCTCAATATATTGCTTGAGCAGGTACTCCAATGAATTTTCAAAGGTTTGAGAAGGATGGTTGGTTTTGCGATTGTCTCTGATGACTCTGGTTCTAATTTTGATGAAAAGGTGGAGGATTTCCTCGATTCCTAGAGTTGTTATTCTGATGGTTGCTCGGCTCCCCTTGGTTTTGATTTCCTCCCCAACAGAAGTTAGGGTGATTCCTTCAACCGGGATTATAAGTGTTGCTGTACGGATTGTTCTGGATAGCACACACTTGTTATGGGTTTGATGGGCACATTTCTACCACATGGCCCCCTCCACATTGGACGCAACTTATTGCGGCCACTTGTGCCAGCACATTGGGTTGCGTTGATCCTTGGGAGAGGCCACCTTGATTAAGTGCCATCGATTGTAGAAGAGAGGTCACCGCGGCCATTTGTGCGGCCAAAGTTGTCATTGTATCCGCAAGTACAATGGCATTATCATTTCTTCTTCTCTCAGAGCCTCTTCCTCCGTACCAATCATCTACCCAATCATCCATATTCCATGAGATGCGGTCAAGGACGACCTTGGCTTTAGTGTATATTTTATCCATAAAACCTCCTGCTGTGGAGGCATCAGCAACAACTTGCGTTGATCTGTTCAATTCGTTATAAAACATTTCCATCAAAATGCAATCGGGTATCCCGATATGCGGACAGTTTTTCACCAACCTTCTAAACCACGCCCAAGTGGTGCTTAGAGTCTTGTTATCCATTTGCTCGAAGTTCAGTACATCATTTCGTCTTCTTGCGTTGACTGTTGGAGGGAATAACTTCTTCATGAACCATTCCACCAACTGGTCCCAGGATGTTATTTCGTTTGGCTCCAATGAATGCGCCCACCTCTTAGCCTCATCCCTCAAGGTGTATGGGAAGAGTAAAGTCCAACCTTCTGGGGTTACGCATAGTTCCTCATTGGGATATTGCGATCAGCAGCAAGAAAAATGGGATCTTGCGCTGGCCAGTTTACCCCTTGATTTCCTTCGGGTGCCTCATTATTATTGTTGTTTTCTGCCATATTGACTCTCCTTCGCCTTGCTCTATTCTGACATGCCCTTGCACGAAAAGTACGCTCGATCTCTAGGTCAGCTTCGAATTCTAGATCAGTTCCAGTACTCGTAAACCGTCGCCTGTTCTTCGCATTAAACAGACAGTATAAAGAGACTTGTCCTGCAAAATACCAAAAAAGTACTCAACACTAACTGTTGCCAATCCCCGGCAACAGTGCCTTAAACTTATAACGGTAAAAATTAATTCCTTGTTATGCATGCACTGTGATGATAGATAATGTACTACAAGCTCATGTCTCTGGCAACGGTGCCATAAACTTATTACGCTAATTTTTTTTATCTTTATATCTTTAAGTCTTTTGGACAAATATGAATATAAATGAATGAGCAAGTATATGCGTTAAAGATACTTTATGCGATACTACTTTTAAATATATGCGTTGTTAATGAAATGCTTGTAGTATACGATAGAGTAATGCGTGCCACAAGTTTTCTTGCGCTGAAACCAAGTATAATTCCAATGAAAGTTTCTCAGAATAATCCGAGGTTGAACACAAGGATTGTTTTCGTTAATGCGTTACTTTTGTGATACATGCAATCAGTTTAACAATGAATAAACAATAAACGCAAGGTTGTTTCCATCTCTGGGAATACTTCTCACTTTAGTTAACGCATTCTTCCAACCCTCTCTTGATAGGTGGAATAAAATCTTCACTTCTGCTCTCACAGATGAAGATGCCGTCGAGCATGCTTTAGCTAAACTTAATTATTTCCTTAACACAAATTAACTTACTCGTTCAATTCTTACTAATTACCCAGGGAATTAGGAAAACATCATGGAGAAAATGGACTGTGGATGAACAGAAAGAGATAGAGAGATGATAATGGTAATGATAATAACATTTAATACTAAGATTAAGCGTTTGATACATGGTGTGAATGAAAGATTAAGGAATATGAATACAGATGATGAAATAGAGATGAGAAACGAATACAGAAAGAGTGTCAAAGTCTTGACACAGATCCTGAATGGAGATTATGCTTGTCGACGTGTGAAAGTGGTGGAGAGGAAGGCTTCCCTCTCAGGATTGTCTTCCCGGTAGAAGTGACCTTCATATAGAGCTTCAACTATGGGGATTGGAAGGATTCTTTGCCCGAAGACTCACCTCTCGGCCTTGTCTCATGGTTCTTCCCGGATCTATTTTGGACAGTCGCCTCAGACCAATCTCTCTCTCAGAAATTAATATATGCACGTCTCTATGTATTCAAGTATATCTTTTAGTAAATTTGCAGAAGCTATTTATAGGTGAAGCTTGGCTCTTTGACTTTGTGGTCCCCACTTTATGGTTATGGTAGTTCCTGAAATGGCGGAGTGAATATTCCTTCTGTTACGCAATCAACCCATCAGAAATGCACAATTGAAAATTGTACATTTGTCAGAATCCTCCACAAATGGGTTGCTATTTACATCTTGGATCGATCGCCACATGCGGTGTTCTTTTTTATTACCACATGCGGTTGAAATTGTGTTGATNTTCCCTTCTGGTAGAAATGACCTTCGCACAGAGCTTCAACGGCGGGGATTGGAAGGATTCCTTGCTCGAAGACTCACCTTTCGGCCTTGCCTCTTCCACTAATGCGTTGCTTTTTACATCTTCGATCGATCGCCGCATGAGGTGTTATTTTTTATTACCACATGCGGTTGAAATTGTGTTGATTGCTAAGCTCTTAATCGATTTTCGCATGCACCGTCATTGCGTTGATCATCTTTTCGTTCTTGATTGATGGGCGCAATGCGACGTAGATGCATTGTTTATATTATCTTTGAGCCATGAACGCATGCGGTGACTGATTTCCTACAAAACAGAAATTGAAACACTCTATTCTACTATCGCAATGGTGTTAGTGGATGTATTGATGAAATTTTATAATTTTCGCATTTCTTAGCCAATTTCTATACTATAGACGCAAATTTTCTTTCTTTTTACTGCAATATCTAAATAAAATAGCATAAATAACTTGTATTTCTACAAGTTATCAGACAACTTGTTGAGAATTAAAGAATAGGCCACAAGGAGCTCTACCCAGCAATACTGAAGTACCTCGTTCTTGGGGAGCTCAAGAAAAGAACAATTTCACGCAGTGATATTGAGAAATGGTAGACCAATGAAGGAGAACTTGAAAAGAGACAACTCAACCACTAGACCAGCCAATGAGGAAAATAGAAAATTTTCTAAACAATGGCCTGACAATCAACCAACACAAACTTTGAGAACACTGCCGCCAATGCATGAGAATAAAGAAGAGGAATGCAGATAGCTGAGCCATGAATCGAACGACGTGCGAACCAAAAAAAATTTTCCATCTCGGAGCATTGCAATGTTGTGAGTAGCATTGCAATCCTACAGAAAAATGTTCAGTCCACCTCATCGCAACGTTGCAATGCTAGGGCACAACATTGCAATGCTACTATACAGTCAGACACTATACAATTGCAATTTGCCTCATTTCTTCTCCAATTTTGGGTTCGATTTCTCCAAAGAAAAAAAGCCGGAATCAGCATGAATGACTCAAGACTTTAATAATACAGACTCAATTGTAATTAATGCCCATAAACAAAAGGCCTTTACAAACCAAATATGTAAAATTAAAGCATGAAATCTAAAGATCAATCCCAAAATTAACCATAATTGCAAACTACATTCCATGCACATTCATCAACATGAATCGAGAAATAAAGAATGCAACCCACCAAGAAACTAAATTTTAATTCTGAAAAATTAAAAAATGGACCAAAACTTGGCTCTAATACCAATTGAAAGAATTGTGGGGTCTGCAGCGGAAGCGAGATCATTCCCAATTTAATTTTTCACAGAATTAAATAAAGTAAACATACAATTATGCATATACAGATAATTTATAACATGCTTATAGATAAAGATGAGGAAGAAGGGTTAGGAATTTAACTTACCCTTGAAGAACCCAAAGCCTTCACGTAATTCCTCCTTTCCGGTCATGAACAACCACGATCAGGAATCCTTTGAAGATCACGAACAATAATCCAAAGGGACACCACCAAAAGTGATCTTTCTATATTCTTTATAGGGGATGAGAATCACAAGAGCTGTGGGCTCTGTATTCTTTTGGGAAGAGGGAGAGAGTTTGAGATATGTATTTTACTTCTCTGTAAGTGTGTTCTTGGGAGAAAATCTCAAAGAGCTAATTCTATATCGCAAGAAGCAACAGGAAGAAGATCAAATCCTTTTCAACCCCCAAACACACGTCTTCCACCAGAGAGAAAAGAGAGGAAGGAAGTTACAACTCCTTCTTCAATTAATTTAAAAAATTAGTTGAATTTAAAAACAAAATAATTTAATAAAATAATTTAACAAACGGTTTTAATAAATTATTTGATAAATAATAATAATAATAATAACCACTTTATTATATAATATATATTAAACTATATGATATATCAAATATAACACATAACCTATAGTTTTAATATTGTATCAAATACAATATAACCTATAGTTTGTATTTCTCTCATACATGTATAGTATTTAATATAAATCACATTTATACTAAATTTAATTATATGAATCCCATCCATATAATTAGTCTTTGAATCATATTCAAATATTTAATTCCTCTTAAAATAAACTTTATATCATATCTAATACATTATATTAATTATATCACATATAATTAATTTAAGTTAATTATATCATATATAATTAATTCCCTTGATTAATTTGAACAATTCAAACTAATCCAAAATTAATTCTCAATAATCCCTGTTGAGCTACAAAGGGGACCTTATAGACCTATAGAATGAAGATCCAATGGTACTTCAATAATTAATTGAACTCTTTTAATTAAATTATTCAACATTCATTAACTGTCGGTTATTCCACTAAGGACCGACAGTTGCATTCTTCACACTATAGATATATTTTTGTGTCCATTGGATATAACCAGTCAACAATGCAATGACCCTTCACAAATTGCTCGTAAGTACAACTAGGCCAGAATTACCGTTTTGCCCTTATAGTTACATCTAACTCCTTAAGTACCATTGATCCCTCTAATGAACAATAAGTTATAGTCCAACTATGACCAAACCCCTGTCGGGCCAAGAGAGGGTGTGGTGCCACATTGTTCAAGCCCCAGAATCAGCCCTTAATGGAGCAATTTATCTACTTACCCCGACATTAGGGAAGGAGTGAATTTTGTCTTGTGTAGCTGTGTTTCCAGCTCCCAAATCAGACAAACCCCAAAAATGGTAGGCTTATTGAGCCGATAATCTGGCCACTCTCACCCATACAAATCAAAGGACCGCCTTCATAGGCAGGAGATCATAACTCACTCAGGATTCAGATCATGTCACCTATGGTCATCCTAGTGAAATGTAAGTCTTATTAACAACATTATATAATGAGACTATTCATTTCATGGTCCGGTCTTATACAAACCCTTTTATATAGAACACCCCCGCTCACATATCTCCACATGAATGATCAAGATCAAATCATTTGTAGCACTTTACAATAGTTGTAACATCTACAAAGCAGGTCATATTCGTAGTGTCACCAAGATAAGGTATCCAACCTTATCCATATACTATAGACCATTTAGGTTATCACTTAAACATGATCCACCTGTATGTCTCTATATACATGTTTATGCTACAAAAGATAACATTGGATGTTAGTTTATTGGTTTTGTGGGTTAATGCTACCAAATATCGATGTACCATGCCTGAAAGGGAGTAAACCCTTCTTAGAGTTCTGTATCAAAAATTTGACAAGCATCTTGTCAATGTACGATGCCTGAGACAGGGCTAGCGTTTTGTTCTTTCGATCTCTAAAGATGTGAATGCCCTGAACAAACTGCATCTCTCCCAAATCTTTCATTTGGAATTGGGTCGTTAGCCAATTCTTAATTTCAATCAGCATGCTTAAATCATTCTGAATATCATCTACATATAGCACAAGAAAAGCTAATGAACTATTGATGATTTTCTTGTAAACACAAGGCTAATCAACATTCTGATCAAAAAGCATGCTTCAGTCCATAAACGAATCGATTAAGCTCGCAAACCTTTTGCTCTTGACCTTAGGTTATGAATCCCTCAGGCTGCTCCATATAAGTGGTCTTCTCAAGATTGTCATTCAGAAAAGCAGTCTTGACGTCCATTTTCCAAATCTCATAGTCATAATATGAGGCAATGGATAGGCGTATATGGATAGACTTTAACATGCCAATAGGTGAGAAAGTCTCCTCGTAGTCGACTCCCTTAACTTCAGTATAACCCTTTGCCATAAGTCTAGCCTTGAAGGTTTTCACCTTCCCATCAGCACCTCATTTTCTCTTGTAGATTCACTTGCAACCTATAGGTTTTACCCCATTAGGTTGATCTACAAAATCTCAAACTGAATTGAAGTACATAGACTCCATTTCAAGATCCATAGCTTTGATTCATTCATCTTTGTCAACATCCTCCATTGCCTTCTTGTAAGACAATGGATCCTCAACATCTCTAAACGATTATGTTTCGAAAAAATACAAAGAACGAAGATGCAAGAAATTGGCTCCGATACCAATTGTTGGGATAAGATCCAACAGCGGAAGCCTTTCAACGAGGAATGCCTTGCATCCCGTGATTCGATTTTATATTAAACAAAATCGTTACACTAAATAAAATAAATAAACACGTAAATTAGCATGAGTTTAAGGAAAGGATTATACAATTCTTACCTTTGTAGATTCCCTAATGCCACGAACAAGTCTCTCCAAGGTTCCAACGAACATATCTTCAAATGATTTTGATCACGAACAACTCATTAAATGATCTCGAACACTACCAGGGGAGAAACCTCATTATTCTCTTAGGATTTTCAATAGAGGATAGGTGGTATCCAACTATTAGGAGAAGGAGAGGAGAATAGTTTTTTGGAGAGTAGAGAGGCCAGGAGAAAATTATGCACAATAACACTAGGGTGTTGTGTATTGTCAGAGTTTCTCTGCAGTGAGAGTGTGTAAGAATGTGTGTTTACAAAGAACTATAGTGAGGTCTTTATATAGAGAAGAGTCAAGGCCTTTCCCTAATATATTTCCCTTTTCTGTAATTAATTAAATAGCACTGACAATAGCACTTTTGGTGTCACTCCCAAAAGCCTAAAGATCAAAAGAAAATTTATAAAACTATACTACTCCTATTATTACCTATACGTAGCAACAGTTATAAGTATGGAGTTGAATCACAAAAAGGGAAAGAATTAATTTCTCTTAAGCTAAATTTGACTGTGAAAAGCGATAAAAATAGGTTTTGGTTTTGATTAAGGAAAAACTTAAATGCAAGAACATAAATAATAAGGATAAATGTAAACAGTAATTGGTTCATCTAGTCCTCAGACCAAGATAGGTATTCAATGCAATTTCAATCATTGTTTTCTTCTAATTGACTATGCGTTCGAATTATGCATGCACAACTACCGAATTGATGCCATTTAACTAGCCTCTACAAAGGTCGACAACTAACTAAATCGAAATCAATCAAGAGTCCTAATTATTAATTAAGGTCAGAAAGACCATACCTTAACTAATCTACATGCTCCTAAATTCAATTGGGTTCTCAGCGACCATAAGGAACTAGAAACACATGCATTAAGATTTATGATTCAACTATGTCGCTTAACTTTCAAGACAACCATGTTCAATTAACCAAATTATTCTTTGAATCTAGCAATTAGACATTCTAGGAATAGCCATCAAATGCCTCATTACTATTGTTACCTATTAACATGCACATGCACGATAAAACGTGACAGTCAACATCAATAATCATGCTCAGGAATTTAAATAGATTCAAAGAAAAACATAATTCAGAATTATAACATCAATTGAAAACAGAAAGCTCATGAAATCAACATCAAATTCTTGATCCAAGAAACTAGATGAAAATTAACTCATAAATTCATAGATAAATTCAAGAGTTCAAGCCAATACATGTTTACAATCCAAAATAAAACTAAAATCTAACCTAATGATACCGAAAACATCAGAGGAAAAGAAGATAGCTTGGCCTCTCCTTGGCCTCCATCGAAATTCAACATAAAAGTTAACCTAAAATCGAAGGAAAGTATTTATAGAAAAGTGGCAACGTCGCAACGCTAGATAGAGCGTTGCAATGCTGCAATGCAGTTGGATTCGAGCGTCTGGCATAGAGGCGCAACACTTGGGTAATGCTCACTTGCGCATTGATAACAGGCAGAAATGCACGTTATTATAGTGCTAAGTTATAAAACATTGCAGGATTGTGATGGTAAAAATATACAATATTGCATCCAAAAGCACTAAGTTCACAACATTGCGATCGCATGCGCCCATCACACTAAAACAGCTAACTTATGTATTTTTGTGCAAAAATGCGTTGGCACAAGGTAAAAATGTGATCCGAAGAAATTAACGTCTGAGCGCATTAAGAGATTGCGACCGCAAGGCTATGCGATCGTTTGCGCTCGCGAAAATCTGCTCAAGAATGACTGCATAGAGTCGGTGCATCAAGGTGGGCACATCTGGGTGAAAGCTTAATAAATCACGATGGGACAGAAAGCTGATGACGGTCAATTCTGAATTAAGTTGATAAGTCGTTAACGACCTACTGTAGCAAGTACACTCAACTTTTCGATGATAAATATTCGGGGCATTAGACAGAGAATTAATGCCATCCCATCGGTGCAATCATAAGAGAGAAGAAGCTTTTCACCCTGAAGCTCTATAAATATCAGAGGCCACCTTCAGTGAAGGAGTTCAGTGGAGTTCGCTCAGTTTACAGAATTTTCCCTATAGATAGAAGTAGCCTTGTTCATCGTTTTCTTTTACTTAGAAGGCGGAAGCGAGTGAAGGGAGATTACACCGAGAGATCATCCCGGTGAACTCGGAAGAGTGTCGAGAGCGTTGAAATCAGAGAGAGGGCCAACTCTTGTGGAAGCAAGAACATCTTTTGGGCAGAATAGAGATAACACAGTGTAAAAGCCTTGGGAAGCAAGGAATTGCTACCAGGCTCTCTACCCTTATTTTTCATTGTCATTTTGTACTCTGAACCTATTTATAAAATGGAAATTGCATCTTTATATCTGTCCACTCTCGTTACATTACACATGAATAGTTAAATCTGTTGAATGGGTTGAAAAGCACTTAGCTAGCATAACCTGGGATCTTCATTTTATGCGATCTTGTATTATGTATGCGTCATTCGTCCATTAGAGATACTCGAGAGGGTAGTCTAAGGATATAATTTAGGCTTGGAAAATTCAGATTAGAATCTAGGCTCGGGAGAGTTAGATTAGAATCACATAATCAAGAGATAGAAGCTTAGAAATAAGCTTTGTTTGCTATTAACGCATCATATGCACCCTAGAGATAGAATATGATTGTATGCGGTCGCCTTGTCCTTGTATGAATCGTCATCGCATAGGCAAGAAGTAGAGACTTAGGAATAAGTTCTATAGACATTATCGCATTCATCACATGCATCCTAAAATTAGGAGCTATCGAATTTGCATTGGAAAAATGATTTGCTGTCGCATGAGTGTAGCATGATCACATAGCTTGAACACATTCTTGGGAAATGCTAACTAAAGACCTTCTCAACCCGTCCCTCCGCATATTCAGTGTATCTGTCGCATAATTACTCTTTTCTCAAATCCTCCGCATACTTTTTATACCTTAAACAACAAACCAACCAAACCCTTGATTTATTTGTTACCTCAAAGTGATCTAAAATTATTATCGCATACTGTTTTCCTTAGTCCTTGTGTTTGACCCTGGGCTTACCAGGCAACTCAGTAGGATTTATACTTGGGTCTTGCTGATAAAACTTTCTTGCACAATGAATATTCCACCATCGCATTCTACACCATTATTTCATCGCATAGAATAACGCATCAAGTTTTTGGCGCCGTTGCCAGGGACTTCGGCAATACATTGTGCTAACGGTAATTTTTTTTCATTTTCTTTGTAGCTTTCAATCTCTGGAAAATTATGACCCAGAGATTGAAAGAATGTTCTGACAAAGACTGAGAAACAACCGCCAATAACAAGACAGAACTCTAAGAATGGCAGAACAACCAGAAAAGAGGGCCGAAAACGCAAATAATATAATGGCCAAACCCATCCTCCTGGAAAATGACCACAATAGACCCATTCGGGACTATGCGTCGCCAAACCTATATGATTTTTCCCCTAGAATCATGAGGCCATCTCTGGACGAATCGAGGTTTGAAATGAAACCGGTTATGTTGCAGATGATCCAAACTGCCAGACATTTGGTGGTAGACGTGGCGAGGATCCGCACACCCACCTCCGGAGTTTCATTGAGATCTGCAACACTTTTGTGTTCCCAAATATCTCCGCTGAGGAGGTTCGACTAACGTTGTTCCCATTTTCCTTATGTGATCAAGCAAGGAAGTGAGTGTATCCTCTCGAACCAGGGGAGATAACATCGTGGGAACAAGTAGTGAAAAAGTTCATGAAGAAATACTTCCCTCCAACGGAGAATGTAAGAAGGAGGAAGTTGATTACGGATTTTGAATAGGAAATCGACGAATAACTCAGCGACAATTGGGCGAGGTTTAAGAGGCTGGTAAGAGATTGTCCGCATAACGGCTTACCAGATTGTTTATAGATGAAGATTTTCTACCAAGGACTGAACCCAACATCGCAGACGGCTGCTAATGCGGCAACAGCTGGAGGTTTGCTGGATAAAACTTATGAGGAGGCCAAGAATATCCTTGATCGCATTTCTAAAAATCATGAATACTGGAGAGAAAGCAATCAAAGATTGAGAATCAAAGATAGTGATGCAAACACTGGGGCCATCACATCCCTACAAACCCAAATGAACGCGATGATGAGTTTGATACAAGGCATCACAATTAATAGCACGGGAACACAAAAAGGGCAGGGATGCATTATTTTATGATGTGGAATTGTGGATGAAATGCGATGATGAAAATTCATTGAGCACTCAAGTTTTCTCAGTGGAATCCAAGTGTAAGCCCCACTGAGTTTCCTGGTAAATCCAGGGTCAAACTCAGGGACTTGGGAAAACAGGTTGCAGTGGTAATTTTTAGGAAAACCTTGCGGTAACCGGTAACTCAAATAGTTGTTGGTTTTTTTTGTTGCGGTAATGAAAATAAACAAATGCGGCAAAGATCGAAAAGAGTTGATAAGACGGAAGATGCGATGAGTATGCGGTGAATGGGTTGTGAAAAGTTTCAGCTAACACTTCCTTGGATGCGTTCATGCTATGCGATCATGCAATATGCATACAATAGTAAACCACCTATCGGTGCGAATGCCACGGCTTCTAAGGCTAGAACGCATGCGATATATGCGATAAGTCTATAGGACCTACACATAAGCCTCTATTCTTATTTATGCGATGAAAAAAATGACACACACAAATAAGGTGACCACATAATATCATTCCTATCTCTGGGATGCATGCGATGTAGGTTGGCAAACAAAGCTTATTTCTAAGTCCCTATATCTTGTTTATGAAGTTTTAATCTTGCTCTCTCGAGTCTAGATTCTAACCTAGCTCTCTCAAGTCTTAGGTTCTTTCTTTAGACTCTCTCTCAAGTAGCTCTAAAGGGATGTTTGGCACATCATAGCACAAGATAATCGCAAGCAATGAACATCCTAGGTCATGTTACCTTAGTTCTTTACAACCCATTCGACAAGTTTAGCTACTCATGCGTGCTAAGAGAGTGAACAGATGTAGAATAAGAACTTCCATTGTATAAATATAAAGATGAAGTACAAAATAACAATGCAAGAATAGAATAAAAAGCCTAGTAGCAATCTCTTGCTGCCCAGGCTTTTACACTGTCTTTCTACTCGTATTCAAAAGATTACTCGCTCTCGTGAGAGTCGGCCCGCTCTCTGCTTTTACGCCTCCGGGTTCTCTCTCGAGTTGCCCTGAGCGATCTTCTGGCGTCTCTACTCTTCCCTTGCTCTGCATTAAAAGTAAAAGAAAACTATGAACACGACTAAAGCTCCTAAATCAGTGAACAAGTGAACTTGTTAACTCATGGAATCCTTTTTATGAAGGATGCCTTTGGTATTTATAGAGCTTCGAGGTGAAGGCGGCTTCTCTCTTATGATTGCACAGATGGGATGGCTTTAATTCCCTAACTGATGTGCCAAATATTTGTCACTGAAAAGATGAATGTACTTGTTATCATTAGCGGCTGTCAGTTTAATTCGGATTCGACCGTCATCAGCTTTCTGTCCCATCGTGATTAATTATGCCTTTCACCCAGATGCGCCCACCAAGTTGCACCGACTCTATGTGGCAATCCTTCTTGAGCAGATGTTTGCAAACACAAATTATCGTAAAGCCTTGCGGTAATGCTGCGCTCGACCAATGATTTCCTGTGATCGCTTTTTCCACCTTGCGTCAACGCATATTTTGCATAAAAATACAAAAATCAATTGTTACTATGCATGTGACCGCAATGTTGTAAACTTAATGCTTTTGGATGCAATTTAACATATTTTATCAACGCAAGCCAGCATTGTTTAAGAACTTAGCACTATGATAACATGCATTTCTGCCTGTTATCACACCCCCAAATTTAAACAATGCTTGTCCTCAAGCATAAGCTAAAGATTTCCTTTAGCAAGTCGACCGCAATGTTCTTTTCCTAGATTTCTCAAGGATACTTCATTCAACTCCTATATACCAAAATTTCCTTAAGTCTTATTCATGTCTCTTCTTAAAATATTTCTAAGGCCTAGGGATCGCAAGCTTAACCTTCAAAAGGACTTCACTCGATTCCGGGACATCGCATGATTTATTTAAAAAAGAAAACTTTTCCACCGGGGTGTCAAATGATTTTTATCCTTGCATATTGATTTTTATCCTTGCATATTTCTTGACATTATATATGTATATATATTTTTTCTCTATGACCTTGCGCTGATCCAAGTTCCTTTCCTTCGTTTTGGCTTTCCCCTACGTGTGTCATGCAGACATCCAACTACGAGTAATGCACTCTTTCTCAGACTAAACTCATACCTTTTTGGCAATGGAGTTGCGGTCATTTATTCATGCGTTGATCCTGGCAACTTACTTTCGTTTTGGCTTGCCCCCACGTGTGTCATGCAGACATCCAACTATGGGTAAGTGCCCTTCACAACTTAACTTTTGTCAACATGGGTTTCCCCATTGCGTTGACAGTGGAGTTGTAATATATTTTCCTCTTTTCTTCTTCTCTTTTGTTTTTTTTTTCAAAATAGCAAGGTCGAAAATAAATTATCTCACCCCCCAAATTTAAAATGCGGCAATGTCCTCATTGCCAAAAGATTAAAAGAAGTCATGCGATGTTCTTGGAGAGCTTCGTAAAGAGAGTTTGAAAGAAAGCTAGCAGACCTCTAACTTCTAGAAATATTTCATGAGGTGACATTTTAAGATTAAGTTGACTTCGAAAAAAATAGAAGCAGCAAAGAACTCATGCGACGACTCACTTAATTTATCAATATTAAATGGTTGCAGTAATCAAAGAGGATGCGGTGATAAAACTTTTAAAATCAAAATGCGATGTGATGGCGCAAAATTTGAAATAAAGTTAAGGAAGAATACAACCCCCAAATTTACGCTGTCGCCCGCATTGTGTATAAATGCATCCTTCTTTGTGGTGATCTATCTTCTTTGGATTGCGGTGACGGAATAAGATAAGTTGCTTCGTCGTGTAGCACCTCTGCAATCATTCACCTCGATCGTTTGCATAGAAAACATCGAGAGGGTCAAATTATTTTAAAGAAAACAAAATCGTTTACCGCAATCGTTCAGCACGATCTCTTTTTTTTTTCCTTTTAAGGAATCAAACTAGCTATGCGATAATAGATAAAACTATGATGATGAAAGTTTATGAAGTATTGATGCAGGAAAAAGGATATTCAAAAGAGTTGCGTCCCTGATGAGGTTGATTCGCTTAATAACTCAGGGACTGCTTATTCCGAGCTTGTCTTTTCACGTCCATGGTGGCTTTTCCCTCTTTTCTTTGTCCTCTGGGAGCTTGACTGCCTTAATCAGGAGCTTTTCCCCATGAATGTTCATTACAATCTCCCCTTTGTGTACATCAATTTGAGCACGACCGGCGAAAGGAACGGTCATCCTAATATGATGGGCGCATCTTCGTCCGCTTTACAATCCAAAATGATGAAGTCTGCCAGCAAGATGAATTTATCAGTTGAGATTGCAGCGTTTTTCAACTCTCCTTCAGGATGTATTTGGGATCTGTCCACAAGTAAGAGAGTTTCTGTCATGGGCATGAGTGTGTCGGTATACAATTGTTTGAAGATTAAAATTGGCATCACGTTTATACTCGCCCCAAGATCACATAGTGCTTGGCCATTATAGACCCCTCCGATGGAGCATGGTATCGTGAAGATTACTGGGCCACTCATTTTAGGTGGGATCATAGAATTTTGCGTTGCAGCCACTATTGCGATCTTTTCTTCATCATTTTGTTTTTCTTTCAATCCTTGCGAAGCTGGTGGTAGCTGGACTTCTTTTGTCTCATGTTCTAAAGGCTTGAGGTTAGACGCAACTTCGGGGTTCATTTTCTTGAGCTTTTTCAAATTATAAGTCAACGGGTCCTCAGATGTCACCGCACTCAAGTTGGTCGCAATAGGCTCCTCCCCTACTTCCGCAGTCATGTTGTCACTTATTAAGGAGTTTGCTAAGCATTGTTCTTTCCCGGTACCCACAGCATTGCAAGGGAGCTTAGTTGAGCTCAGCAACGCTCCTTGCGGTCTATTTTTCAGCTCGTCTGCAATTTGTCCTAGTTGAATTTCTAAATTTTGAATGGATATTGCTTGATTCTGAAGCACTGATTCATTTTTCTCAATGTACTTCTTCAACAAGCTCTCTAAGGACGAAGATTGCGGTGTTTGTAAGCTGCTAGCTTGACTATGCGCCATTGTTTTGCAGGAAAAATCCGGGTGGCCCTCCTTTTTGTGCCACAGTTTGAAAGCTCGCATATAAACAGTTGATTTTTGTATTTTTATGCAGAAAATGCGTCGATGTAAGGCGGAAATTGCGATCATAGGAAATCATTGGTCGAGCGCTGCATTACCGTAAGGCTTTGCGGTGATTGTGTTCACAAACATTTACTCAAGAAGGATTGCCGCAACTTGGTCGGCACAACATGGTAGGCACATCTGGGTGAAAGGCATAATTAATCACGATGGGACAGAAAGCTGATGATAGTCGAATCCGAATTAAGTTGACAATTGCTAACGATAACAAGTACATTCAGCTTTTCGGTGACAAATATTCGACGCATCAGTTAGGAATTAAAGTCTTCCTATCTGTGCAATCATGAAAGAAGCCGCCTTTCACCCTGGAAGTTCTATAAATACCAAAGGCATCCTTCAGAAAAGGGGTTCAGTTGTTTTACGAGTTCACAGTTCTATTGATAGTTTAGCCTTGTTTTTAGATTTTATTTTACTTTAAGGCGGACGCGAGAGAAGAAGGTTGTGCCGACAGATCGTTTCGGTAAGCTTAGAAGAGCGCCGGAAGCTTCAAGGACAGAGAGAGGGCCGACGCCTGCAGAAGCAGGAATATCTTTTGAACCGAATAGAGATTGCCAGTGTAAAAGCCTCGGTCAGCAAGGGATTGCTACCAGGCTCTCTATGTTTATCTTCTATTTTTATTTTGTATTCAAACTCATTTATAAAAATGGAACTAACTTCTCTATATCTGTTCACTCGCCGTTATTTACGCATGAGTAGCTAAATCTGTTGAATGGGTTGAGAAGAATTTAGCTAGCACAACTGGGAATCTTAACTCTATGTGATTATCTTGTATTATGTATGCTTCATTAGTCCATTAGAGATACTCGGGAGGGCAGTCTAAGGATAGGATCTAGGCTTGGGAAAGTCAGGTTAAAATCTAGGCTCGGGAGAGTCAGATTAGAATGCATAGTCAAGAGATAGGAGCTTAGGAATAAGCACTGTTTGATATTAACGCATCGCATGCATCCTAGAGATAGGATATGATTGTGTGTGGTCACCTTGCCTTTATGCATCTTGCATCATCGCATAGGACAAGAGTAGAGACTGAAGAATAAGCTCTATGGACACTTTTGCATTCAACACATGCGTCCTAAACTTAGGAGCATCGCATTTGAATTGGAAAATGACTTGTTGTGCATGGTTGTAGCATGATCACATAGTTTGACGCATTCCCAAGTAACGCTAGCTAAAGACCTTCTCAACCCGTTCATCCACATACTCAGTGCATCTATCACACAATCCGACTTTTCTCAAATCTGCCGCATTTGTTTATTTTCATTACCGCAATCAACAATAACCAACAATTAATTGAGTTACCAGTTACCGCAAAATTTTCTAAAAATTACCATCGCAACCTGTTTTCACAAGTCCCTCAGTTCGACCCTAGACTTACCAAGAACTCAGTGGGATTTACACTTGGATTCCACTGAGAAAACTTGAGTGCTCAACGCATTTTTCACCATCGCATTTCATCCACAACTTCACTTCATAAAATAACGCATCAGGCATTCCTCCATCGAATGAGCGTCTCTGCAAATGACATAACTTGCAGTCGTTTGAGCAATTGTGTTGACCTGCCCTTTCTTCGCTCCCGTGCTGTTAATTACGATGCCTTGTATCAAACTCATCATCGCAGTCATTTGGTTCTGTAGGGAGGCGATGGCCCCGTTGTTTATGTCATTATCTTTTATTCTTAATCTCTTATTGCTTTCCCGCCAATCCTCGTGATTTTTGGAAATGCGATCAAGTATACTTTTTGCCTCCTATATGTTTTGTCTAGTAGACCACCAACGGCTGCCGCATTGGCAGCGGTCTGCAAAGAGGGATTCAATCCTTGGTAAAAAAAACTCCATTTATAGGTAGTCTGGTAAGCCATTATGTGGACAGTCTCTTACTAGCCGCTTAAACCTCGCCTAGGCATCGCTAAGCGATTTGTCATCTCCTTGTTCAAAATTTGTTATTAATTTCCTTCTCCTAGCATTCTCGATTGGTGGGAAATTCATAAACTTTTCGACGACTTGTTCCCACGAGGTTATCTCCCCCAGTTCGAGAGAATATGCCCATTTTCTTGCTTGATCGCATAAGGAAAATGGCAACAGAGTGAGTCGAACTTCCTCGAGGGAGATATTCGAAAACACAAAAGTGTTGCAGATTTCTATAAAGCTCTGGAGGTAGGCGTGCAGGTCTTCGCCATGCCTCCCTCCGAACTGCCCAGCAGCCTGGATCATCTGTAACATTACTGACTTCATTTCAAACCTCGATCCATCTAACGCTGGTCTCATAATTCCTGGAGAGAAATCATAGAGGTTGGGTGACATATAGTCTCGAATGGGTCTATTACAGTCATTCACCAGAAGGATGGGTTTGGCCATTATATTGTTTGCGTTTGCGACCCTTGCTTCCGGTTGTTCCGCAATTCTTGGTGTTCTCTCTTATTGTTGGTAGTTGTCTCTTAGTCTGTGTCGAAATATGCTCTCAATCTACAGGTCTTAATTCACTAGAGATTGAGAGTCTACAAAGAAATCAAAAAAATTACCGTTAGCACACTATTTTGCCGAAGTCCCCGGCAATGGCGCCAAAAAATTGATGCGTTATTTTATGATGTGAAATTGTGGATGAAATGTGATGATGAAAATGCGTTGAGCACTCAAGTTTTCTCAGTGGAATCTAAGTGTAAACCCCACTGAGTTTCCTGGTAAGTCCAGGGTCGAACTCAAGGACTTGGGAAAATAGGTTGCGGTGGTAATTTTTAGGAAAACCTTGCGGTAACCGGTAACTCAAATAGTTGTTGGTTTTGTTTGTTGCGGTAATGAAAATAAACAAATTTGGTAGAGTTCGAAAAGAGTTGATAAAACGGAAGATGTGATGAGTTGCAGTGAACAGGTTGAGAAAAGTTTCGGCTAACACTTCCTAGGATGCGTTCATGTTATGCGATCATGCAACATGCATACAACAGTAAACCACCTCTCGGTGAAAATGCCACGACTTTTAAGGCTAGAATGCATCCGATATATGCAATAAGTCTATAGAACCTACACATAAGCCTCTATTCTTATTTATGCGATGACAAAATGACACACACACACAAATAAGGTGATCACATAATATCATTCCTATCTTTGGGATGCATGCGATGCAGGTTGGCAAACAGAGTTTATCTCTAAGTCCCTATCTCTTGTTTATGCAGTTCTAATCTTGTTCTCTCGAGTCTAGATTCTAACCTAGCTCTCTCAAGTCTTAGGTTCTTTATTTAGACTCTCTCTCGAGTAGCTCTAAAGGGATGTTTGGCATAGCATAACACAAGATAATCACAAGCAATGAACATCCAAGGTCATGTTAGCTTAGTTCTTTTCAACCCATTCGACAAGTTTAGCTACTCATGCGTGCTAAGAGTGTGAACAGATGTTGAATAAGAACTTTATGCGCTCAAGTTTCTTTGCGATAAAGATAATGCGATACTACGTTCTAATGTATGCGTTGATGATGATATGCTTCATAGTATGTGTTCGTGTAGTGCGTGTCACAAGTTTTCTTACGCTAGAACCAAGTATAATTCCAACGCAAGTTTCTCAGATTGACCTGAGGTCGAACACGGGGATTGTTATATTTAAATGCGATACTAATGTGGTAAATGCGACCGATTAAAATAAAGAATAATGAATTGGTTGTACAGAAAAGTAAAATTGCGGTAAAAGTAAAATTGCAGTAAAAGGAAATTACGAAGAAAAATAAATTGCAATGATAAAATAAATGACTAAACTATTAATGGTATAGGGTGAGGACTGGCTGTGAAGTTATGCAAAAGAATCTAATGAATGCGGTGGCAAGTCTTATGAATAAGTTAGAAAGAGAATGGATTGAAGGAAAGGACATCACAAGTTTGTCAATCTGTTCTGCTTTCCCTTGGCTTACACCTTTCAGTGATCAGTCGCGTTCCCATATATCTATGGTGAAATAGAAATGAACGTGATGAACGTAAGGTTGTTTCCATCTTTGGAAATACTTCTCACTTTAGTTAATGCATTCTTCCAACCTTCTTTTGATAGGCGGAATAACATCTTCACTTCTGCTCTCACAGGTGAAGATGCCGTCGAGCATGCTTTAGCTAAACTCAGCCGATTTCCTTAACAAGGATTAAATCACTCACTTAATCCTTCCCCTTTACCTAGGGGATTAGTGACACGTGATGAAGAAAATGGATGATGAATGTGTGGAAGAGAACAGAGAGATGATAATGATTACGATAATGATATTAAAATCTACGGATCATCATTTATTACAATGGTGAATGAAAGATTAAAGATAGATGAACATAGTAGATGAATTGGGAAATAAGAACAAATATGGAAAAAGTGTCAATGTCTTGATACAGATCCCGATCGAAGATGTTGTGCTTGCCAGCGTGTGGATGAAATGGAGTGGAAAGCTTCCCTCTTAGGCTTGCTTTCCAGGTAGAAGTGACCTCTTACACAGAGCTTCTTCTTCAGGGATGGAAATAATTTCGTGCTCGGAGACTTACCTTTCAGTCTTGTCCCGTCGTTCTCCCGGATTTTCTTTGGATTGTCTCTTCAGACCAGCCTCTTTAACATTGAATTTTGAGGAAGCTATTTATAGACCTTGGCTCCTTTTGTATTAGTGGTCCCACTTTGAAAATTTGATAATTCCTGCCATAGCATAATGGAAATGTCCACTCTACTCCACGATCAATTTGTCATAATCGTACAACAGAAAAGCTGTACACTTGTCAGAAGTCCATGTGAATGCATTGCTCTTCACATCTTCGATCGATCGCCGCATCCAGTGTAATTGTTTAATCTCTTATCGATTGCTGCATGCGGCGGAAATGCGTTGATCGCTTGAATCCATGATCGATCATCGCATGCGCTACAATTGTGTTGATCTTTTTCGTTCTTGATCAATTTTCGCATGCTGTTTGGATGCATTATTCATTTTTGTCCTCGAGCGGTTATCGCATGCGATGACCTATTTCCTGCAAAACAAAGACTTAGACATTCCATTTCGCCATCGCAATGGGGTTAGCGGGTGTGTTCACAACACTTTACAATTTTCGTATTTCTAAGCCAATTTCTATACGGTCGACGTAACTTTTCTTTCCTTTTACCGCATAAATAACTTGTATTTCTACAAGTTATCACACCCCCAAATTTAGATATATGCTTGTCCTCAAGCATATCCTCAACTAAGGCAATTCAGCTCAACTCCTATCCTAACTTTGCGTCGATCGGCTACTCCGGATGCTCCATCACTACATAATTTCTCAACACCGCAAGTTCCTTCTATCCTCTAATATTTCTTCACATGCTCTACTTTATTCTTATCTAAAACAAACCTCTGCCCAAAATTCCCTTCTAGTTTTGAGAAGAATGTTTTATCTCTTCTTGCGTAAACAACAAAGTGCGTCTTTATGCGGTGGCTTGGTTTGCGTCATCGTATAAAGAATGTTGATCATGGTTACATCCTTCGTTTTGGCTTGCTCCCACGGGTGTCATGCAAGCATCCAACTTCGGTTATGTATCAATCTCAACTTCAACTCTTGATCCTCAGCCAAGTTTTACTTTTGCCGGTCAGAGGAGTTGTCTCTTTTATCCTTATTTTCTCTCTTTTTTTTTTATTCCGTCGATCCTGGAAACCTACCTTCGTTTTGGCTTGCTCCCATGGGTGTCATGCGAACATCCAACTATGATCAGGTTCCTTTCACGACTTAACTTTTATCAGGTTGGTATTTTCCTTTGCACTGACAGCGGAGTTTTATTATTATTATTATTTTTTTATGATGATGAACGCATTTTCCTAATATTATCACATTCGCTTGATCGCATCTACTCAAAACTTCCCTACCCCCAAATTTGGAGATGCGCAAGGTCCTCATTGCGTTGTTTTGGACAGAAAAGACAAAACACTTAGTCAAAATTTTGAAAAGAAGGTTTGGGCAGAGTCTTAAAATAGAGAAGGTAAAGTAGAACTATTGCGAAGAATTGTCTAAGTGTTAGGCAGAAAATGCAATGTATAAAGAAATTTTGCTAAGGGTATGCATACTACTCATCATGGCAGCATAAATAAACAACACAAAAGAAAAGACAAGAATTACTGCAATAAATTGACAAAGGATGATAAAAGTAAAGAGGCCAATACATATGGAAAGAATAATTACTCAGTTGTATAAAATTTGTCTAAGTACACAAAGAATTATAAGCATCACAACACAAAATTGGAAGTATGTACAAAAGAATACAAGGTATAGCTTTCTAAAAAAATTGAATGGCTGCAAAGAAAAATTGCAAAATTGTGGAGAAGGTGGTATACCCCTAAATTTAGAGTTGTAACGGGGGCTCTTGATGAGGAGGATGTTGTGGAGGAGCTTGTTGAGGCTCTTCTTGAAATTGCAGAGGTTGCTGTAGATGTGGAGGCACCATGGAACCATGTAGTTATGCCATTATGAAATTGAAGTACTCATGGTTGCACTCTGCCATCTGTCTTTGGTTCAGGCGAATGGTAAAGATATTGCGTTGAATATTGACCATCGCCTGTTACACCATTGCGTTACTGTTGCACAACTCTGCATTACTCTCATGCAACTCCGTTATTGCTTGGCGGAAGAAGGTAAGCTAATGAGATAAGAAGGCCCACATATCAGCTAAGTCAGCAGCAAGGGATGCGGTTGTGGGTTGCGCTGTCGATGTTTCACCAGCATCGATTTGAGGTTGAGCGGAAGGGCCTACTCCCAAACCATGTGGGTCATCAACATATGGTGATGGGGGTGAAAATGAGGTGGAGATGGATGGTGGGGGGACGCTGCTGGAGATGCGGGGTTGGAATCAGGAGAAAGGAGGAGGTTTATGAAGTGTTTGTGAAGAGGGGAAAGGGGTTCGATTGGAGGGTTTGGTGGGCGAATGATTAAAGGAAAAGGGTCCAAGGGTAATTGGGTTTGTTTCTGCGGTGATCGTTCTTGGACTATTTCCTTTCCTTTATCATTGTGGCGCTGCTTCTTTGGTTTGGGTGGTTGTGGTGCATTTCGATCAATGAGGGACCTTTTTGTTGGAAGCTCGAGGCAATGCGGTGAATCCTTGAGAAGCATTCTCAGGATCTTCGTGTGGATGATGCCGTAAACTTTAGGCATGGGCTCTTTGTCAATGCCTATGCCCACAGAGAGGCACACACTCAAAATCATCCATAGGAAAAAGTATTGACCTCTCACACGGCCAACAAAACCTCAAATCTGCTTCACAATGACCTGGCCTACATTGATCGAAATGCTGCGCGCTATGCAGTATGCGGCCATGACTCGATCCCTTGAAATTGTTATGTTATGTGTTGTTGGGATGAGTCGCCGTTTCACCAAATAAACCCAATGTCGCGCTTCTAGCAGCAGCTTGTTGGAGGCGAGGGTTTTTTTTGCTTGTTAATGACATCGACCACTTGGTGCCTGATTACATTAATACCTTTAGCCCATCCTCCATATGCTCTTATTCAGGATCATCAATCAACTTGTTACCCAGTGCTTCTGGGATGTTCTTCAACTTATAGAGTTCATTGATGTCTCTTACGCTAAACGACACTACCCTCCCTTCGATGTCAAGGAGCTGGCCGTGATAAAAGGCCCTCACTACCGTAGGAATAATGATGGATGGACATTGGCAGAAAGTTTCCCACCCATGTTCCAACACAGCACTAGTTATTAGATCAGGTACTGGCGTCGATGCAGGGAAGAAGCCCATTTCCATCATCAGATCATTATTTTCTTTCTTTGTTGCTGGGCGCTTCCTAGTCGACACAAGCTCGCTACTCTCTGCTTTTGCCTTTCCCTTTTCTTGAGCAGATGTAAGGCAGGATTTTTGTTTTTGTTTGCATTCCCTTACCTTGCGTTGCTCTTCTTTTTCCCTTTTCCATTCCTCCACTTCTTTTCTCTTATTCTATCTGATGGACTACACATTCGCTTTGCGGCATCTTTCCTTCTCCTTCTTCTTCTTCTTTTCTGCTTCTTCTTCTTCTTCTCTCATTTCTCTTTCAAATTTCTCCAAGGCAAGCAAAATGCGTTGCTCATCCTCAAGCCTTCTTCTTTCTTCTTCTATCGCTCTTTTGTTGTCACAGCGAACGTCCTCATCATGAAGTTTTCTGGCCAGATCGCCTGATCCGATGATTTATCGCACACATGATAACTTTTCTTTCTTGTCCTCTACTTCTCTTTTCCTTTTCTCCTCCTCCTCTGCTATGCGTTGAAAGAATAATAAGTCACTTGTGGACCCTTGCGGTGCATTCTCCTTCCAACGCCGCATAAAAGAGGTGATGTCAGGGTCTTCTATGTCTTTAGATGCAACCAATCTGTTATGCAGTGATGAAACTTGTGGTTGCGCTGATGCTCTAACTTGCATTGACATCCCCTCTTCCACCCTTGTAGTGGTTGATTCTTCGTCAAAATCTAGGCTTTTCGCCCTCTTCCTTTTCTCCTCTTTCTTCAGGCGCTTCTCTTCTCGCCTGCGTTGTTTCTTTTCACTCTTTTTCTTTTCTTTCTTCTTCTTTTTCAACCGGGCAACTTCATCACCTTCTGCCCGTTTTTCTTTACTTTTTATCTTCTTCTTCTCTTCAGCTGTCCCCGGCTGCTTCTTCGCCCCTACGACCTCCAAAACGACCCTGATGGGTCCCTCATTGAAGTCTGTTGGAACAGTCTCCTTAGGATCCGCAACGGCCAGGGCCATTCTCCACGAAGCTTCCGCCAACTCTTCCTTTGAAGGCAGGGGCTGGTTCACAACTCCAGCTTTCGGTAACACCCCCCCTCTTTCCAGATTGCTCAAAATGCTCCCAAATACCTCCTTGTCGTCCCTTCGCTTTAGTTCGCTTTCAGTCAAAGGTACTGGGAGTGTCACCTTAGGTCTGGTGGCAGGGGCACTCTCCGTGCTCGGCCCCTCTCGGTTGGTGGGTGGTTTGGCTACAGAGGTCTTTTGTAGGGGTTTTCCGGTGATTCTTAGGGAAGGCTTAGGCTGGGCGGCGAGACGATGGCTAGCAGCAAGGAAAGTCGCCTCCCATGCGATGACAGGGGCTTAGGAAGGGGACGATGGTAGGGAAGATGACTGGGAAGATTGTCCGACCATTTTTATGGTTGAGGTGAAAGAAATTGGAAAAATTTTGGTCTTAGGAAGAAAATCGGAAGGGTATGGTATGCAGAGAAAATTCTTTAGGGTTTTTCTTTCGCTAGAGATGTAAATGAGCTCCTCGATTGAAGAAGGTGAGATTTATAGGTTGGGCCTTGATGGGCCCAATGCAATCTCTGCGAGGTAGGCTTCGGCATTCCAAAAAGCCTGCCGCCGCGCCCCTCCCATTGTGATTTAGCAGGAAGAACGTCCTTTCGTCTACTAAGTCATAATTGCCTCAAAAGCTGAAGCGATTCGACTACTCTCTCCGCGAAGATTTTATCATTTTTTTATTTCCTTTAATCGGACGGGCGCAATGTTAAATGTTTAACACAATGCATCCGTTACCGCAAATGCATATTTGTGGAGGATGGGCACAACATATGCATTAGCACAACACACCCCTCATCGCAACGCATTTTTGGAGAACGGGCGCACGGTATTTCTACCAGCGCAACACTACCATCGACATAGTGCATTTTTTGCTGAGGACGGGCGTAGTGTACATATGCGCGCAACTCATCCGTCAACACAATGCATTTGTGGAAGACGGGCGCAAAATGTATCTATTAAAGCCAGATACACCCATCATCGCAATGCATACCGAATGTTTTTTTTTTTTTTTTGGTATCACCAACATTGCAATGCTTATCCAAATTGATAAGACGTTACAGTGTTCATTTTTCTTTTTAACATTCATTCACAGAATTTAGAATCAACGCAAACTAACACATGAATGTAAATGTATTCAACAAAGCATGAAACTAAATTAATGTAAGCAATCAACTAATTTTAATAATGCAATAACAAAGCAATAAACTATTTTACGAAAGTAGTAAGAAAGCAGTAAAGAAAGTGATAAAGAAAGCAGTAAAGATAGTGTTAGGGATGCTGATTGAAAAAGGGTTCTTCAAGGTTACCGCAATCCGCATCCCCCCAGGCGGTCAGACTTGCCTGCACAATGTCACTACTGACATTGTTCCTTCCCATAAGATCCAGGGGCTTCTGAATTACTAGGCAGTGTTTCTGGTGTTCTATTTCGAAGCTTGGCTTCCAGTTGCCCTACCTGGACCTCCAAATTCCTTATGGAAGATTCTTGCGATTGCATAACCGCATCATTTTTCTCTATATATTGCTTCAGCAGAGATTCCAAGGACGATGAATTTGTAGAGGTGTTGGATGAGGAAGGTTGGTTTTGCGATTGCCTCTGTTGGTGGTGACTCTATTTCAGACTTTGATGAAAAGCCAGAGGGTTTCCTTGATTCCCGGAATTGTTCTGCGAATTCCTCTAGCCTCCCTGGTCATTGTTACCTCCCCAACTAAAGTTGGGATGATTCTTCCAACCCGGGTTATATATGTTGCTGTATAGGTTATTCTGAATGGAGTACATTGCTTGTGTGTTCGATGGGTACATTTCTGCTGAATGACCCCCTCCGCATTATGCACAGCTGATCGCTGCCACTTGTGCCAGCGCATTGGCTTGCACTACACCCTGAGAGAAGGTTCCTTGATTAATTTCCATCATCTAGAGGAGAGAGGTCACGACAGCCATTTGTGCGGCTAATGTTGTCATTGTATCAGCTAGAACAATGGTATTTTCTGCTTTTCTTCTCTCTGGGTTTCTTCCCCCGTACCCATTGTCTACCCAGTCATCTGTGTTTCACAAAATGCGATCCAAGATGACCTTGGCTTCAGTGTATGTTTTGTCCATAAATCCTCCTACTGCAGAGGCATCAGTGACAGCTTGCGTTGATCTGTCCAGGCCATTGTAAAAGTTTTCCATCAGAATGCAATCGGGAATCCTGATGTGTGGACAGTTCTTCACTAATCTTCTGAATCACACCCATACAGTGCTGAGAGTCTCATTTTCCATCTGCTCAAAATTCAACACATCCCTCCAACTTCTTGCGATGATTGCGGGCGGGAAGAATTTCTTCATGAATCGCTCGACCAACTGGTCCCAAGAATTAATTTCATTCGGCTCTAATGAATGAGACCACCTCTTCGCCTCATCCCGAAGTGTATACGGGAAGAGGTATAATCTAATTCCTTCCGAAGTAATGCCAGGAATGGAGAATGTATTGCACATTTCCACGAAGCTAGTCAAATGAGCATGCGGGTCTTCACCTTGCATACCTCCAAATTTTCCTGCATTTTGGATCATTTGAAGCATGACCGGCTTGATCTCAAATCGTGCATTCTCTTCAACCGTGGGTCTTGAAATTTTAGGTGAGAATTTATATAAGTTGGTAGCCGCATAGTTCTTCATTGGGATATTGCGGTCAGCAGCTAGAAATACTAGGTCTTGTGCCGACCGATTAACCCCTTGATTCCTATTGGGCCTATCGTTATTATTCGCCATGTTCCTTTTGTGCCTTATACGGTTCTGGCGCTGTCTCTTATACACATCTAGATGTGTATAAGAGACAGATTGCGGTCAGCAGCTAGAAATACTAGGTCTTGTGCCGACCGATTAACCCCTTGATTCCTATTGGGCCTATCGTTATTATTCGCCATGTTCCTTTTGTGCCTTATACGGTTCTGGCGTGCTCGTGCGCGAAACGTATACTCGATCTCTGGGTCGGCTTCGAATTCTGGTTCAGTCTCAGTACTCATAAACTGTTAGCCTATTCTCCGCGTTAAATAGACAGTATAGCAAAGATCTATCCTGCAAAATACCACAAAAGTATTCAACACAAAAAAAATTGCCAATCCCCAGCAACGGTGCCAAAAACTTGTTAATAAAATTTTTATCTCTTTCTCTATCTAATGCATTGCTTATGAATGATTCAAGTTCTTGTCCCCGGCAACGGCACCAAAAACTTGATAGACGAAATTGTTTTATTTTTATCTATTTATCTTATATCTATCGCCAAAAACTTATAATGATTTAAAATGAATGAACGAATGTTGATGGCTTTATGTGCTTGCGATACTACGTTCTAATATATGCGTTGATGATGATATGCTTTGTAGTATGTGTTCGTGTAGTGTGTGTCACAAGTTTTCTTACACTGGAACCAAGTATAATTCCAACGCAAGTTTCTCAGATTGACCTGAGGTCGAACACAGGGATTGTTATATTTAAATGCGAAACTAATGTGGTAAATGCGACCGGTTAAAATAAAGAATAATGAATTGGTTGTACAGAAAAGTAAAATTGCGGTAAAAGTAAAATTGCAGTAAAAGTAAATTGTGATGAAAAATAAATTGGGATGATAAAATAAATGACTAAACTATTAATGATATAGGGTGAGGACTGGCTGTGAAGTTATGAAAAAGAATCTAATGAATGCGGTGGCAAGTCTTGTGAATGAGTCAGAAAGAGAATGGGTTGAGGGAAAGGACATTGCAAGTTCGTCAATCTTGTTGAGGACGTAACTAATGTTCTGCTTTCCCTTGGCTTACACCTTTCAGTGATCGGCCGCATTCCCATATATCTATGGTGAAACAGAGATGAACGTGATGAACGCAAGGTTGTGTCCATCTTTGGAAATACTTCTCGTTTTAGTTAACGAATTCTTCCAATCTTCTTTTGATAGGCAGAATAACATCTTCACTTCTGCTCTCACAGGTGAAGATGCCGTCGAGCATGCTTTAGCTAAACTCAGTCGATTTCCTTAACAAGGATTAACTCACTTGTTTAATCCTTCCTCTTTACCTAGGGGATTAGTTACACATGTTGAAGAAAATGGATGATGAATGTGTGGAAAAGAATAGAGAGATGATAATGATTACGATAATGATATTAAAATCTATGGATCATCATTTGTTACAATGGTGAATGAAAGATTAAAGATAGATGAACATAGTAGATGAATTGGGAAATAAGAACAAATATGGAAAGAGTGTCAATGTCTTGACACAGATCCCGATCGGAGACGTTGTGCTTGCCGGCGTGTGGATGAAATGGAGTGGAAAGCTTCCCTCTCAGGCTTGCTTTCCAGGTAGAAGTGACCTCTTGCACAGAGCTTCTTCTTCGAGGATGGAAATAATTTTGTGCTCGGAGACTTACCTTTCAGTCTTGTCCCGCCGTTCTCCTGGATTTTCTCTGGATTGTCTCTTCAGTCCAACCTCTTTAACATTGAATTTTGAGGAAGCTATTTATAGACCTTGGCTTCTTTTGTATTAGTGGTCCCACTTTGAAAATCTGATAATTCCTGCCATGGCATAATGGAAATGTCTGCTCTGCTCCATGAACTATTTGTCAGAATCGTACAATAGAAAAGTTGTACAATTGTCAGAAGTCCATGCAAATGCATTGCTCTTCACATCTTTGATCGATCGTCGCATGCGGTGTAATTGTTTAATCTCATATCGATTGCCGCATGCGGTGGAAATGCGTTGATCACTTGAATCCATGATCGATCGTCGCATACGCTGCAATTGCGTTGATCTTTTTTGTTCTTGATTGATTTTCGCATGCTGTGTGGATGTGTTATTCATTTTTGTCCTCGAGCAGTTATCGCATGCGATGACCTATTTCCTGCAAAACAAAGACTTGGACATTCCATTTCGCCATCGCAATGGGGTTAGCGGTGTGTTCACGACACTTTACAATTTTCATATTTCTAATCTTGCTCTCTCGAGTCCAGATTCTAACCTAGCTCTCTTGATTCATTAGGTTATTTCTTTAGACTCTCTCAAGTAGCTTTAAAGGGTATTTGGCACAGCATAAAACAAGACAATCGCAAGAAATGTACTTCCTAGGTCATGTTAGCATAGTTCTTCTCAACCCATTCGACTAGTTTAACTACTCATGCGTATTAGGAGAGTGAACAGATGTAGAATAAGAACTTCCATTGTATAAATATAGAGATGAAGTACAAAATAACAATGCAAGTATAGAATAAAGGGCCTGGTAGCAATCTCTTTCTGCCCAGGCTTTTACATCGTTTTTCTACTCGTGTTCAAAAGATAATCTCACTCTCGTGAGAGTCAGCCCGTTCTCTGCTTCTACGCCTCAAGGTTCTCTCTCAAGTTGCTCTGAGTGATTTCCGACGTCTTTACTCTTCTCTTGCTCCGCCTTTAAACAAAAAGAAAACTATGAACAAAGACGAGTTGAGCTCTTAAAGTTGTAAACTGGTGAACTGGTGAACTCGTTAACCCCTTTTCTGAAGGATGCCCTTGGTAATTATAGAACATCCAGGGTGAAAGGCGGCTTCTCTCTCATGATTGTACAGATGCCTGACTGATGCGCCGAATATTTTTCACCGAAAAGCTGAATGTACTTGTGATTGTTATCGGCTGTAAACTTAATTCGGATTCGACTGTCATCAGCTTTCTGTCCCATCGCGATTAATTAGCCTTTCACCCAGATGCACCCACCAAGTTGCTCTAACCAGGTTGCGGCAATTCTTCTTGAGCAAATGTTTGCGAGCACAATCATCGCAAAGCCTTGCAGTGAAGTTGCGCTCGACCGATGATTTCCTATGATCACAATTTTCGTCTTGCATCATCTCATATTCTGCACAAAAATACAAAAAACAACTGTTCTAATGCGATGAACGCATGCGATCGCAATATTATGAATCTGATGCTTTTTGGACACAATTTAACATGTTTTATCAATGCAAGCCAACATTGTTTAAGAACTTAGCACTATGATAATGTGCATTTTTGCCCGTTATCACTAGCATAACTTGGGATCTTCATTCTATGCGATCATCTTGTATTATGTATGCGTCATTCGTCCATTAGAGATACTCAAGAGGCTAGTCTAAGGATAGAATCTAGGCTTGGGAGATTAGAACCGCATAATCAAGAGATAGAAGCTTAGGAATAAGCTTTGTTTGCTATTAATGCATCGTATGCACCCTAAAGATAGGATATGATTGTATGCGGTCGCCTTGTCCTTGTATGCATCGTCATCGCATAGGCAAGAAGTAGAGACTTAGGAATAAGTTCTATAGACATTATCGCATTCATTGCATGCATCCTAAAATTAGGTGCTATCGCATTTGCATTGGAAAATGATTTGTTGTCGCATGAGTGTAGCATGATCGCATAGCTTGAACGCATTCTCGAGAAATGCTAGCTAAAGACCTTCTCAACCTGTTCCTTCACATACTCAGTGTATCTATCGCATAATTACTCTTTTCTCAAATTCTCCTCATACTTTTTATACCTTAAACAACAAACCAACCAAACCCTTGATTTATTTGTTACAGCAAAGTGATCTAAAATTACCATCACATATTGTTTTCCTTAGTCCCTGTGTTTGACCCTGGGCTTACCAGGCAACTCAGTAGGATTTATACTTGGGTCTTATTGAGAAAACTTGCTTGCACAACACATATTCCACCATTATTTCATCGGATAAAATAATGCATCACGCACATGCTAGGGCATCTTCGTCTCAGCGTTCGCAATGTTGCAACGCTGACGCTACCTTGCACCTTAGTATTCTTCCTTCAAGCATCCACGCTTGGGCTGGGAAAATCACGAGCGTTGTGATGCTGGGGTAGGAGCATTTTTTGGTCTTTTTAACTCCTTTGAAGCCTAGATGCTCAAATCAACTCCAATTTGCTCCAAATCAACCCTGTAAATTGCCAATTCTACCTCTTGATTGCTCGGTACCTATAAAATAACACAAATAAACACATAAAATCCAATAATAAGCTCAAACTAAGGCAGGAATAATAACTCTTTTTTAGAGCTATCAAACACTTATTTAATTAATTATCCCAATTAAATAACACTTATTTAATTTTAAGTTGCATAATAATTAAATAACCAATTCTACATTATACCCACCTTAATGTATATATTTAATTATCATATACATTGCATGTATATGCGCAATACCTCTCTATTAATTCATTTTTCATGAATCTAATTCACTTGAATTATTTAATTTGAAACTTATTCGAATATTACTTTCCAATTTAATTATAGATCATATCCATAATTAATTATATATTAATCACAGTAATATATAGTTTCCTCAAATTAATTTGAACAATTCAAATTATCTATTTTAAGTATCCTCTAGTAAGCTAATGAGGGGACCTGGTGGACTTGTAGATCAAAAGCTCCAACAATACGAGATTAATTGGCTAAACTCATTAACCAAATTAATCAATATTCGTTAACTGTGGGTACACTCCACTAAAGACCTATAGTTGCACTCTTCTTACTACAGATATATTTCTGTGTCCACGGATATAGACCAATACCACCATGTTAATCTTTCACGAGTGTTCGTAGCACCAACTGGGTCAAATTATTGTTTTACCCTTGGGTTACCTCCGAGTCCTTAAGTACCAATGTTTCTCTAATGAGCAACCTATTTATTGTCCAACCAATAAACAGAAACTCCACTAGGGCCAATGAGAGGGTAGGACCCTTGTTTAAGTTCTGAAGACACCACTTAAGGAAACATTCATCTACTTACCCTTAAGGCAGGAAAGAATGAATTCCATCTTGTAAAATTATATTTCCAACTCCCCACTCGGTCTTGTCCCTAAGATGGTAGGTATATTGGGTCAGCGATTTGGCCACCCTCACTCATACAATTCAAAGGACAATCCCTTGTGAATAGGAGTTCATAATATACTTAGGATTAAGACTAAGTGTAAGTCATCTAATTGAAATAGAAACCTAACTAGTTAACGGTGTTACATCTAGTGGTTACTATTTCGCAGTCCAGTAAGCAAACTCATTGCATAGGATACCTCAATCTACACGAACGTGTTGGATCATTGCGTATGTATGAAATGAAAAGTAGGTCGTATCCATAGTGTTACCAAAATAAGGTACCCAACCTTATCCCTATATTATAGACCTTTTAGGCTATATCTTGAACATTGATCCCTATATGTCTCCACATACAATTCAAGACTCATAAAGCAGCCTTGGATGTTAGTTTATTGGATTTAGGTTTATGAAGACAAAATAAACTAACAACAGAAACAATAACCTTTATTGAATTAACATCAATAACTCTTTATTGATGATGGTCAATTAATAATATTTACTATCCACGAGTTTTAGGGCATAAAACCCAACACTTACTACGAGACTTATGCTCCCTTATGTGATTCTCTTCTAAAAATGTAACATTTATCGACACAAATACATTATTATCCTTAGGATCATAGAATTAACCACCTCTCGTTCCTTTAGGGTAACCTACAAATAGATACAAATTTGAACATAGTTCTAATTTCTTAAGATTTTCCTTGAGCACATATGCTGGGCAACCCCAGATCCTAAAATGGCGTAAACTACCATTACGATCATTTCACAATTCCAAAGGTGTTCCGGTAACATTTTTGGACGGAACACAGTTCAACATGTAAGTTGTAGCCTGTACTACATAACCTCAAAAGAGTCAGGTAAGAAAACATAACTCATCATAGACCAAACCATGTCCAACAGGGTTCAATTTCTCCTTTCCGATACACCATTCTACTAAAGTGTACCAAATGTGAAGAGTTGGGATACAATTCCATGTTCTATCAAATAGTCTTAGAATTTTAGATCCAAATACTCTCCACCTCGATTAGATCGAAATGTTTTAACTATTTTATTTAATGCATTTTTAACCTTAGTCTTGTACTCCACAAAGGTCTGAATGTACAAGTTCCAAGGGTTCTTTGGCTCTATGACCTTTTCCAATAAAAGATCTTTTAGTCATTTTGCCTTCAACGCATGACTCACATACAAGTAAAGAATTTTCTTCTAACTCACTTAGAAGTCCATTCTTGACCAATCTCTCAATCCTATTTAGATTTATGTATCCTAATCTTAGTTGTCAAAGATTAGTAGTTTTTTTAGGAGAAATTTTCTGTATTTTATTTTGAGTTATCACAGTTTTAAGTAGTTTAGTATTAAGGACAACTTTAGTTGCTAATGATCTAAGCACATAAATATTATCTTCCAGCTTAACATAACAAAGATTGATACCATTTTTGTAAATGAACACTTTATTTATAGAAAAATATACAGAATAATTTTGGTCAATTAAACACTTTACAAAAATTAAGTTTCTCTTTAAATTAGGAACTACATATATTTTGTCCAACAAAATATAACTACTCTCTAAAGTAAGTTGGAGTCCTCCCACTTGAAGGAACTCTTATCAAAGAGTACCTCTGAGCGGAAGCAAGATCGTTCCAAACTCATTGTGACAGAATTAATGCATTCACAATCAAACAGAATAGATATGCATTTAATAACTAATTATAGGCATGCTTTGAAACTTAAACAACAAGAGAACGAAAATGTACTAGTTGAAGAACCCTTATTCACAGAAAATCTCATTCTTTCCAAGGCCTGCTCCCTTCGCTCTCGTTGAGAACGTCCAAGCAAATCGTCCACCAAAACCCGATCGTCTACCCACGAACGAACTTCTCACGAACACAGCAACAGGGAAGACACCACCACTTAGAACCCTCGGTATTTTCAGTGTGAGAATCCAGGAGGTGTGGGCTCTATTGGATTTGGCAGAGGGAAGGAATAAGAGAAGATCGTATACCACAACCAAGCAAGTGGGAGAAGGCTGATGTCTATCGTATAGACAATGCTTGATCATTTAGGAAGAGATACACAATCGTTTAGTAAATAGGTCGCGATCGTATAAATGATTGTTTAGTAAACGCTCGGGCATGCGATCGTTTGGAAAAAGCTAGACGATCGTTTAGCAAATCCTATGCGATCGTTTAGAAGAACGTGTGCTTGTATACGATCGTGTAGAAATGTTGAGCTATCGTGTAGGCTCTCGATTTGCTATGCGATAGGTAGTTGCAAAATGAAAACAATTTGCATTTTATTCTTCAGTTACAAAAACTGAATCAAACCTCCCACTATCACACGGTTACGAAGAAAATGTCTGCCCAATTATCCTATAATTGTCCAAAAATAAAAAATAAATATAATCATATTATATTCATTAACCTATGGTTTAATATCACATCAAATGCAACATATAAACCATAGTCTTTTATCCTCCACTAGATATAAATCATATTTATATCATTTTCCTCCAAATAATGTATTTCATATATAATGTCAATCATATCATATATAATTAACCAGTTCAATCATATCATATATAATCGAACTTCCTCTTGTCAATTTGAACACTTCAAACTGACCCAAAAACTGATTCTCAACTTGAATCCATTGAGCTACCAAGGGACCTTATGGACCTATGGCTTGAAGCTCCAACGATAAGTGAATAGCTGACTAAACTCTTTAGCCACGAGATCCACCATCCGTTAACTGCCAGGCATTCCACTAAAAACCAACAGCTACACTCTTCTCACCATAGATATATTTATGTGTCCATCGGATATAACCAATCAACAGTACGATAACCCTTCACAGATGCTCGTAAGTATAACTTGGCCAATTTACTGTTTTGCGCCTGTAGTTACATTTAACTCCTTAAGTACCATTGATTCCTCTAATGAATAATACAACATAGTCCTACTATGTGTGGACACCTCTCGGGTCATGAGAAGGTGTGTGGTGCCACATTGTTCAAGCCCTGGGATCAGCCCTTAAGTGAGCAATCTATCTACTTACCCCTACTTCGGGGAATGAGTGAATTCCCTCTTATGTAGCTGAGTTTCCAACTCCCAAATAATACGAATGCCCAAAGTGGTACGTTTGAATTGGTGATCTGGCCACTCGCACCCATGCAAATCAAATGATCACCCTCAAAGGCGGGAGTTCCTAACTCACTCAGGATTGAGGTCATGTTACCTATGGTCATCCTAGTGAAGTGAAGTCTCTGTCATGAACGGCGTTATATAACGAGACTATAATACTTCGTGGTCCGGTCTTATACAAACTCCTTTGTATAGGATGCCCCCGCTCTCATGTCCCCACATGAATAATCAGGATCATACCATCTATAACAAGTCACAACACTTGTAACTATTCTACAAAGTGAGCCGCATCCGTAGCGTTATCAGGATAAGGTTTTCTTCCTTTTATCCATATACTACAGACCATTTTGGTTATCCATTAAGATATGATCCACCTGTATGTCTCCACATACATGCTTAAGTTACAAATGACAACCAAGAATCTTAGTTTATTGGTTTGTGATAAAGAAAATAAAACATCCAATGTTCATAGACAAAAGTGAAGAAAATATCATATATTATACATCACAAGCGTTTGTTTAAATCCGTGTTTAACTATAGGACACGACAGTTTAGGGTGTCATCCCCAACACCACTGTCCTAGCTGAGACGACGTGCCCAATTCTTACATGCATTGTCACCTCCCCAGTCTCTAGTTGTCGCTAGGAACTAATTTCCTAAAATGAAGGACAAACATGGTTAGTGACCCATAAATATATTATCCATGATGAATCATCGTTCTCCACTAAACAAGTCTCCAAAATAAGTAAATCATATTTATTTGCTTGGTCTTTTTCTTTTTTGCCAAGTACTTGGGACAATTCCTCTTTCAATGTCCCTCTTGATTGCAATGGAAACATATTCCCTTTGCAGCCTTGGCCTTCTTGCCCTCTGGACAGTAGTTGGTAGGTTAACTTTCCCCTTTCCACCTTTCTTCTTCTTCCACTTTTTGGTGCTGGAAGAGAAAGGCACAGACTTAGTTCCCAATGTCGGAACTCTGTAGGACTTCTTAAAGGACGAGACAACATTTTCCTTTCCCTTCTATTCCTTGACTTTCATCAAAGACTGGCAAGTGTGTAGCTCGTTCAAAAAGGTGGTGAGGTTGTAGTCAATCCTGTTCATAACAGAATTGCTACGGAACTACAAGAAACTTCCAGGTAAGGTTTCAAGGAAGAAACTAACCTGATTGGACTCATCGATGATAAACTCATTCATCTCTATCAAATTAAAGTAGAACATCATGTTAAGAACGTGTTCCCGAACAGATACCCCTTCTTGCATACGGGCATTAAAGATGTATTTAAGAGTGTCATGTTTGAGTTGAGTGGACGGTTGTCCAAACATTCCCCCAAGGACTCCATGATCTCACGGGCAATGAGCATAGGCTCATGCTTCTTGGCCAAGACTTCAGAAAGGCTTACCAAGATATACGCTTAGACCTTTTCATTTACCCGTACCCAACGCTCGTAAGCCTCCCGAACGTTTTGAATGGCGTTTGGAGCTGGGACTGGAGGATATTCCTCCACCAGGACAAATTTCAGGTCATCGATGATTAGAACTATGTTAATCATGTTTTTCCAAGTGATGTAATTTTCATCTATTAACTTATCAGCGAAGAGCATGTTTAATGTAGCGGAAGTCATTTTGTAAATTTGTTGAAACATACAATTTATTTATATTTGTATTCATGCATTGCCCAATTAGAAAAATCAATAAATTTTAGCAAAATAATTTCATGCACCCTATGTGACATCTATTTTGCAATGATGTTTCAGTGAGGCAGGGTAAAAGCCAACGTAGGGTGATCAAGTACCCTTTCACGGAAATGAGACCATCTTAACCAATATACAGAACAGATCCTTGTTCCTATAAATATCAGTCACCATTATTTGGTCCAAAAACTATTAACTAGCTTAACATTTTCTTGTAAGTGTAACCCCCTTATTTTAGATTATAGAGTTCCACCCCAATGAGCCAACTGTAGGGAAAAACTGATTGGGGGAAAAAACTAAAGAAATCCTATCCATTTCTGATGTTTGAGTAAATAGTCATGCAAATACCATTCGTAGGGAGACACAAGCAAAGGTGCCTCTGTTGGGATTGGTGTCTTAATTCTCTCGGAGTCTCATTGTTTTGTAAAGATACACATTGTTCAATGAATAAAATAAGTGTTATTTAATTCTGGCATTTACTCATATCCAATAAACAAAGCTCCTTGGTTATCTTATGTGAACTTAAGCATGTATATGTGATATACAAGTGGATCATATCTTAAGTGATAACCTAAATCGATCTGTAGTATAAGGATTAAGGTGGGATACCTGATCTTAGTGACACTTCAGATACGACCCGCTTTGTAGAGGTTTGCAAGTGTTGAAAAACTACTATAGATGGTAGATCCTGACCAATCGTGTGGAGATGTGGAGCGAGGGTGTCCTATACAAAGAGTTTGTATAAGACCTGGACCACGAGATGACTAGACTCTATATATAACGTCGTTGATACTAGAGACTTGCATCTCACCTAAACGACCATAGGTGACATGACCTCAATCCTGAGTGTTTTGTGAACTTCTGCCTTTGAGGGTAGTCCTATGATTAGTATGGGTGAGAGTGGCCAGATTGCCAACTCAACATGCCTACCTTTCTGGGAACTTGTCTGATCTGGGAGCTGGGAACTCAATCCACAATATGGAATTCACTTCTTTCCCGAAGCAGGGATAAGTAGAGAGATTGCTCCCTTAAGGGCTGATTATAAGGCTTGAAAATAGTGGGCACAGCTTCTCTTTGGAAGAGAAGACTCAGTCATAGTAGGACTATGATTTATGTTCATTAGAGGGATCAGTGGTACTTAAGGAAATAGATGTAACTACAGGGGCATAACGGTTATTGGCCTAGCTGTACTTATGAGCGATCTGTGAAGGGTTGTCGCACTGCTCATTGGTTAAGATGGACACATAATATATCTGTAGTGAGGATAGTTCAGCTGTTGGTCTTTAGTGGAGTGCCTGGCAGTTAACGAATGGTGGATCCCGTGACTAAAGAGTTTAGTCAGTTATTCACGTACTATTGGAGCTTTGGATCTACAAGTCCATGAGGTCCCCTTGGTAGCTTGGATTCTATTGAAGGATCAGTTCTTGGTGTTGATTTGAAATGTTCAAATTGACAAAAGGTATTTTGATTATATATGATATAATCAGTATGATGTATGATATACATCTAGCGGAGGATTGATGTAAATGAGATTTACATTAAGTACCGTGGAATAGAAAAAGAACTATGGTTTATATGTTTCATGAGATGAAATATTAAAACTATAGGTTATAAATATAGTATGATAAGTTGGTTATCATTTATATTTATAATAATATTAATTATTAGATAATTAATATTTTTTCTTTTAAATAACCAAATGTAGTGGGCGGTTATTGGATCATGGTAACCGTGAGTATAAAGGAAAGTGGTTTCCTAATTTTGAAGAATAAGTTTTCACAAAAGTTTGAAAAGAACTTGAGTTTTCTCTCCAGCGAAAAGAAACTCACAGAAGTCGTCAAGTAAATACAGATTTACTAAACGACGACTGGGCTAGGTAAACGATCGTGCAATGTTTACTAAACGATCGCATAGCTTTGCTAGATGGTCGCTAGCCCAAGATAAACGATGATGTAGAATCGACCGAGCTAGACGATAGAGCTAAATGATCACATAGCTTTTGCTAGACGATCAAATAGTTTTATCTAAACATTGGGCATCGACCTATACGATAGGCCTCTGAATTCTCCCACTTTCCCAATCGTGTACACGATCGTTGTTTTCTCCGTTTGTCTGCCTCACACCAAGTCCAAACAGAGACTACCCTCTGGATTCTCACACCGAGAATACCAAGGTCGCCTTGTTGGTGGTGTCAAACTCAACTCGACACCGTCGAGGTTTTCTGGAGGCCGTTCGTGGTGCTGTGGAGGCCGTTCGTGTCGCTGAGGATGAGCGTGGTGTTCGTTCGTGTTGCGGAGGAGTTCGTGACCAAGGAGATTGTTGAGGACGAATGCGAAGTGTTCGTGCTGTGTTTATGCGATGTTGCGGGCGTGTAGATCGAACGCTCTTTGTTGTTATTATTCGATCAGAGTCGCGCAACGGAGCGTGGAGAAGTATCTTCATATGTGCATAGAGTTCTCTTTATGAATTTGTTGTTCATGCTGTAATTTCTTTGTATATTTGTATAACTGCTTGTACGAAGTCGACTGTAAATGATTTGTTGATTCATGATTGTAATTTGGAATAGTCTTGTTCCACTGCTCACGAAAATCATCGCTTCCAATTTTCTTCATTTGATATCAGAGCCAGGTTCTCTGATATTCCAAAATACAAATCTGAATCGAACGGTTTTTACAGTCGCGGTGGGTTTCTGTATTTGTAGTTAACCATTTTCTGCATTTGTGGATAAATGTGATGAATGTTTCGGGTTTAAATTGCCTTTTTGTTAAAGCTTTCATTATTAAAAAGTGTTAATTGTAAGGGCCCCTACATTTTTGGGCGAAATTAACTTTTCAATCGAGTCTATAATTCGAAAAGTTAGAGTTCGTCGAGTCGTTCTTGATGAAGCTTCTGCGCATGGCGATGCAGTTCTCAACGAAGAAGAAGATCAAGCGTTGATCGGATCGTGTAGCCTCTGTCTCTTATACACATCTAGATGTGTATAAGAGACAGATGTTAATTGTAAGGGCCCTTGCATTTTTGGGCGAAATTAACTTTGCAATCGAGTCTATAATTCGAAAAGTTCGAGTTCGTCGAGTCGTTCGTGATGAAGCTTCGGCGCATGGCGATGCAGTTCTCAACGAAGAAGAAGATCAAGCGTTGATCGGATCGTGTAGCCTCAGGTAAATGATCGTAGGGATTTTACTAAGCGATCGTTTAGTTTTTTTGTCTAGACGATCATATAGTATTTTCTAATCGATCGTTTAGCTAATGCTAAGCGATGGGGTAAATTGTTTACCATATCGCATAGCGTTGGTTGCGCGATCATAGAGGCACTGGAGGTAGGCGATCGTAGTGGGAGCATCCGATGCTCGTCGTTTAGTAGAAGGCGTGCGCTAGATGATCATGTAGTTAGCAAGCTTCATCGCTTCGTTACTAACTATGTGATCATACATATGCGATACGGATATGCTAGCTATGCGATCACTTAGGTGATGGTGCTTTGAGGCATCGTAGTCGCTTAAACGATCGCGGAAGGCAGGCATCGTGCGGAGCGCGCTAAGCGATCATGTACTTCAGGCTTCATCGCTTAGTAAAGGTACACGATCGTGTTGTAATGGCTAAACGATCGTTTGGATTTTTTTAGATGATCGTTTAACTCTGGGAGCGTTGGTAAGCGATAGAACGAAGGATTTGTTTTATCGTGTAGATGCTCGCGGGGTGCTTTGTACACGATGGATGGTTGAAGAAGCGATGCTTTACCGAGCAGTTCAAGACCTGGTTCGCCTGTTTGAACCGGAGACTCCTTGTCTTTGTAATAATTAGCTTTCCCTTTTGTGTTTTAAGGTAATTTTACCTGGTTCATCAACGTTTATTGCTTATCATGTGATTTATGGTGCTTATATGTCAAAGTGTTTGTCATATAGTTAAAAATCAACCTTAGGTTGTGCAATTACTCGTGCATCATATATTATAAATGTTATAATATTGCATGAAGAAATTACTTGAAAGCATGCGCTTACATTATGAAATATAAGAGTTATATTTTGCATGCATTGAGCATTATCATGCATCTATTATAAATGTTATAGTCTAAGGGTGAATGGAAGCATGTTTTTTTTGTTTCATTGCGGTTTTGTATAAGTGTTATATAAAAGAAGTAGCAATGAATGGACAATGCATTGAGCATGACTCTTAGGCTGTTTATAAGCGTTATGAATGCCTTGCATGTGTTAGCTTCACGTTGTGGTTGTTTTCGTTTATAAGTGTTATAAAGGAAATTAGACCTAAAATCAATAATTTAGAGTTGCATGCGAACTCAGAGTGAACTCAAGTTTTTTAAAAGGGTTTTAAAATTGGATTGAGATAAACCTAAGTTCAAGTGGTTTTAAAGAGTTTAGTAACCTAGATTAATCTTTTCAAATCGGTTTAGTAGGATTAAATTGGTTGTAATAAAAGATTAAATTTGTTGTAAACCTATCTATAAGGGACCTTTTGTCTAAGGTGGGGTTCTGGCTAGGCTGGGGGTCTTAAATTCGATCGGAAACGTAACACCCTAGCTTGGAACCTACCTGAAAGGTGAATTAGATAGATTTTCAACAAGCATGTGACAATTTGGTCAAAGCTCGTTAAAAAGTTAACTGGATGAATGATCACGTGGTTCATACCCAAGGTAAAAGTTACTCTTGGAAAACCTAAAGTCACTTAGTTAAAATCCTTAGCCGTCGTTTTTCCTAAGTACACTAAACCTAGTATAAAATAATAGTTTGAGGAGGAGGCGTATCAGATATGTCTATGCATCTCCATTCACGTTCTCTTCCCTATAATGTTTCACACGAGTGAGATTCCATGTCTTGGCCTCGAGATACCCCAAGGAGCCATCCCCCTTTCCGGATGGTGTTGCATGATTAAATATCAAGGTAGAAGAGAGAGTAAAATTTATAGTAAGTGGGTGAAGGGTGTGTGCCAACACGTTCTATGGTCTCTGTCATTGGTTCACACTGTGAGATCATTCTGTATGCCCTCGTGTCGCCTTCAATCCGGCCTCTTTCGGATGGGTTTTGTGCAGTTAGTCAATATCAAGGTGAACTCCAGAAATGGATAGGGTCGCTTTAGGTTTTGCGCCAATCAGATTTTTCCCTTCAGATTGGCCTTTTGGGACGGACCTCTAGGGCTTAAAATGGCGGGTCACACTTACGGGAGATTGTTAATTAAGTTAATGATCTCTTGGCCAAATCAATGATGGCTAGTCGTTATAGGAATAAGAGTTGTTCTCGTATTAATGACTGGTTGAGATCTTCTCCATTTAAAGGAGGGATAACTGACCTCCCTTCGGCGGCTTTTGTCCTAAACCTTTGAAGTGTCATTGTGACATTAAATGTCAAACGAGGTTCATGTTAGTTTTTCTAAACCTTATTGAATGTTTTTTTGTTTTACAACGGGTATTTGCTTAAAACCTAACATAGGTCAATATTTTTTCTTTTCAGCAACTCGTTATATTTCTGTTTAAAGTTTTTCAAAATGATCGATTTATTATAGTGGAAAGAATCGTGTGAAATGAATTTCGTGGCAAACGACCTCCATCCTACTACTCTCCAAAAGAGGAGACAAGACAGTATGATTTATTGGTCTTGAAGACATGTTTGGTAGAGAATGATGATTCTGTCTGAATCCTTGATTCAGGTGCTACCAATCATGTCAGTTCCTCTTACCAAGGATTTAGTTCCTGGCAAATGTTGCCACAGGGAGAGATGACTCTTCGAGTCGGTAATGGTGAGTTGTTTCAGCTGTTGCTGTAGGTACGCAGAAGTTATTTGTTGACAAGAAACATTATCTGTTACTGGATAATGTTTTTGTAGTTCCTCATATTAAGAGGAACTTAATCTTGGTTTCTTGTCTCATTGAGCAAGGCTATATCGTCTCATTTTTTTAGAATAAAGTGTTTATTTTCAAGAATGGAATGGAGATTGATTCTGGTTCAATGGAAAATAACTTATATGTACTAATGTCGTTAGTCATAAAAGTCTTGTTTAACACTAAAATGTTCAGTACGACAACAACAGCTAAAAGACAAAAGGTTTCTCCAAAGGAAAATGCCCATCTTTGTCATCTAAGGTTAGGTCACATCAACCTCAATAGGATTGAGAAGTTGGTGAAAAGTGGACTTCTAAAGAGTTTAGAAGAAAACTCCTTGTTGGTATGTGAATCATGCCTTAAAGGCAAGAGGACCAAACGACCTTTTATTGGAAAAGGTTACAGAGCCAAGGAAGCCTTGGAGCTTGTACATTCAGACCTCTGTGGTCTGATGAATGTTAGAGCTCGAGGTGGGTATGAATATTTCATCTCTTTCATAGATGATTATTCAAGGTTTGGGTATCTCTTCCTAATGCAACGTAAGTCTGAGGCCCTTGACAAGTTCAAGGAGTATAAGGCTGAAGTTGAAAACTTGTTAAGTAAGAAGATAAAAACACTATGATCTAATCGTGGTGGAGAGTATATGGACCTCCAATTCCAGAACTATATGATAGAACATGGGATTGCATCCCAACTCTCGGCCCTAGGTACACCTCAGCAGAATGGTGTATCAGAAAGGAGAAACAAGACCTTGTTGAACATGGTTCGATCTATGATGAGTTATGCTCATCTTCTAGACTCGTTTTGGGGTTATGCAGTGCAGACTGCATGTTATATCTTGAACAACATTTCCTCAAAAAGCGTTTCTGAAACACCAATTGAGTTATGGAGAGACTGTAAAGGTAGTTTACGCCACTTCAGAATTTGAGGCTGTCCGGCACATGTGCTAGTGAATAACCCAAAGAAGTTGGAACCACGTTCGAGAGTTTGCCTCTTTGTGGGCTACCCCAAGGAAACGAGATGAGGATACTTCTATCCGAGTGAGAACAAAGTGTTTGTTTCCACTAATGCTATCTTATTGTAAGAAGATCACATAAAGGATCATAAGCCATGAAGTAAGCTCGTTTTACATGAGATTTCAAGTGAGACTGAGACTGTTGAGGGTTCAACAAGAGTTGTTGAACAAGCCCACAGATCAACAAGAGTTGTTGAGGTTAGAACATCTAGTCAACCAGATCTGAATAGAGGGGCTGTAGTTTGGCGAAGCATCAAGCAAGGATGCATCGCGGACTCCATTATGGAAGCCGAATACATAGCGGCTTGTGAAGCAGCTAAAGAGGCTGTTTGGCTGAGGAAGTTCCTTACAGATTTGGAAGTTGTTCCAAATATGGATTTGCCTATCACTCTTTATTGTGATAACAGCGGGGCTGTGGCAAATTCGAAGGAGCCTCAGAGTCATCGTCGGGGTAAGCATATAGAACGAAAATATCACCTGATTAGGGAGATTGTGCGGCGCGGTGATGTGATAGTCGAGTAAATCACATTGAAGCACAACATTGTTGATCCCTTTACAAAGGCCCTTATGGCTACAGTGTTTGAGGGTCACTTGGAGAGTCTGGGTCTGCTGGACATGCAGCATCTTGTCTAGGGCAAGTGGGAGATGATACTGGGGTATGCCCTACTTTATTGTATATTGTACATTTTTATATTGTATTGTACATTAGTCTCCCGAGTCATTAGGACAAGTGGGAGATTGTTGGGATTGTGTCCTAATTCTCCCGGAGTCTCATTATTTTGTAAAGATACACATTGTTAAATGAATAAAATAAATGTAATTTAATTCTGGCATTTACTCATATCCAATAAACAAAGCTCCTTGATTATCTTATGTGAACTTAAGCATGTATATGTGATATAAAAGTGGATCATGTCTTAAATGATAACCTAAATCGGTCTGTAATATAAGGATTAAGGTGGGATATGGCCCGCTTTGTAGAGGTTTGCAAGTATTGTAAACTACTACAAATGGTAGATCCTGACCATTCGTGTGGAGACGTGGAGCGGGGGCGTCCTATACAAAGAGTTTGTATAAGACCTAGACCACGAGATGACTAGACTCTGTATATAACGCCATTGATACTAGAGACTTGCATCTCACTTAAACGACTATAGGTGACACGACCTCAATCCTGAGTGTTTTGTGAACTTCTGCCTTTGAGGGCGGTCCTTTGTTTAGTATGGGTGAGAGTGGCCAAATTGCCAACTCAACATGATTACCATTTTGGGGACTTGTCTGTTCTGGGAGCTAGGAACTCAATAATATGGAATTCACTCCTTTCCCGAAGCAAGGATAAGTAGAGAGATTGCTCCCTTAAGGGCTGATTCCGAGGCTTGAACATAGTGGCCATAGTGATAACTTGTAGAAATACAAGTTATTTTATACTGCTTTATTTAGATATTGCGGCCAAAAGAAAGGAAAGTTGCGTCAATTGTAGAGAAATTAGCTAAGAAATGCAAGAGTTATAAATCGTCATCAATACGCCCACTGACACCATGGCGATGGTAGAAAAGAATATTTCAAGTCTGTTTTGCAGGAAATCAAGTCACCGCATGCATTCATGGCTCAACATAAAAAGAACAACGCATCTACGTCGCATTGCGCCTATCATTCTTAAGTGAATAGACGATCAACACAATGACGGCGCATGCAACAATCGATCAAGAGCTAAGCGATCAACGCAATCTCAACCACATGCGGTAATAAAAAAACAACACTGCATGCGAGCACACGATCGAAGATGCAAAACAGCAACGCAATTGCGAAGGATCCTGACACGTGTACAGTTGACCGTTGTGCATTTCTGACGGGATTTATCGCGTAACAGAAGGAATATTCACTCCACCATTTTCAGAATTGCCATAACAATAAAGTGAGGTCCACACTGCAGTGTGTCAAAGCTGAGCCTATAAATAGCATCTGAAATTCTATTGGAAAATATACTTGATAGGGGCATATTTTGATATTTGTATATTAAGCGAGAGACTGGTCTGAAGAGCCTGATCGGAGAAGATCCGGAAAGATTTAAGAGACAAGGCCGAGAGGTGAGTCTCACGACAAATCCTTTGCCGAACGGAAGGGAGAAAGTGATGTATAGAGAAGATGCTTCCCCTTCAAGCTTGCTGTCGTAGAAGGACCTTGTACCAAAGCTTCCACACTGAGGGATTGGAAGAATTGTCGT
>NC_052352.1:35311199-35318961 GCF_009727055.1 Benincasa hispida
TCTTTCTGTCTATTTCCGTTCCTCCATTAATCGCTTTCTCCATGATGTTTTCTTAATCCCTTGGTAATTAGCATGAATCTAACAAGTAAATTAATCTGTGCTAAGGAAATAAATATGTTTAGCTAAAGCATGCTAGACAGCATCTTCACTTGTGAGAGCAGAAGTGAAGATGACATTCCTTCTGTCGAGAGAAGGTTGGAAGAATGCGTTAACTAAAGCGAGAAGTACTTCCAGAGATGGAAGCAACCTTGCGTTCAGTACGTTCATCCCTGTTTCACCACAGAGATATGGGAACACGACCGATCACCGAGAGGTGTACGCCAAGGGAAACCGGAACCGTAGTTATGTCTTTAACGCAATTAATAACTTATGATGTTTATATTAATTACCCTTTCTGTTTCTGTTTCATACATAAAGACTTGCCACCGCATAACACGACCCTTTGTATAATCTTCACAGTCAGTCTCAAACTCAGTATCATGTATCAGTATCCTGTATCTTGTATCATAATAGCTTAGGTTTATTTTTATCGCACTTTATTTTAATATCGCAACTTTACTTTACCGCCATATTTTACTTTACCGCAACTTTTAATACCTGTATAAACCAATCTTTTATTAATTGAAAAACCCCCGATCGCTTATATCATGAACGTAACGCATTAACTATGCAATCCCTGTGTTCGACCTTGAATCACTCCAAGAAACTTGTGGTGGAATTATACTTGGTTCCAATGCAAGGAAACTTGTGACAACGCATAGCATACTACAAGCATTTCATTAATAATGCATACATCTAGAAGTAGTATCGCATAAAGTTTGAATAAGCATAACATATCATCCACATTCCATTTCCATCATTCATCACTGTCCATGTGCTTATTTAGAATCATCAATCTATGCCTATCAAGTTTATCGCGTCGTTGCTGGGGATTGGTAGCGGTTGGTGTTGAATATGTTTGTGATATTTTGTAGGACAGATCTCTTTGTACTGGTTGTTTATCGCGAAGAGCAGTCTGACAGCTTATGAGTACTGGAGTGATCCAGAAATTCTAAGCTGGCCTAGAGATCCAGTGTATTTTTCGCGCAAGAGCACATCAGGGCCGAATTAAACGGTGAAGAAGCATGGCTAACAATAACGAGGCACCCGCAGGACATCAAAGGGAAAATTGGCCAGTGCAAGACTCCATATTTCTTGCTGCTAACCGCAACATTCCTATGAGGAACTATGCAACGCCGGATTTTTATAACTTTTCGCCATGAATTTCAAGACCCATGGTTGAGGAGAATGTAAGCTTTGAGATACAACCGATTATGCTGCAAATGATTTAGAATGTGGGGTAATTCGAAGGATTATAAGGAGAAGACCCGCATGCTCATTTGACGAGCTTTGTAGATATGTGCAGCGCATTCTTCATGCCTGGTGTGATTCAAGAAGGACTATGATTATATCTNCGAGCTTTGTAGATATGTGCAGCGCATTCTTCATGCCTGGTGTGATTCAAGAAGGACTATGATTATATCTTTTCCCGTACACACTGCGGGACAAAGCAAAAAGGTGGGCTCAGTCGTTAGAGCTAGATGAGATTAACGCATGGGACCAATTGGTCGAAAGGTTCGTGAATAGATTCTTCCCTCCAGCCGTCAACTCAAGGAGTTGTAGGGATGTGTTGAATTTTGAACAAAAAGGTTATGAAACTTTGAGCACCGCCTAAGTGCGATTCTGATAATTAGTGAAGAGCTATCCGCATATTGGGATTCTCGATGGCATTCTGAAGGAGACTTTTTACAATGGCTTAGACCAACCTATGCAAGTAGTTGTTGATGCCTCTGTAGCAAGAGGATTAATGGACGGATCATATACGGAAGCAAAGAGCATCTTGGATCGCATCTTGCAACATTCAGATGAGTGGATTGATATCAGGTTCGAGGAAAGAGGTCTGGAGCAAGAGAGAGCAGAAGATGTCGTGGTGCCAACTAATGCAATGAGCATACTGGAAGACCAGATGACCATAATGACCTCGCTTCTTCAGACTATGGCTAATCAACAAAGACATCTCTCTCAAGGTTCAACGCAAGTTAATGCGTTGACACACGTGGCCGCAAGGAATTGCGTTCAATGTGGAGAGGGACATCCAGCAGAAGTCTGCCTGTGGAATCAACGGCCCGTATATTTTGTCTACAATGAACCGTTTGGCAACACCTACAATCCTGGTTGGCGGAATCGCCTAACTTTAAGTCGGGACAGGAATCACAACTAGGGGAGCCACAACATTCATCAGAACAGTTATCAAGGGAATCGAGGCAACCCTCCGGTCTTCATTAATCCGGGCCATAGCTTAGGTAGTTCTCAAAGTATACCACCCTATGACCAACCATTCTCATCAGATACCTCTTGCAATACCTCGTCTCTAGAGACGTCATTGAAATATTATATAAAAAAGAGCGAGGCAATTAGACAATCGCAAGTTGCCTCCCTTAGAGATTTGGAAGAGCAGATTGAACAGCTTGCAATTGAGTTGAAGAATAAAGTGACTGGTACCAGTTCAGGAGCATCAGGGCCACAAGGTAAAGAGCAATGTCAAGCAGTGACATTGAGAAGTGGTAAAACAATAGCGCTTGTACCACTAGTACCAGATTCAATAATAAGACAATAGATTTAACTGTCGATGATGACCAATCAACCAGTAGTGGAAAAATTACTAGTTCAGAAGTAAGTACATCTACAAGAGATGAATCTTATCAAGACTTGAATTCTAAATCAACGCAATCTCCAGTCATTACAACACAACAAGCACAAGACCTCAATGAATAGCCAAATAAACAAGATGTATGGCGGGATCCTCCACCTTTCCCATCCAGGGTGAAGAAGAAAGATGATAATAAGTAATTTCAAAGGTTCCTGGATGTTCTCCGAAAATTACACACCAATATTCCCTTAATAGAAGCTTTGGAACAGATGTCGAGCTATGTAAAATTTCTCAAGGATATACTTGCTAACAAAAGCAAGATCGAAGAGAATGAAATAGTTACGTTAACATATGAATGCAGTGCGCTGTTTCAAAACAACATTCCCACCAAAATGAAAGATCCTGGGAGTTTTACATTGCCCTGCTCAATAGGAGGGAAGAAGGTCGGAAACGCACTATGCGATCTAGGGGCGAGCATAAATCTAATGCCCTTGTTGATCTTCAAGAAGCTGAATATCGGCAACGCAAGACCAACCACAATCACATTACAGTTGGCCGATAGATCGATAACGTATCCCGAGGGAAAAATAGAGGATGTACTCGTGCAAGTGGATAAATTTATCTTCCCTGCAGACTTTATCATATTAGATTATAAAGTTGACAGAGAAGTGCCTATCATCTTGGATTGCCCATTTCTTGCAACAGGGAGAGCATTGATCGATGTACAAAAAAGAGAACTCACCATCAGGGTTGACTATCAGCAAGTGAAGTTCAACATTCTCAATGCATTGAAGTACCCAAGTGATATGGAAAATTGCCAATATGTTGAGGAATTGCGGGAAGAACCTTGGCACGAGCCCCTAGAAGAGTTGGAGGAGGAAGATTTTGGAATCGGCGCAATGTGGGAAGAGAATTGCACCGCAATACAAGTTGAATCAAATTTTGAACCACTCAAGTTATCTGAATGAACATCGCAATGCACTAAGCCATCCTTGGAAGAACCACCCATGTTAGAGTTGAAGCCGTTGCCTGTGCACCTCAAGTATGCTTACTTAGGAGGTAATAACATGTTACCTGTTATCATATCTGCCTCGCTGAGTAAGGAGAAGGAAGATTCTCTCATCCAGATCCTGAAGAACAATGTAAAGGCTTTAGGATGGACCTTGCCAGACATTCGAGGAATCAATCCCTCGTCTTGCATGCACAAGATTCGTCTGGAAGAAGGAAAAACGGGATCGATAGAAAGGCAATGTCACTTGAACATGCCATGAGGGAGGTTGTGAAGAAAGAAATAGTGAAGTGGCTGGATGCAGGCGTCATCTACCCGATATCTGATAGTAGCTGGGTGAACCCAGTGCAATGCGTTCCAAAGAAAGGGGGGATGACAGTCGTCACCAATGACAAGAATGAATTAATTCCCACAAGAACAACTACGGGGTGGAGAATCTGTATGGATTACCGCAAGTTAAATTTGGCCACTAAAAAGGACCACTTCCAACTCTCGTTTATTGATCAGATGTTAGATAGACTTGCTGGGAATGAATTCTTCTGTTTTTTTTATGGCTACTCAGGGTACAACCAAATAGCAATTGCGCCAGAGGATCAAGATAAGACAACCTTCACGTACCCATTTGGTACGTTCGCATTCCGTCGCATGCTATTTGGACTGTGCAATGCGCCAGGCACTTTCCAATGATGTATGATGGCGATATTTTTAGATTACTTGGAGGAGTCAATCGAGGTATTCATGGATGATTTTTCAATTTTCGGCAATAATTATGACTCTTGTTTATCCAACCTTGAGAAAGCCTGAGGAGATGTGTGGAAATGAATCTGGTTCTGAACTGGGAAAAATGCCACATTATGGTTGAAGAAGGAATTGTACTGGGTCATAAAATATCAAAGGCAGGATTGGAATTTGATCAGGTGAAAATCGACGCAATTTCCAAGCTACCCCCACTTGTGAACGTGAAAAAACTTAAGAGCTTTCTGGGACACGTTGGGTTTTATCGAAGATTTTTTTCGCAACTTCTCCCAGATCCCAAGGCCTCTAAGTGCACTCCTTGAGGCTGACCGTGGATATAATTTTGATGATGCATGCACTGAAGCATTCAACACATTGAAAGATGCGCTTATCACCACACCCATTCTGATTGCGTCTGATTGGACGCAACCATTTGTGTTGATGTGTGATGCTAGCGGGTATGTTGTGGGCGCAGTTTTGAGTCAGCGCAAGGACAAGGTTTTACATCCTATCTACTATGCGAGTAAAACATTGAATGATGCCAGGAGAATTATACAACCACGGAAAAGGAAATGCTAGCAATGGTATTTGCACTGGAGAAATTTCGACAGTACTTAATCGGAACAAACGTGGTGGTGTACACTGATCACTCTATGATCAAATATCTGATGACAAAGAAGGATGCGAAACCGAGACTGATATGGTGGGTGTTACTCCTACAAGAGTTTGACCTAGAAATCAAGGATCGGAAGGGCATCGAGAACTAAGTCGTTGATCATCTGTCAAGACTGGAAAATTGCGAGGTTCAGGAGAAAGAAAAAGATATTGAAGAAAGATTCCTCGATGAGCTGCTGATGTCAGTAGGCATTAATGTTCCCTGGTATGCGGACATTGTGAACTTCATCGTTTGTGGCCAAGTACCAAAGGGCTATACTTACCAGCAGAAGAAGAAGCTAAGACATGACGTCAAATTTTATTTCTGGAACGACCCATTCTTATATCGACTAGGACCTAATCACGTTTTATGTCGATGCGTTCCTGAGCACGAAGTCAAGTACATTCTGGAGCTTTGTCATGAATCCCCTTACGGAGGACATTTTGGGGGGTAGTAGATAGCCGCAAAGGTCCTACAGAATGGCTATTTCTGGCCAACATTGTTTAAGGATGCCCATGCCCACGTTCAGTGCGATAGATGCTAGAGAACGGGGAATATGCCTAAAAAAAATGAAATGCCTTTGACTTCAATCTTGGAAGTCGAATTATTTGATGTATGGTGAATCGACTTTACGGACCCATTTCAACCATCAAAAGGTCATCATTACATCCTGGTCATGGTTGATTACATATCAAAATGGGTTGAAGCCATCACATGAGCCAAGAATGATGCGGCCATAATGGCGAAGTTTCTCAAGAAGAATATCTTTGCCCGATATGGAACGCCACGGGCTCTAATCAGCGATGAAGGTTCTCACTTAAACAACCGCATAATTTGACTAAATTTAACGTCAGCCATAGAGTTGCAACTGTTTATCACCACAGACTAATGGGCAGGCAGAGATTTCTAACCGAGAGATCAAAACTATCTTGGAGAAGGTAGTAACTACGTCCAGGAAGGATTGGTCACCCAAGCTAGAGGAAGCTCTCTGGGCATACAGGACTGCCTATAAAACACTAATTGGCATGTCCCCATATGCCCTGGTCTTCGGAAAAGCTTGTCATCTGCCGCTCGAGTTGGAACATAAGGCGATGTGGGCATGCAAGAAGCTGAACTTTGATCTGGCAAGTGCGAGGAAAGTCTGGAAATTAAAACTGAACTAGCTGGTCGAATGGCAAAGGGATGCCTATGAGAATGCCAAGATCTATAAGGAGAGAACTAAGAAGTGGCATGACAACCGCATAAACAACCGGACATTCGTCGAAGGTCAACAGATACTATTGTTTAACGCACATTTGCGATTGTTTCTAGGGAAGTTGAAATCCCGCTGGTCTGGGCCATTCTGGATCAAGACTATATTTCCTCACGGCATAATGGAACTGACAACTGAAGACGGAAACAACGCATTTAAAGTAAATGGACAACGTATTAAGTCTTATTACGGGGGCGATGTGGATCGACGCATGGATACCATTGACTTGGGCAAGCAGGATTAACTGCTTGCGGGGGGGGATGCTATTGCAGTAATTCTAAAAACTTTCTCCAATCAACATTCCTATCTATGTTTACTTTCTTTCTTTACAGCTTTTATTTATTGCTTTCTAAAATTACGTTATTTACTGCTTATTAGAATTAGCCTTTAATGCTTTCTGGATTTTCCTTCAATTTAATTCATTAGTATCTTTCCATGTCATGTTTAATTCCTTTAATTCGTAGGCATTACTAATGATGTGCTTAAAACTTCTGTGAATGACTGGATGAAAAGTTGAACACCGCAAAGTCTTTTCGACTTGCATTATTGATGAATTAAAAAGAAAAATAAAAATTGTTATATAACGCGATGATGGGTGCATTCCATGATAACAGATACACTTTGCGTCCATTACACCTAAATGCATTGCATTGAGGGGTGTGTTACGCTTGTATGTGTTCTTTGCCCATCCTTAGTAAAGGTGCACTATGTTGAGATAGTGTTGCGCTGGTAGAAATACTGTGCGCCTGTCCTCTAGAAATGTGTTGAGTTAAGGGGTGTGTTGCGGGAATACATGCATTGTTGCCTGTCCTCAGCAAAAATGTATTTGCGTTAATGGAAGCGCGGTGTACTTTTGAATCGTCCACCCGTCTGAATCAAATTCAAAAGATAACTGCAATTCATTATTTTTTTTCTATGCTTATTTAAATTCTTTAATTCTTTGTACAGGCAACAATTTATGTATTGCAATATTTGTAATTACTTGTATACTTAGTTAATTTTCAATACAACTAAGTAACAATTCTATCCATATGCCTGTGCCTCTTCTCTATCATCCTTTGTCAACTTTGCGATATTCTTAATCTTTCCTTTTGCGTTATTCATTGCGCTGCCATGATGTATAATATGCATACACTTAGGAGCATTTCCCACACCTTGTATTTTCTAACTAACACTTAGTTAATTCGTAGCTTAGCAATGCTTTACCTTTTATCCTTCAAAACTCGACTCAAACATTCTTTTTGAAATTTTGTCTAAGTGTTTGTCTATTCTATCCAAACAATGTAATGAAGACCTTGCGCATCTCTAAATTTGGGGGTAGGGAAGGTCTAAGCAGATGAGATCAAGAGTATGCGGTCATTAAGAAAAATGTGCTCATTATCTCTCTCTCTCTCTCTCTCTCTCTCTCTATATATATATATA
>NC_052352.1:35319319-35332858 GCF_009727055.1 Benincasa hispida
AAACAAGAGACAACTCCTCTGAAATTCATGAGTTAAAGTTGAGATTGGCACACAACCGTAGTTGGATGTTCGCATGACACCCGTGGGAACAAGCCAAAACGAAGGGTGTAAACATAATCAACAGTCTCTAATAAATGACGCAAATTTTGATCACTGCATCCAGACGCATCAAGTTATTTCGACAAGAAGAGGTAAACATTCTTTTTAAAAAAACAGAAAAGCATCTTTTAGTAGAAATTTGTAGTATAGAAGAATAAAGTAGGGCTTTGTTATGAATTTTCAAGGATAGAAAGAAAATTGTGATGTTAAGTAATGTGCCTAGGTGGAGCATTCAGAGCAACCAATCGACGCAAAGTTTAGGATAGGAATTGAGCAATATTGCCTTAGTAGAAGATATGCTTGAAGACAAGCATATATCTAAATTTAGGGGTGTGATAACTTGTAGAAATACAAGTTATTTATACTGCTTTATTTAGATATTGCAGCCAAAAGAAAGAAAAGTTGTGTCAATTGTAGAGAAATTAGCTAAGAAATGCAAGAATTATAAATCATCATCAATACAACCACTGACACCATGGTGATGGTAGAAAAGAATATTTCATGTCTGTTTGTAGGAAATCAAGTCACCACATGCGTTCATGGCTCAAGATAAAAAGAACAACGCATCTACGTTGCATTACACCAATCATTTAGAAATAAATAGACGATCAACATAATGACGGCGCACGCGACAATCGATCAAGAGCTAAGCGATCAACGCAATCTCAACCGCATGTGGTAATAAAAAATAGCACCGCATGTGGGCACACGATCGAAGATGCAAAACAGCAATGCAATTGCGGAGGATCCTGACACGTGTACAGCTGACCGTTATGCATTTCTGACGAGATTGATCACATAACAGAATGAATATTCAATCTACCATTTTTGGAATTGCCAAAGCAATAAAGTGGGGTTCACACTGCAGAGAGTCAAAGTTGAGCCTATAAATAGCCTCTGAAATTCAATTGGAAAATATACTTGATACGGGCATATTTTGATATTTGTATATTGAGCGAGAGACTGGTCTGAAGAGCCTGATCGAAGAAGATCCGGGAAGATTTAAAAGACAAGGTCGAGAGGTGAGTCTCAGGGCAAATCCTTTCAATCCCCGCCGTGGAAGCTCTGTACCAAGGTCACTTCTACCGGATGAGCAAGCCTGAAAGGGAAGCTCTTCTCTTCATCCACTCCATCCGCCGACAAGCAAATCCACAGTCCAGATCTATGTCAAGACGTTGGCACTTTTCGGTATTTGTTTCTCTCTCTTTATCATCAATTGTATTAATCTTCTTAGTCTATTAGCCACACCATGTATCAAACGCTAAATATTAGTATTGAATGTCATGATCATTTTCATCTCCATTTTTCTATCTATTTTCGTTCCTCCCTTAATTACTTTATCCATGATTTTTTCTTAATCCCTTGGTAATTAGCATAAATCTAACAAGTAAATTAATCTGTGCTAAGGAAATAAATATGTTTAGCTAAAGCATGCTAGACGGCATCTTTACCTATGAGAGCAGAAGTGAAGATGCCATTCCTCCTGTTGAGAGAAGGTTGAAAGAATGCGTTAACTAAAGCGAGAAGTACTTCCAGAGATGGAAGCAACCTTGCGTTCAGAACACGGCTGATCACCGAGAGGTGTATGCCAAGGGAAAGCAGAACCTTAGTTATGTCTTTAATGCAATTAATAACTTGCGATGTTTATATTAATTACCCTTTCTATTACTGTTTCATACATAAAGACTTGCCACCACATAACATGACCCTTTGTATAATCTTCACAGTCAGTCTCAAACTCAGTATCATGTATCTTATATCATAATAGCTTATGTTTACTTTTATCGCACTTTATTTTAATATCGCAACTTCACTTTACCACAACTTTTAATACCTGTATAAACCAATCTTTTATTAACCCTCAGTCACTTATATCATGAACGTAATGCATTAACTATGCAATCCCTGTGTTCGACCTCGGATCACTCTGAGAAACTTGCGGTGGAATTATACTTGGTTCCAACGTAAGGAAACTTTTGACAAAGCATAACATACTACAAGCATTTCTTAATAATACATACATCTAGAAGTAGTATCGTATAAAGTCTGAATAAGCATAACACATCATCCGTATTCCATTTCCATCATTCATCACTGTCCATGTGCTTATTTAGAATCATCAATTTAAGCCTATCACATAGCTTCTCTTTGGAAGAGAAGACTTAGTCATAGTAGAACTATGATTTATGTTCATTAGATGGCTCAGTGGTACTTAAGGAAACAGATGTAACTATAAGGGCATAATGGTTATTGCCCAGCTATACTTACGAGCGATCTATGAAGGCTTGTCGCACTACTCATTGGTTAAGATGGACACATAATATATCTGTAGTGGGGAGAGTTCAGCTGTCGGTTTTTAGTGGAGTGCCTGACAGTTAATGGATGGTGGATCCCGTGACTAAAGAGTTTAGTCAGTTATTCACGTACCGTTGGAGCTTCAAATCTACAGGTCCATGAGGTCCCCTTGGTAGCTTGGATTCTGTTGAAGGATCAGTTCTTGGTGTTGACTTGAAATGTTCAAATTGACAAGAGGTATTTGGATTTATATGATATAATCGATATGATGTATGAGATACATCTAATGGAGGATTGATGTAAATGAGATTTACATTAAGTACCATGGAATAGAAAAAGAACTATGGTTTATATGTTTCATGAGATGAAATATTAAAACTATAGGTTATAAATAATAGTATGGATTAAGTTTGGTTATTATTTATATTTATAATAATATTAATTATTAGGTATTAATATATTTTTTTCTTTTTAAATAACCAAATTAAGTGGGTGGTTATTGGATCAATGGTAACCGTGAGTATAAAGGAAAGTGGTTTCCTAATTTTGAAGAATAAGTTTTCACAAAAGTTTGAAAATAATTTGAGTTTTCTCTCTGGCGAAAAGAAACTCACGGAAGTCGTCAAGTAAATACAGATTTACTAACGACCAACTAGGCCTAGGTAAACGATCATGCAGGTGCTTGCTACGATTGTGCAGTGTTTACTAAAACGATCGTTGGCCCAAGGTAAATGATCGTGTTAGAATCCGACCGAGCTAGACGATAGAGCTAAACGATCGCATTAGCTTTTGCTAGACGATCACAATATTTTATCTAAACGATTTGGCATCGACCTATACAATAGGTCTCTGACTTCTCCCACTTAACCCAGTCGTGTATGCGATCGCTGTTTCCTCCGTTTTTGTCTGCCTCACACCCAAGTCCGAACAGAGCCCACCCTCTGAATTCTCACACTGAGAATACTGAGGTCGCCTTGTTGGTGGTGTCAGACTCAAACTCGATACCCGTCGAGGTTTTCCTGAAGGCCCATTTGCATCGTTAAGGACGAGCGCGGTGTTCGTTCATGTTGCGGAAGAGTTTCCTAACCGAGGAGATCGTTGAGGACGAGACACAAAGTGTTCGTGTTGTGTTTGTGCGGTGTTGCAGTCGTGTAGAACGAACGCTCCTGCTTGTTTGTTGTTCGATCAAGAGTCGCGCATCGGAGCATGGAGACGTTTCTTCATATGTGCGTAGAATTCTCTTATGCATTTGTTGTTCATGTTGTATTTCTCTGTATATTTTGCATAACCACTTGTACAAAGTCGACTGTAAATGATTTGTTGATTCATGATTGTAATTTGGAAATAGTCTTGTTCCACTGCTTACGAAAATCATCGCTTCCGATTTCCTTCGGCCTCAAGGCCAAGCATGAAATTTACTACAAATTGGAAACCGTCGATGTGTTAACACATGTCGCGCTCCCACTTACCATAAATACTCTCTCCATTCACCTTGGTATTGACCTATACAAACACCACTCGAAGGGAGACACAAGCAAAGGTGCCTGAGGCCAAGTAGAGATCTCACGAGTAAACTTTGAGGGAGAAACATGGAAAGGAAAAATGAAGTATCATATACCCCATTTTCCTCCCACTAAGTGTTTTACCTACGGTTAATTTAACTTTAGAAAATACGACTAACTATTTTTACTAATTATTTAAATTTTCCAAAATTAACACTTACTTTGGATAGTTAAACAACTTTGATTAATGTTTATTAAAAATTTTAATAAACTTCAATCAAACAATTGCATACTTGTAGCAAATCTATCTAATTTACCTTTTCCAAGTCAGTTCCCAGGTAAGGGTGTTTTGTTTCCGTCAACTTAAATACCCAAGCCCTAGACAGAATTAACCTTAGACAAAAGGTCCCTTATAGATACGTTTGCTACAAATTTAATCTTTTAATTAAAATCAATTTAACCCTATTAAATAGATTAAAAGACTAAACTAATTTCTAATCTCATTAGAAATGTGATCTTAGGTCTATGTGAATCGTATTTTAAAACTATTTTCAGAAATGATTTTAACTTAAGTTTACATGCAATTCTGAATTATTGATTTTAATTTCTAATTTTATTTAATTATAACAGCTATAAAACAAATTAAAAAAATTAAAATCATACATTGCAATGAATGACATACTTAATAAAATTATAACATTTATAAAATTATCTAAAGTAGTGTCATACTTCATGCAATTCTCATTTCATTACTTAACATACATAACATTTATATATACTAAAGTAATGAAATAAAATAACATTCATACATATATCCAACTATATATTATAACTCTTATAATATAAATGATGCATGACAATGTTATTGTGCATGCAAGCATATATTATAATACTTATATTATATAATGCATAAGCATGCTATAAAATTAAATCATGCAACTATATATTATAACATTCATGATATAAATGATGCATGAATAATGCAAAACCTATGGTGGGATTTTACTATATGCCATAAATTATGACATATATAATTAAAATATAAACCATGCATCAAATGCATAATTTAAACAACAATTTATGGATCGGGATTGGACTCCTAAACCATTCATTAAATTAACATAACATTTATATTAATGTAATTAATTAAAAACTAACTATACATAAATAATCGATTAGCCGGTTCAAAACAAGCGAGCTGGACCTTGAACCGCATGAACCAGACCGCCAGTAAACCACTCGAACTAAGAAAATCGGACGCGAACTAGTTGAGCCACGAATCGAACCACACACGAACCGACAAAAACATGTTCTGTCTACCTCATCGCAACATTGCAACGCTACTGTACAGTCACCCATTGTACAATTGCGATTTGCTTCAGTTCTTCTCCAATTTTGGCTTCGATTTCTCCAAGAAAAAAAAACCGAAATCAACACAAATGACTCAAGACTTTAATAATACGGACTCGATTACAATTAATGCCCAAAGATGTAAAATTAAAGCATGAAATCTAAAGACCAATCCCGAAATTATCCACAATTACAAACCATACATTCCATACACATTCATCAACATGAATCAAGAAATAAAGAATGCAACCCACCTAGAAACTGAATTTCAAATTTGGAAAATTAAAAAATGGGACCGAAACCTAGCTCTGATATCAATTGAAGGAACTGTGAGGTCCGCAGTGGAAGCGAGATCATTCACAATTTCATTTTTCACATAACTAAATATAGTAAACATAAAATTATGCATATACTGATAATTTACAACATGCTTATAGATAAAGAGGAGGAAGAAGGGTTAGGAATTTAACTCACCCTTGACGAACCCAAAGCCTTCACGTAATTCCTCCTCTTCGGACACGAAAAACCACGATCAGGAACACTTTGAAGATCACGTACAACAATCCAAACGGACACCACCAAAAGTGATATTTTTGCATTCTCTGTAGGGGACGAGAATCAGAGAAGGTGTGGGCTCTATGTTCTTTTCGGAAGAGGGAAAGAGTTTGAGAGAGGTATTTTACTTCTCTGTAAGTGTGTTCTTGGGAGAAAATCTCATAGCCAATTCTATATCGCAAGAAGCAACAAGAAGAAGATCAAATCTTCTCTAACCCCAAAAAACACGTCTTCCACCAGAGAAAAAAGAGGGAAAGTAGTTACAACTCCCTCCTTAATTAATTTTAAAAAAATAATTGATTTTAAAAACAAAATAATTTAGTAAAATAATTTAACAAACTATTTTAATAAATTATTATATATATATATATAATAACCACCTTATCATATAATATATATTAAACTATATGTGATATTAAATATAACCCATAACCTATAATTTTAATATTGTATCAAATACAATATAATCTATAGTTTGTATTTCTCTCATATGTGTATAGTATTTAATATAAATCACATTTATACTAAATTTAATTATATGAATCTCATCCATATAATTAGTATTTGAATCACATTCAAATATTTAATTCATCTCAAAATAAACTTTATATCATAATATATCAAATACATTATATTAATTATATCACATATAATTAATTTAAATTAATTATATCATATATAATTAATTCCCTCAATTAATTTGAAAAATTCAAATTAATCCAAAATTAATTCTCAATAATCCCTGTTGAGCTACAGAGGGGACCTTATAGACCTGTAGATTGAAGATCCAATGGTACTTGAATAATTACTTGAATAATTAATTAAACTCTTTTAATTAAATTATTCAACATCCATTAACTACCAGTCACTCCACTAAACATTGATAGTTGCACTCTTCACGCTATAGATATATTTTTATGGCCATTAGATATAACCAGTCATCAACGTGATAACTCTTCACAAATTGCTCGTAAGTACAATTGGGTCAAAATTACCGTTTTGGTCCAACTATGACCAATAAGTCATAGTCCAACTATGACCAAACCCCTCTCAGGCCAAGAGAGGATGTGGTGCTATATTGTTCAAGCTCCGAAATCAGCCTTTAAAGGAACAATTTATCTACTTATCGTGACATTAAGGAAGGAGTGAATTTTGTCTTGTGTAGCTATGTTCCCAGCTCCTCAATCAGACAAATCCCAAAAATGGTAGGCTTATTGAGTCGGTGATCTGGCCACTCTCACCCATATGAATAAAGGACAGCCTTCATAAGTAGAAGTTTACAACTCACTCAGGATTTAGGTCATGTCACCTATGGTCATCATGGTGAAATGTATGTCTCTATTATTAACAGCATTATATAATGAGACTTTTCATTTTGTGGCCCGGTCTTATACAAACCCTTTTATATAGAACATCCCCGCTCACATGTCTTCACATGAATGATCAAGATCAAATCATTTGTAGCACTTTACAACAATTGTAACATCTACAAAGCAGGTTGTATTCGTAGTGTCACTAGGATAAGGTATCCAGCCTTATCTGTCTACTACAGACCATTTAAATGTTGGGGTTGATGCCCTAAATCTTATGGGTCCTGTAGCGTTAACCCATAAACCAATAAACTAACATCTAAGGTTATTCTTTGTAGCTTAAACATGTATGTAGAGACATACAACTGGATCATGTTTAAGTGATAACCTAAATGATCTGTAGTAGATGGATAAGGTTGGATACCTTATCCTTGTAACACTACGAATATGACCCGTTTTGTAGATGTTACAATTGTTGTAAATGCAGGATCTCAAATCTAAAAGTTCCATGAGCATGTTCGGATCGCTCCGATCTCACAGTGACCAAAACACAACATTATACATTCAATTATGTAAACAAATCTTAATTAATGGCATGCTAAGAAAAAGATATAACGAGATGAGAGTTCTATACAAGTTGAAGATCGTCTTCAAAACTCCAGAACTCACCGCAGCGAAAACCTCCACGCGATCTACCAACACCCAGTAGCAATGTCAACAATTGCAGCATGAATGACTGCAAACACGAATGTCGTAGGGATGACACCACCACTAAAGAGCCCCGAGTATTCTCGGAGTAAAAATCCAAATGGTGGGCTTTAGTAAATTTGGTAGAGGAAGGAGGAAACACGAATCATGTAGGCGATAAGCCAGTGGGAGGAAAAAAAATGCTATCGCATAGCAGACTGCTTATCATTTAGGAGGAGCTACACGATCGTTTTGTATTTGTTGAACGATCATTTAGGAAAAGGTACACGATCGTTTAGTAAAATCGACACACTATACGATCTTTTAGAGAAGCTATCCAATCGTATAGGCGATAATGTGCGATTGTTCAGCGCGAAGTAGACGATCGTTTAGGCGGAGAAGAGCTATCATATAGTCTCTCGATTTTCTTAAGCGATCGCTTAGAATTCTCCAACATGCGCTTCACGAATTCTTTGGATGATTGAACTCCAGGAGGTGAAAAATGAAAACATTTTTCATTTTAACTCATCGGTTACAATAACCGACGTTGCCCCACTAACCCACGTCTGAACGTGACTGTTGGCTTAAGTATCATATAATTAACCAATTGATTCACATATCTACTATAGTATTTTCTCCTCTACTTGATATAAATCATATTTATATCTAATTTTCTCCAAAACAATGTATCTCATACATTTAGCCAATTAGATCATATATAATTAACCAGTCCAATTATATCATATATAATCGAACTTCCTCTTGTCAATTTGAACATTTCAAATTAACCCAAATACTGGTTCTTAACTTTATCCAAGCTACCCAGGGGACCTAATGGACTTGTGGCTCGAAGCTCCAACGGTCCGTGAATAGCTGATTTAACTCTTTAGCCACGAGATCCACCATCCGTTAACTGTCAAGCATTCTGATAAATACAAGTTATTGTGGCTCATAAGTTGGAACAATTAGGGTCTTTAATGATAAAATCTCAACATTTTTAGATAAAACGCATGGAATTACTCGAACTATCAAACTCATGCAAAAGAATGTTTATTGCTAAAATACTGCGGCACTAACGCATGATATTGCAGGATCTCAACAAGAGGCTAACGCATGATTAAGAAAAGTGTCGCAGGAAAAGTCTAACGCATGGGCCATGCATCAGAGGGATTCAACACAAGGAAGATTCATTAATTCAGGCTATTTGTATCAAATCACCACTTGCAAGCATGGGCACCTGCAGTGGGCGGTGTCTGAAAAGCATCTGAGTGTCAGGCGGCTGACTAGGGTATGGAATTTAATGTTGCCCATCATCAAGTTGGAGAAGACCAACGCCTATAAATAGAAGAAATCCCACCATATGAAAAGTCAGAAGTTCCAAGTTCTCAACTCTCAGTTTTGTAGTCTCAGTTTTAGCTTAGTCCTAGTTTTAGATCTTTAGAGTTGTGTTGTGGTGCCGAGAAGAACAAGAGGGAAGCGAACCACCACCATCGCCAATCAAGGAGCGGAGGAAGTCGAGCTCGAAAGAGATACTTCTTCCAATTCTTACACAAGTGGTTGTACACAACTAGAATTGAGCCAAAGAGGACAAGAGATTGTACTCTGCGGCTTGACTCATTTCATTTCATCTTACTTATCGCTTTCATCCTTTCATCTGATTAAGTATTGGTTTTGTAAAGACAATCAGTTTCTTTATAAATTCACATCTTTTATCTATCATACTTTGCCATTGTTTATTTCTTGTTTATGTTGGATGCATCTATACTTCATGCAAAACTTCATTTCGAATGCTTAAGCCAACTAAATCAATTGGTAAAAGCATCTTTAGCTTAAACTATTCGAGAGAATAAGTAAGCCAACATCAAGTTAGAATGCCTAGTACATCTAGAGATAGATTCTGGTGTTTTATTGCATCATGTGTTTGACGCATACATCCTAGAGATAGGTATTGTATGATATTCGTAGTGAGAAGTGTTGAATAGAGTCTAACGCATAAACGGAGATAAACAAGTCATCTCATTCACATCATATTCTAGTTCGTGTACATCCAACTTAGATCGACGCATATCACTTGCATCAAAATCCATTTTCACATGACCCATCATTCTCTACTCGACCCTTTTGTATCTTCTTGCACACACATACCGCACCTTAGTGTAAATAACTCATTTTTCCATACACTTAGGATATCCCCACAACAGTTACAACGCAAGGTCTGCGTTACATTTAATTTGAATCCCTGAGTTCGACCCTAGACTTACCAGGAACCTAAGTTGGATTTATACTTGGATCTGATTTAGGAAAACTTGAACGTCAATAGAGGAGTGTCATGCATTCTGTTGCACATCTCTAACGCATCAACGCGTTAATAACACATCAACGCATCATTCATACTTAAAACTTATTTTTCCAAATTATTGTATACAATAATCTCCTAAGCTTGAATCACGAAATCAACGAAACACATTCCACTAAAGACTAACAGTTGAACTCTTCTTACCATAGATATATTTCTATCCGTCGGATATAACCAATCATGAGTATGATGACCCTTAACAGATGCTCGTAAGTACAGCTGAGTCAAATTATCGTTTTGCTCTTGTAGTTACATCTCACTCCTTAAGTACCACTGATTCCTCTAATGAACAATACAACATAGTTCAACTATGTGTGAACACCTCTTGGGCCAAGAGAAAGTGTGCGGCGCTACATCGTTCAAGCCCCGAAATTAGCCCTTAAGGGAGCTATCTATCTAATTACCCCTACCTTGGGGAAGGAGTGAATTCCATTTTGTGTAGCTGAGTTTCCAGCTCCCAAATCAGACGAATCCCCAAAATGGTTGGTTTGAATCGGACCATCTGTGACAAGTCACAACATTTGTGACCATTCTACAAAGCGGGCCGCATCCGTAGCGTTAACAAGATAAGGTTTCCCTCCTATATTCATATACTACAAACCATTTTGGTTATCACTCAAGACATGATCACTTGTATGTCACCACATACATGCTTGAGTCACATACAGATAACCAGGGATTTTATGTTTATTGGTTTGTGGTAAAGCAAATAAAACAAGTAACTGAGCAAAGTATCAAAATGTAAAGTAAATATCATATATTAACAACACAAGCGTTCGTACAAACTGTTTACAAACTACAGGACACGAGACTTTAGGGCATCATCCCCAACAATCTCCCACTTATCCTAAAGCGAAGTGGGGTGTAAGACTTAGTACAAAACAATAAACTAGGGCATAAAAGCCCAGTACAAACCGCAAGGTCTGCGTTACATTTAATTTGAATCCCTGAGTTCGACCCTAGACTTACCAGGAACCTAGTTGGATTTATACTTGGATCTGATTTAGGAAAAACTTGAACGTCAATAGAGGAGTGTCATGCATTCTGTTGCACATCTCTAACGCATCAACGCGTTAATAACACATCAACGCATCATTCATACTTAAAACTTATTTTTCCAAATTATTGTATACCAATAATCTCCTAAGCTTGAATCACGAAATCAACGAAACACATTCCACTAAAGACAACAGTTGAACTCTCTTACCATAGATATTATTTCTATCCGTCGGATATAACCAATCATGAGTATGATGACCCTTAACAGATGCTCGTAAGTACAGCTGAGTCAAATTATCGTTTGCTCTTGTAGTTACATCTCACTCCTTAAGTACCACTGATTCCTCTAATGAACAATACACATAGTTCCAACTATGTGTGAACACCTCTTGGGCCAAGAGAAAGTGTGCGGCGCTACATCGTTCAAGCCCGAAATTAGCCCTTAAGGGAGCTATCTATCTAATTACCCCTACCTTGGGGAAGGATGAATTCCATTTTGTGTAGCTGAGTTTCCAGCTCCCAAATCAGACGAATCCCCAAAATGGTTTGGTTTGAATCGGCGACGTAGCACTCGCACCCATACAAATCAAAGGACTGCCCTCAATGGCAGGAGTTCCCACTCACTCAGGATTAAGGTCATGTTACTATAGTCATCCTAGTGAAGTGTAGTATCTGTCATGAACGGTGTTATATAACGAGACGTTACACATCATGGTCAGGTCTTATATAAACTCTTCGTATAGGAGCCCCCGCTCGCATGTCCCCAACACGAATGATCAGGATCAGACCATCTGTGACAAGTCACAACATTTGTGACCATTCTACAAAGCGGGCCGCATCCGTAGCGTTAACAAGATAAGGTTTCCTCCTATATTCATATACTAACAACCATTTTGGTTATCACTCAAGACATGATCACTTGTATGTCCACATATCATGCTGAGTCACATACAGATAACCAGGGATTTTATGTTTTTGGTTTGTGGTAAAGCAAATAAAAACAAGTAACTGAGCAAAGTATCAAAATGTAAAGTAAATATCATTATTTAACAACACAAGCGTCTCGTACAAACTGTTTACAAACTACAGGACACGAGACTTTAGGGCATCATCCCCAACAATCTCCCACTTATCCTAAAGCGAAGTGGGGTGTAAGACTTAGTACAAAACAATAAACTAGGGCATAAGCCCAGTACAATAAAATCTCCCACTTGCCCTAGTCCAACTGCGGTTGATCCTGTAGACCCATGCTCCGTAGATGACCTCAAACACTATAGCCATGAGAGCCTTCGTAAATAGGTCAGCAACATGAAAATGGCCTGGGTTAGACTGATCCATCTCATCTCCTCAACCTCTTGAGGTGTCTTAGGACACATATCCTTAGACAATGTGACTCTATGCCTAAACGGTAGTAGGCCCCTTTTGGAGTCCTGCATCGAGTACTTGAAGCAACATCTTGTCAATATACGATGCCTAAGACAGTGCTAGCACTTTATTCTTATGATCCGAAAGATTTGTATACTAGACAAAACTGAGCCCTCTCCAAATCTTTCATTTGGAATTGGGTTGCTAGCTAGTTCTTAACTACAGTCAGTAGACCTACATCATTCCTATGAGTAGGATATCGTCTACGTAAAACACTAAGAAGACTTCTGAAGCGTTGATGACTTCTTGTAAACACAAGGTTTTTCAACGTTGCCATCCCGATCAACATCCTCCATTGCCTTCTTATAAAACAACGGATCCTCAACATCACCATCTGTTACCATAGCAAGGATTTTCGTGAAACCTAGATAGCGAATGGGTGGGTTTGCAACCCTCCCACTACGTCGATTTCCTCAACTTTTGAGGTGGTACCGACCTTCAGGATGAACTCCCATCAACAACTCTTGTTGATGTAGCAAGCGCTTCAACAACTATTGTTGAAGTTTCAGTAGTTTCATTGGAAAGCTCACGCAACACGATTTTGCTTCATGGACTGTGCTCCCTTATATGATCCTCCTACAGGAAAGTAGCATTTGTTGAAACAAACACCCTATTTTCCATCGAATTATAAAAATAACCCCCTCATGTACCTTTGAGGTAGCACAAAGAGTCATAACCTCGACGTGGTTCCAACTTCTTAGGATTAGCCTCAAGCACATGTGCAGGACAACCTCAAATGCAGAAGTGATGTAAACTAGCTTTACGCCGATTCCACAATTCCAGAGGTGTTCTTGCAACACTCTTGGAGGGAATACAGTTGAGTATGTATACCACAGTCTCCACTGCGAAACCTCAAAACGAGTCTGGTAAGGAAGCGTAACTACATCGAGCAAACCATGTCAACAAGGTCCTATTTCTCCTCTCCATTACACCATTCTGCTAAGGTGTACTCGCCGCTAGA
>NC_052352.1:35334746-35353007 GCF_009727055.1 Benincasa hispida
TAAAATCTCCCACTTGCCCTAGTCCAACTGCGTTGATCCTGTAGACCCATGCTCCGTAGATGACCCTCAAACACTATAGCCATGAGAGCCTTCGTAATAGGTCAGCAACATGAAAATGGCCTGGGTTAGACTGATCCATCTCAATCTCCTCAACCTCTTGAGGTGTCTTAGGAACATATTAGACACAGTCTCACTATGCCTACGACCAATGTGACATCTTCAATGGGCCAGCTAAATAACTACGGTGATAAAGTTTAAAGCTGCCCACACTTTAGGTGCAGCAATCTTGGCAATCGGTTGAGAAATGATTCCATGTTCTATCAAATAGTCCTGGAATTCCGAGTCCAAAAACTCTCCACCTCGATCCGATCAAAATGTTTTAATCCGTCTATCTAATGCGTTTTCAACTTCAGCCTTGAACTCTTTGAACTTTTCAAAGGATTCAGACTTTCGTTGCATAAGATAAACATACCTGTACCTAGAGTAATCATCAGTAAAACTAATAAAATACTCATAGCCACCTTGGGTCACACATTCATAGAACCATAAAGGTCAAAATGTACTAACTCAAGAGGATTTTTGGCTCTATAACCTTTTCCAGTAAAAGGTCGTTTTGTCATCTTACCCTCAAGGCAAGATTCGCACACTGGTAAAGAATTTTCTTCTAACTCATTTAGAAGTCCATTCCTCACCAATCTCTCAATCCTACTGAGATTGATGTGCCCTAAACGAAGATGCCAAAGTTGGGAATTTTCCTTTGGATAAATTCGTTGATGTTTTGATTGAGTTACGGCAGTTCTGAACAATCTAGTATTATGGAGGGAATTAATGGCTAACAGCCTTAGCACATGTAAATTCGATTCCAGATTTGTTGTGTAAATAAAAACACCATCTTTATGAATAAATACTTTGTCCATATTAAACGAGATAGTACATTTACATTGCAATAAATACTTTATAGAAATAAGGTTCCTCTTAAGTTCAGGAATAATATATACATCATGTAAAACAAGAAACCTATTCTGTAAAGCTAACTAGAGCTCTCCCACTGCCATAGCTGAGACGACGTGCCCGGTTCCTACTCGTATCGTCATCTCACCAGCCTCAAACTGTCGCGAAGATCTATAATACTATAACATTTATAATATAAAGATGATGCATGTCAATGCTTTTTATGCATGCATAAATATAACTCTTATATTATATGATGTATGAGCATGCTCTTACATAATTAAATCATGCTTCTCTAAATTATAACAATTACAAAAAGAGATGATGCATGACCATTGCATAACCTAAGGTGGGATTTACTATATGTGCATACCATATGACATATAATAAACATACATCGCATGTAATAAATAAAGGATTAATGGACCAAGATGAAACTTTACAAAAACCGAAATGAAAAACCCTATCTATTACATTTTTCATCGAGCAAACTGGTTCACAGGCGAACTGGGTCTTGAACCACCAGGAGGTCTTCATCATGTAGCAAACTCCAGTAGGTAAACGATCGTTCAGCACGTAGTAGACAATAGAAGCATTATTAAACAATCGCGTAGACGACGAGGCTGTAAAGCCTGATCATCCATGCAATCGTGTAGTGCGATGACAGGTAAACGATTTACCTTGCGTTACTAAGCGATCGTTTAACCAGTTACTAAGCGATGAAGCTTACTGACCAAAACGATCGTCTAGCGCGCGCGCTTTAAACGATACACGGGTATCTTATCGTCTAAGCGATGTGTGCAACCAGATAAACGATTTACCTTGCGATACTAAGCGATCGTTTAGTCGGTTACTAAGCGATGAAGCTTGCTGACCTAAATGATCGTCTAGCGGCGCGCTTTAAACAATACGCGAGCGTCTCATCATCTAAACGATGCATGAAACCAAGTAAATGATTTACCTTGCGATACTAAGCGATTGTTTAGTCAGTTACTAAGTGATGAAGCTTACTGACCTAAACGATCGTCTAGCGCATGCACATTAAACGATACTCAGCGATCGCATACCCGATCGTCAAAAAAATACGATCAACTCTTGATCGCATACTCCATCGTTTAAACAATGCGTTCAACCGGATCGCGTACTCTTTCATCTTTACGATGCAAACAACAACGATCACATAGAACATCTTCTACACGATGAGATCAACCCTAGGTCGCCTCCTTCTTCGAAGAACCGCAACGCTTGCCCAGATAGCGTACCACTTTTATGCAACGCTTGCAAAGATCTACTTCTTCGAAGAACGACTCAAAACTTCAAACAAACTTTGAATACAGACTCGATAACGATTATTACTGCCCAAAAATGCAGAGGCCTTTACAAACAACCGCAAATGTAAGAGGATCTAAATCAAAACGAGGCTAATCATCCTGAAAACATCCATTAATCCGCATATCCACAACAAGTTTAACCATTAAACAGCATAGAAATGCACCCACCATGAATGTAAATCTCATTTCGTTGCAACAGATGAAATCATAGTATCAGAACCTGCCTCTGATACCAATTGAAGGATCTCAAATCTAAGAGTTCCATGAGCGTGTTCGGATCGCTCCGATCTCACAGTGACCGAAATACAACATTATACATTCAATACATACAGTTATGCAAACAAATCTTAATTAATGGCATGCTAAGACAAAGATATAACAAGATGAGAGTTCCATACCAGTTGAAGATTGTCTTTGAAACTCCAGAACTCGTTGCAGCGAAAACCTCCACGCGATCTACCAACGCCCAGCAGCAGCGTCAACAATTGCAGCACGAACGATCGTGAACACGAACGTCGTAGGGAGGACACCACCACTAAAGAGCCTCGGGTATTCTCAGAGTGAAAACCCAAAGGGTGGGCTTTGGTAAATTTGGTAGAGTAAGGAGGAAACGCGAATCGTGTAGGCGATAAGCAAGTGGGAGGAAAAAAAACGCTATCGCATAGCAGACTGCTTATCGTTTAGGAGGAGCTACACGATCGTGTAGTATTTACGAAACGATCGTTTAGGAAAAGGTACACGATCGTTTAGTAAAAAGGCACACTATACGATCGTTTAGAGAAGCTATCCGATCGTGTAGGCGATAGTGTGCAATCATTTAGAACGAGGTGGACGATCGTTCTAGCAGAGAAGAGCTATCGTATAGTCTCTCGATTTTCTTAAGCGGTCGCTTAGAAGTCGCCAACACGCGTTTCACGAATTCTTTGGACGATTGAACTCTTCAGGCGGTGGAAAATGAAAACATTTTTCATTTTAACTCATCGGTTACAATAACCAATGTTGCCCCCACTAACCCACGTCCAAACGTGAATTTTGGCTTAATTATCATATAACCAATTAATTAATTTATAAATATAATCATATTATATTTTTATCCTATAGTTTGATATCACATATCTACTAAGTATCTTCTCTTCTACTTGATATAAATCATATTTATATCTAATTTTCTCCAAAATAATGTATCTCATACATTTAACCAATTATGTCATATATAATTAACCAGTCCAATTATATCATATATAATCGAACTTCCTCTTATCAATTTCAACATTTCAAATTAACCCAAATACTGGTTCTTGACTTTATCCAAGCAACCAGGGGACCTAATGGACCTATGGCTCGAAGCTCCAACGGTCCGTGAATAGCTTACTAAACTCTTTAGCCACGAGATCCACCATCCGTTAACTATCAGGCATTCTACTAAAGACCAACATGTGAACTCTTCTTACCACAGATATATTTCTGTGTCCATCGAATATAACCAATCATGAGTATGATGACCCTTCACAGATGCTCGTAAGTACAGTTGGGCCAAATTACCGTTTTGCCTCTATAGTTACATCTCACTCCTTAAATACTACTGATTCCTTTAATGAACAATACAACATAGTCCAACTATGTGTAAACACCTCTCGGGCCAAGAGAAGGTGTGTGGCATCACATCGTTCAAGCCCCAGAATCAGCCCTAAGGGAGTTATCTATCTACTTACCCCTGCCTCGGGGAAGGAATGAATTTCATCTTGTGTAGCTAAGTTCCAAACTCCCAAATCAGACGAATCCCCAAAATAGTAGGTTTGAATCAGCGAACTAGCCACTCGCACCCATACAAATCAAAGAACCGCCCTCAATGGCAGGAGTTCCCAACTCACTCAGGATTGAGGTCATGTTATCTATGGTCATCCTAGTGAAGTGAAGTCTCTGTCATGAACGGTGTTATATAAAGAGACGTTAATACTTCGTGGTCAGGTCTTATACAAACTATTTGTATAGGACGCCCCCGCTCACATATCCCTAACACAATGATCAAGATCAGACCATCTGTGACAGGTCACAACACTTGTGACCATTCCACAAAGCGGGCCACATCCGTAACGTTACCAGGATAAGGTTTCCCTCCTATATCCATATACTACAGACCATTTTGGTTATCAGTCAAGGCATGATCCACTTGTATGTCACCATATATATGCTTGAGTCACATATAGATAACTAGGGATTTTATGTTTATTGGTTTGTAGTAAAGAAAATAAAACAAGTAACTGAGCAAAATATCAAAATGTGAAGTAAATATCATATATTAACAACACAAGCATTCGTACAAACTGTTTACAAACTACATGACACGAGACTTTAGGGCATCAACCCCAACAGTAAAGTGCTACAAATGATTTGATCCTGATGATTCATGTGGAGACTTGTGAGCGAGAATATTCTATACAAAAGGGTTTGTATAAGACCGGACCACAAAATGATTAGTCTCATTATATAACACCATTGATAATAGAGACTTACATTTCACCAAGATGATCATAGGTGACATGACCTAAATCTTGTGTGAGTTGTGAACTACCTATGAAAGTGATCCGAGTGGCCAGTTCACTGACTTAATAAGCCTAGCATTTTGGAGATTCCTCTTATTGGGGAGCTAGGAACACCACTACACGAAATTCACTCCTTCACTAATATGGGGGTAAGTAGATAAATTGTTCCCTTAAAGGCTAATTTCGAGGCTTGAACAATATGGCATCACACCCTCTCTTGGTTCGAGAGGGGTTTAGTCATAGTTGGACTATAACTTATTGTTCATTAGAGAGATCAATGGTACTTAAAGAGTTAGATGTAACTACAGGGACAAAACGATAATTTTTGTTACGAGCAATTTGTGAAATATATTTGCAGTGCAAAGAGTACAACTGTCGATCTTTAGTGAAGTAACCGGTAGTTAATGGATGTTGAAAAACTAACTTAATTAAAGGATTTTAATTAATTATTCAAGTACCATTGAAGCTTCAATCTATAGGTCTATAAGGTCCTCTTTGTAGCTTAGTAGGGATTAATGAGAATCGATTTTGAATTAATTTGAAATGTTCAAATTAATTGAGGGAATTAATTATGTGTGATATAATTAAATTAATTGTATATGTGATCTAATTAATAAAATGTATTTGATACATTACAATATAAAGTTTATTTGAGAGGAAATAAATATTTGAATATGATTCAAATACTAATTATATGGATGGGATTCATATAATTATATTTAGAATAAATGTGATTTATATTAAATATCATGCATTAATGAGAGAATTTAAAACTATAGGTTATGAATTATATACTATATAACGTATAGTTATATAAATATATATATATATATATTATATATATATATATAATATATATATATATATTGTTCTTTATTTAATTTTTAAAATTTTAAATTAAAGGGAGGAAATAACTTCTCTCTCCTTAATTCTCTCTCAGACTAATGTGGGAAGTGGGGCAGTTTTGACGTGATAATCTTTTACACAGAAGATTTGTTATAGAGACTCTCTCTGTGTGGTCTCAAGAAAGATCTCCCTAAAAAAAGTAATTTTTCCTCTCTCAAATTTCTCCTTCTCTTCTAAAACCTCAAAGTCCACACACTCCCGAGGATTCTCTACCCAAAAAAGAATGCAGAAGGCTCCGCTTGGTGGTTTCATCATTAGGTGTTCGTGATTTTTTTTTTTCATGACAGATCAAGGAGGGATTTTGTGAAGAAATTGATTTCTTCAAGAGTAAGTCACATTCTTCCTAACCCTTTTCCATCTTCTAAGGCATTGTTGTTTTGTGTTGATGCATAATCTTTATGTTCTGTAAATTTTTGTATTCTGTGTAATCACAATGTAAATGAATAGATAGGAAGTGAAATTCAACGTCCTCAAAGTGTTGGAATACCTAAATGAAGTCAACAAGTGTCATGTGATTGATCTAGAAGAAGAATTGCCTTATGAACTAGAGTTTGAATTTGAGAATGTCATGGAAAATGCAGAAGATATTGAGCATACAACAACTTGAATCATGTTGTGTGATGAAGGAAATTCAAAGGAATTTTGAACCTCAGAGCTTAGACAACCAAGAAAGCAAGGTCAAACGCTCATTGGAACAACCACCCCGTTTTGGAATTGAAGGCTCTTCCAGCCCATTTGAAATATGTGTTTCTTGGTGAGAATGACACTCTGCCTGTGATCATTTCAGCTACACTCCCTCCAAAAAAATGAGAATGATCATTTGAAAGTTCTAAAGAAGAACATCAAGGTGATTGGATGGACTCTAGCCGACATTAAGGGAATCAACCCCTCATACTACATGCATAGATTAGACTTGAAGAAGGAAAAGAATGATCCATCAAGCATCAACGCAGGCTCAACTGTGCGATAAAAGAGGTTGTTAAGAAAGAAATAATCAAGTGGTTAGACGCAAGGGTGATTTTCCCCATTTTGGATAGCAAATGGGTAAACCTTGTCCAATGCATTCCCAATAAAGGCAGCATCATTGTAATTTCTAACCAAAACAACAAACTTATCCCCACTCACACTGTTACAAGGTGGAGAATCTGTATGGATTATAGAAAACTAAATGCAATGACGATGAAGGATCATTTCCTCCAACCTTTTATTGATAAATTATTGGATAGATTGGCGGGGAACAATTTCTTTTGCTTTTTGTACGGTTATTTAGGCTACAATTAGATCATGCTCGCACTGAAGATCAAGAGAAGACAAACTTCACTTGTCCATATGGGACATACGCCTTTCGGTACATGCCCTTCAGGCTTTGCAACGCCCTTGGTACCTTGTAGATGTGTATGATGGCAATCTTCTTTAACTACTTAGAAGATTCAATGGAAAACTTTATGGATGACTTTTAAGTCTTTGGAAAGATGTATGAGTCATGTTTGGCCAACCTCAAGAAGGTATTGAGAAGATGCGAGGACGCCAATTTGATTTTGAACTGGAAAAAAAAGTCATTTCATGGTTACTAAAGGAATTATGCTTGGGCACAAGGTGTCCAAACTTGACCTAGAGGTTGACAAAGTGAAAATCAAAGTTGTGGATAAGTTATCACCCCCTATGAATGTGAAAACATCGAGAATTTTCTTAGGACACGCTGGATTCTACCGCCAATTTGTTAAATACTTTTCAAAGATTGTGCATCCGTTGAGTATGCTGTTAGAAGTAAACAGACCTTTTGAGTTTGAGCATAATTGCTTGAAGGCTTTTGAGACATTGAACCAAGCACTAGTCACCACGCCTATTCTCATCACACCTAACTGGTCAATCCCTTTTGAACTAATGTGCGACACGAGTGACAATAGGATGGTGCTTGCGTTAGTACAACGCAAGGAAAAAATCCTTCACCCTATTGCATATGCGACCAAGACTTCTAACAATGCATAAGAGAATTATATAATCACTGAAACAAAATTGCTTGCGGTTGTGTTTGTTGTTGAGAAATTCAGAGCCTATCTGTTGGGATCAAAGGTCATCATTCACATAGGTCATTCTGCAATTAGATATTTGATATTCAAGAAAGACACAAAACCTCGCTTAATTAGATGGATTTTGTTGCTTCAAGAGTTTGACACATAAATTGTGGATAGGAAAAGAAAAGAGAACAATGTGGTAGATCACTTTTCCCGCCTTGAAAGCACCAAAGTAGATCGCATGCTTCTCTGACGAGGTAGTGTTAAAAATTGATGATTTTGTACATAGTACTCGAACATTGTAAACTTCTTGGTATGTAAACAGTTTCTCGAAGCAACGCGCAACAGAAAAAGAAATTCATGCATGAGTGTAAATTCTACTATTGGGATGAGCCTCATCTCTATAAGAGTGGATCCGATCATATCTTCAAACAATGCGTGCCTGAACTGCATATCATAGTATCCTATTTCAACACCACGAGTCACCCTTTAGCAGACATTTGAGAGGACAAGAAACAGTAAAAAAAATTGCTTCAAAGTGGTTACTACTAGCCCATGTTATTCAAAGATGCTAAAGAGTTTGTGATAAAATGTGATAGCTACCAACGCACTGGATGAAGGGATCGAATCCCACATCGGAAGCGTTTTGTTAGAATGCCTTGCATCCCACAATCCGATTTTTACATAAATATANCACATCGGAAGCGTTTTGTTAGAATGCCTTGCATCCCACAATCCGATTTTTACATAAATATAATCGTTGAATTAAAACAGAATATAAATATGTAAATTGCTTAAGGGAAAAGATTAGAACGATTCTTACCTTTGTAGATTCTCAAGTGCCACGAACAATCCTCTCCTAGTTCCAACGAACGAATCTCTAGCGATCTTGATCACGAACAATTTCTTGAACAATCTCAAACATTCCCATGAGAGTAACCTCGTTATTCTCTAGAATTCTAATAAAGGGATAGGTGGTACCCAACTACTAGGAGAGGGAGAGAGAAAAGGGTTTTGGAGAATAGAGAGGATTTTCTTTATGGCTTAAGAGAAAAATTCTGCATAATAACACTATGGTATTGTGTACTGTGTTATGTATATTTCCAAAGGGCCATAGGGAGGTCTTTATATAGAGAAAGGATCAAGCCTTTTTCCTAGTATTTTCCTTTTTTATAATTTATTAGATAACACTTATTTAATTAGTTAGCCCATTTAATTAAATAACACTTATTTAATTAATTGTTCCAATTAAATAACACTTATTTAATTTTAATTTGCATAATAATTAAATAACTATTTATACATCAAACTCAATTTAATGTATATATTTAATTATCATAAACATCACATGTATATATGCAAATCTCTCTATTAATTAATTCTTTGTGAATCTAATTCACTTGAATTAACTAATTTTAATTTTATTCAATATTACTTTCCAATTTAGTTATAGATCATATCCGTGATTAATTATATATTAATCACATAATATATAGTTTCCTCAAATTAATTTGAACGATTCAAATTATCCCTCTTAAGTATCCTCTAGTGAGCTAACAAGGGAGCCTGGTGGACCTACAGATCAAAAACTCCACCGATATGAGATTAATTAGTTAAACTCATTAACCAAATTAATCGATATTCGTTAATTATGGATATACTTCACTAAAGACCTACAACTGCACTCTTTTCACTACAGATATATTTCTGTGTCTATAGATATAGACCAATACCAGCAAGTTAGTCCTTCACGAGTGCACGTAACTCCAACTGGATCAAATTACCATTTTACCCTTAAGTTATCTCTGACTCCTTAAGTATCAGTGCTTCTCTAATGAACAACTTGTTTATGATCCAACCAATAAACAGAAACCCCTCTTAGAAAATGAGAGGGTTGAGCCCTTTGTTCAAGTCCCGAGACACCACTTAAGGAAACACTCATTTACTTACTCTTAAGGCAGAAAGAAGTGAATTCCATCTTGTATTATTATGTTCTCAACTCCCCTCTCGGCTTTGTCTCCAAAATGGTAGGCATATTGGGTCAGCGAACTACCCACCCTCATCCATGCAAATCAAAAGACAATCTCTCATGAACAAGAGTTTCATAATATACTCAGGATTAAGACTAAGTCGCCTAGGTCATCCTATTGAAATAGAAACGTGACTAGTTAACGGTGTTACATCTAGTGGTTACTATTTCATGGTCTATTCTTATGCAAACTCATTGCATAGGATACCCCAATTTGTGTGTCACCTACACAAATGCGTTGGATCATTATGTTTGTATCAAATACAAAGTGAGTCGTATCCATAGTGCTACCAGGATAGAGTACCCAACCTTATCCTTATACTATAGACCCTTTAGGTTGTATTTTAAACGTTGATCTTTATACGTCTCCACATACAGTTCAAGACTCATAAGATAACCTTGGATGTTAGTTTATTGGATTTAAGATTATTAAGACAAAAAGGACAACAATACAAATAATATTTATTGATTTGACATCTATAACTCTTTATTGATGACGGTAAATTAATAACATTTACTATCTACGAGTTTTAGGGCATAAAACCCAACAAGCTCCCACTTGAACTAAAACTCTAATTCAGTGGTGTTGTACACAATCCAAAAGGCAGGATAATGTTAAATACAATAAACTAGGGCATCCATATACCCATTACACATCTCTCACTTATCCTAGATTATACAATGTACATGTCTCATAGATCTAGATTCTCTAGGTGACTCTCGAACACTTTAGTCGAGAGAGCCTTCATAAATGGATCAACAATGTTTTGCTATGAGGCAATCTTTGTGACGATCACATTTTCCCTTTGCACAATTTTTCGTATCAAGTGATACTTTCTCTCAATATGCTTTCCTCGTTTGTGACTGCGAGGTTCTTTAGAGTTGGCTATTGCTCCACTGTTATCACAGTATAAGGTGATGGGTAAGTCCATATTTGGAACCACTTCCAAATCACTGAGGAACTTCCTTAGCCAAACTGTTTCCTTTATTACTTCACAAGCAACTACATATTCAACTTCCGTAGTGGAATCTGCAATGCATCCTTGATTGATACTAAGCCATACTACAGCTCCTCCGTTTAGGCTAAACACCGATCCTAACGTGGATTTCTTAGAATCCTTGTCAGTTTAAAAATAGAGTCGCTATATCCTATAAGGATCAAATCCTTAGCTCCATACACCAGCTTGTAGTCTCTCGTTCTCCTAAGATACTTGAGGATGTCTTAACCATTGTTCAATAGTCTAACCCTAGATTTGATTGGTACCTACTAACAATTCCCACTACATAACAAATATCTGGCCTAGTGCAGAACATAACATACATTAAGCTGCCCACAACTGAGGCATAGGAAATACATCTCACATTCTCAACTTTTTGAGGTGTCTTGGGACATTGTTCCTTAGACAAGTGAACCCCGTGCCTAAAAGGTAATAAACCCTTCTTAGAGTTCTGCATCGAATATTGAGTCAACATTTTTTTTATATAGGTTGCTTGAGACAGAGCTAGCATTCTATTCTTGCGATCCTTGATGATTTGGATCCCAAGTACTTATTGCGTCTCTAAAATATTTCATTTGGAATTGGGCTACCAGTCATTCCTTAATGTCAGTAAGATACCCTACATCATTCCCAATGAGTAGGATATCGTCCATATAAAGTATTAGAAAAGCTACTTTATTGTTGATGATTTTCTTGTAGATATAAGGTTCATCAATATTTTGATCAAAACCAAAAGATTTGAATCATTGTATCAAATATAATGTTCCAAGATCTAGATGTCTATTTCAACCTATAAATGGATCGATTCAGCTTGCAAACCTTTTGCTCTTGACCTTAGGCTATAGGCTATGAATCCCTCAAGTTAAGACATAAAGATGTTCTCCTCAAGATTGCCATTCAGAAAAGCATTCTTGACATCCATTTGCCATATCTCATAGTCATAATATGTAGCTATGGATAAGAGAATTCTTATAGACTTAAGTAGAGCAATAGGGGAAAAAGTTTTTTTTCATAGTTAACCCCTTCCCTTTGGGTATAACAATTTGTTACAAGTCGAGCTTTGAAGGTTTATACCTTTTAAGCTATATCTCTCTTTCTTTTGTAGATTCACTTATATCCTATGGGTTTGACTCTTCCAAGTAAATCTACAAGCTCCCATATTGAATTGGAGTACATGGACTTCATTTCAAGGTCCATGGCTTTGACCCATCGGTCTTTATCTACGTCAATCATCGCCTGTTTACAGGATAGTTGATCCTCAACACCATCATCTGGTACGACGACCTAACTTTCAGTTAAACCCAAGTAGTGATCAGGTTGTATCACAATCCTCCCACTGCGTCAAGGCACTATCAATGATTGAGAAGGACGAGACTGACCTGATGTATTGGCTCTTTCATTAACTCTGGATGAAGGATCATTTTCATTAACAACCCTTGTTGATTCTTCGGTGGCTTCACTTAATACTACTTGCTACGTGGTTTATGATCTCTCATGTGGTATTCTTTTAAAAATGTAGTGTTTGTCGATATAAATACTTTAGTTTCTTGAGAGTCATAGAACAGACCACCTCTTGTCTCCTTAGAGAAACCAAAAAATTGGCATAACCTTGAACGAGGTTCCAACTTCTTAGGATTTCACTAACACATGTGCAGGATAAGCCCATATTCTGAAGTAACGTAAACTCAATTTACGCCTCCTCCATAACTCGAAAGGTGTTTCAGAAACACTCTTCGAAGGAACATTGTTCAAGATGTGAACTGCAATCTCTACTGCATACCCCTAAAACAAGTTAAGCAATTGAGCATAGCTCATTATAGAACAAACCATATCTAATAAGGTTCTATTCCTCCTTTTTGATACACCATTCTGCTGAGGTGTACCAGATACTGAGAGTTAGGATTGAATTTGATGATCTATCAAATTGTCCTAGAATTCTAAATCCATGTACTATCCACCTCGATCAGATTGAAGTGTTTTAATTGTTTTATCTAATAGGTTTTCAACTTCAACCTTATACTTTTTGAACTTTTCAAAAGCTTCAGACTTATGTTCCATTAGGTATAAGTAACCATACCTCGAATAATCATCTATAAAAGAGATAAAGTCTCCGTACCCTTCTCTAGTCTTAAATTCATCGGACCATAAAGATTAAAATATATGAGCTCTAAGGGCTTTTTGGCTCTGTAACCTTTTCCACTAAAAGATCTTTTAGTCATTTTTCCTTCAAGATAGGATTCACATAGAGGTAATGAATTATCTTCTAACTTGCTTAGAAATCTATTCTTTATCAATCTCTCAATCCTATCAAGATTTATGTGGCCTAATCTCAAATTCCAAAGGTAAATATATTGTTACTTGGAGAAATTCTTTGCCTTTTAGTTTGAGTACTAGCAGTTTTAAACATCTCATGATTTAAAAGTGATTTTGATTCAGTTAGTCTTAACACATATAAGTTGTCTTCTAGTTTAGATAAACAAATAGTCACACCATTTTTGTAATGAATGTTTCATTTGAATTAAAAGAAACTGAGTATGATTGTTCAATTAAACAAGAAATAGAACCAAGATTCCTCTTCATCTTGGGAACAATGTATAAGTTTTCTACAAACAAAAATCTATTTCCAGAAGACAACTTAGCAGCTCCCACTGCACGAGCTAAAATGGCATCTCCCGTTCCAATCTTGAGCGTCATTTCACCCTCTTCTAGCTGCTGGAAGGAACTAATTTCCTGTAAAGAAGAACAAATGTGATTATTGGCTCCTGAATCAAGTATCAAGGCATCATGGTCATTTTCCACTAAATAAGTTTCCAGGACTAGTAAATCATATTTACCTTCTTCTTCTCTTCTTCTCGGCAAGGTAATTGGGCCAATTGTGTTTCCAGTGGCCATCCACACTATAGTGGAAACATTTTCCCTTGTCATCCTTAGCTTTGTTATTGCCTTTGCCAGTAGCAGTAGTCTTCCCCCTTCCCTCATTTCTTTTTCTGGATCTTTTTAGTATCAGAAGTTGAAGGAATGGACTTAGTTCCAGAGGATGAACCCTTATGGAACTTTTTGGAATGAGAAACATTTGCCTCTCCTTCTACTGGTCCCTTACCTTCCATAAGGGACTAAAAAGTTTGTAACTCATTCAGAAGGGTAGCTAGATTGTATTGTATTTTGTTCATTATCGTACCGCATTGCTGCGGAATTGAAGAAAACTATTCGGAAGAGATTCCAAAATAAAGGACACTTGACTCTACTCGTCTATGACCGCACCGTTCATTTCAGTGATATTAAAATGGACCATCAGGTCGAGAACATGTTCTCTCACTGATTGGCTCTCTTTCATGTACACATTGTAAATGTACTTAAGGGCCTCATGTCAGATCTATGTAGACATTTGTCCAAACATCTATTGGAGGGACTCCATGATCTAACGTGCAGTCATCATGGCTTCATGCTTCTTGGTAAGAACGTTAAACAGACTTGCCAAGATGTAGACTTGGACCTTCTCATTGGCCTTCATCCAACGATCATAAGCATCATTCAACGCTTGAGGTGCATTTCGAATGGGGATTGGAGGACATTCCTCCATCAAGAAAAACCGCAGATCATCAGCAACCACAATCGTATTCAGTTTAGATGTCCACGTCGCATAGTTTTCACCATTTAATGTCTCATATTTAAGCAAAGATATGATTGTGGAAGACATGCTGAAACATATAACAATCAATTGACCTTATTAGTTGTCTTTGTCATAATCCAGTACTTAAATATCCACTCAATTTAGCAAAAACACATGTGATCATAGAACCCTAATTAAACTATTGATCTTAGTTTTTGCAATGATACTTCAGAGGTTTAGAGCAACAATCACCGAAGGGTGATCAGCTACTCCCCTAAATTGAGACAATCTCAACCAATCACTAATATTAGAATAACTCTTATTCTTATAGTTTTTAGCTACCGTTGTTTCGATCAATGATTCATTAATTAACTTAATTCATCTTGTAAGTGTGACCCTGCCAGTTTCAAATCCCAGAAGTACGCTTCAACAGGATACCAAAGAGAAAAATAACTATTGAGGATTAACCTAAGAAACCTTATCCATTGCTGGAGTTTGCATTGTTCTGACCCCTATCATCAAGTCCTCCAAAGGGATGGTCACTTAGGATGACACGCAAGCAGACCATAGGAATCTCACAGTGCAACCTAATAGAGGAGACCATAGGATAAGTTGACATGCACCCTTCTCCCACTTACTATGAACACTTTCCCTCATTTACCTTATTATTGACCCATGCAAACACTTTCCAAAGGGAGACCACACCCAGGGCGATACGAAGCCAAGCATGGATCTCACAGTGTGAACTCTTGAGGATGTGAGAGCTGAAATTTTGATATATCATATATACCAAATTCCTCCCACTAAAGTATTCTAATATTTTATTAAGATTTTATTATAGTTAGTTAAGACCCGACTAATGAATTATCAAAGTCCTTTAAATTTGCTCAATATAACATTTATATTGAATAATTTAAAAATACTTGATTTCATTTATTAAACTCTTTTAATAAAAACAATCATTTGTTGCATGCTTATAAAATATTTGCCCAATTCACCTTCTAGGTCGGTTCCTAGGTGGAGGTGTTCCATTTCTGTCAGTTTAAATACCCCCTCCTAGACTTCTTTCCTTAGACAAAGGTCCTTTATGAGCAATTATTTTATAAATTTAATTTTTTATTGAAATTCATAGAAGAAGATTAACCTATTCCTAATCTCATTTAAAATAATTTGGACCTATGTTTGCATGCAATCTAGATTTAATCTATCTCATTAATACTATAACTTTTTATAAATTAATGAATTATTAAATCTATAAAAAACTTCAAGCATTTACATACATCATTCCACTATTTATTAGAACAATTTTAATATATAGTATGATGCATGGACATGCTTACGTTAATCATATATCACTAACATAACACTTATATTATGATGATTGAGCATGCTAATTCAATCATGCATCTAGAAATTTCCAAAAGACCCCATGGGGTAGAAGCCCCGCAGGGACCTGCCCTGAACGAGGTGGGGAATCACCGAATACACGGGGAATGGGGGAGAGGGTGGGTAATTTTTTTTTTTCTGTTTGCAATTCAGGGCCGAGGACAGGGAATATATCCCCGACCCCAACCACCCCATGTCCCCGCTCCACCCCGACTTTTGTATATAAATTAATATATATTAATATTGTAGACTTTGTTAGGATAATTATGGAGGTATTAATTATTTATGTTTAAGATTTTATTACTTTAATTCCTTAGATGTTATAATCTTTAAGATAGAATGTTCTAATTGTTGAATTTTAATTTTTAAAAATTATAAGAATTTAGCATTTTAATTATATCTTTTTAAATTGAATGTGTATTATTGTTTTTATTACCAAAACTAATAATATTTTATTTAAATGAAAGTTTTATTGAATATGTTTTAAGGAATTTTTAAGAATATATATTTAATTGAAATAAAAAAATTGTTAGAAAAAAATGACGGTGGGGAAATTTTCCCCGCAGGGAATCCCCGCCCCGTTCCCCACAAGAAAATTCACAGGGACAGGAAATGGAATAAGGGAGCGGAGACAGGAACAGGAAGAGCTTCCCCGTTCTCGCCCCACCCCATAGACATCTCTACATGCATCTATAAAGTACAACCTTTTATATTTAATTATGATGCATGTACATGTTTATCCTAAGATGTGTAATTTTGAAACTATATGATATACAATATGTAATACGAATTCAAAAAATAATTTAAAACATTCATAGCATGTATAATTAAATTAAACAACAAAAATTGGACCGATTTTGACACTTTAAAACAAAATTAATTGATTAAATTAATATAACTATTATATTAATTTAAGCGCGATTTGCACTGAAGATTGGTTTCATCCATCCTCGACCCTAATGAAATTGAGTATTCAGGGGCCAGTCAGTCAAGCGATTCAGCTTCTGCCGTCTTCCTTCTAGCAGTATTCCTTTAACCCTTATCCATCCCAGGAGATGCAGATGATGGAAATGGAGCTAGAGAAGATATAGGAGAGCTAATTAATAATAAATTTAAAAAATAGAAAAAAGAAATTAGATTAAAGCTAAAGGACCCCCGCGTGCGCCGCCTATGTTCCATCAACTCTCGGAGCATTGGAGAGTAGCGTTGCAAAACTGTGACTTCTACGCGATAGAAGTGTGCAGGAACTGATGAAACCAGTGAACCAGACCAAACCAACGGGTTTGGTCCCCTTTTTTTTTTAATAACTTGTGGTTCACTAAGTAGTAGAACCGACTAGTTCGATTCGGTCCACAGTTCGCTACCCTAAAAAACTTTAAAAAAACTTAACCGAACCGGCTTCCATTCAAATTCAAATCTATAACTAACTATAAGCCCAATACCCACGACTCTAAAGAAATCAAGCGGCCCATAACAACATTCAAACATTCTATAATGCAGAATATGAAACCTAGCTCTAAATGATTTTGTTTCGAAACATTCGAAGAACAAAGATGCAAAGAATTGGCTTCGATACCAATTGAAGAGATTGAATCTCGCAGCGGAAGCATTTTGTTAAAACGCCTTGCATCCCGCAATCCGACTTTTACATAAAAATAATTGTTGAATTAAAACATAATATAAACATGTAAATTAGCATGCTTTAGGAAAAATATTAAAACAATTCTTACCTTTGTAGATTCCCAAGTGCTACGAACAATTCTCTCCTAGTTCCAATGAACGAATCTCCAACGATCTTGATCACGAACACTTTCTTAAACAATCTCGAATATTACCACGAGAGTAACCTCGTTATTCTCTAGGATTCTAATATAGGGATAGGTGGTATCCAACTATTGGGAGAGGGAGAGAGAAAAGGGTTTTGGAGAATAGTGAGAATTTTCTTTATGGCTTGGGGAAAAATTTGCATAGTAACATTATGGTATTGTGTATTGTGTATTTCCAAAATGGTCATAAGAGGTCTTTATATAGAGAAAGGGTCAACCATTTTTCTAGTATTTTCATTTTCTATAATTAATTAAATATCACTTATTTAATTAATTAGCCCAATTAAATAGCACTTATTTAATTTTAATTTGCACAATAATTAAATAACTATTTCTACATTACACCCAATTTAATATATATATTTAATTATCATAAACACCGCATATATATGTGCAAAATCTCTCCATTAATTAATTCTTTGGGAATCTAATACACTTGAATTAATTAATTTGAATCTTATTCAAATATTAATTTCTAATAAGGGTGGAAACGGTTCAGTTCGGTTCGGTTTGGTGGTCAAACTGAACCGAACCGATTTATTGGTTCAAATCGAACCGTACCGAACTGCATATATGCGGTTCAGTTCGGTTTCAAATTTGGTTTTGGCATTTTCAAAAAATCCATGTTATATTCTTTTTTTAATTAAAAAAGGTTCAGTTCGGTTC